>NW_024081101.1:457456-971568 GCF_003009895.1 Hyaena hyaena | reverse complement strand
TATCCCTTGGGTAAATTCCTAGCAGTGCTATTGGAAAAGCAAATTCTTAACAGTGGGGCACCAGGCTGGCTCAGTTATTCAGGTAATGATGTTTTTTCCTTCCCTTTCAATCGCTTTAAATGTTGAGCACAGGCTTTACATAAAATATATTGATAATGCCAGTTACTAATTGCATGAGAAGCTTGAGTGGAGAGACAGGGGATGTACAGAGCTCTGAGTATATTTAGGGGGTGGGGATTAGATTAACGAAGTTTGAGCGGAGATGAAGATGCAAATACCAATGTGAAAATATTCCCACATAGAATGTTTTCATAGAAGCTCAAACAAACGTAGAATGGAACATTTCAGAGCAGGAAACATATTTTTCAAGTTCTTTCAGAAAAATAATACAAAATCTTGAGAAAGTGTGGTAATGTGTGTAAAAATCTGAAGTTGGTAGACAGTTTGTTTCCTAGAGGTTCACCAACCTCTGTTGTTTTTTCTGCTGAAAAACAAGATCAGAAGTGTATATGCCATGTGGGATGCACATTTTGATAGTCACTTGCTCTGGGCCACACATAAGGCTTCTGATGCCAGCTCTTTCTCTCATACCCTGGACCCTCGAGCATTTTAACAACCTGTCTTGATACCGTGTCTGTAATCTGATAATACAGGAGACTCATAAAATCTAGTGACAAAGTAGTGGATAGTAGCAGCAAAAAGAAGTAATACACAATGAGACTACAAAGGAATATCGAGCTGCGGAATTTATATATCAACTGTGTTGTGTCTGACTTTTAGTTCTTCCTTGGGAAAATGAAATTATATGTGTGAACAGAAACTTTTGTGCCACTGAATGCATTTCCCTGTCTTGTGGGTCTACTTGACTATGCATTACCATGGAAGAGATGTGATCCTACCCTTGAACACTATTTTCTGCTAGTGAGTTCTAATGTAGAACCAGCCTCCCTGTTCCTGTGAGCATCTTGTCCCCTCAGGTCACTAGTCACCCTCAGTGTAAAGCTAGTAGGGATGCACAGCAGTACATCCCCCAGCCATTGGAGTTGTAATTGAATCCCGACATTTTGGACTCCAGTGAGAAGTGTTATAGTTTTAGGGGGTGGTAGACATGTTTATTTCTTGCAGCTTGATTGAGGTTTAATTGACAAATAAAAATTATATATGCAACAGGTATTCAAAATGTTTTGATATACAAATACACTGTGAAAAGATTGCCACAAACAAGCTGTTAACACTATCCATCACCTTACACAGTGAGTTGCTTGTGTGTGTAGCATCAGTCAAGATCTGTCATAGGAAATTTCAAGTATACAATGCAGTATTGACTATGCCTAACTCAGCTATACGTTGGATCTCCAGAAATTATAGTATTTTCTTTCATATGATATAACTGCAGGGCAGAAGCACCCTACAGCTTAAGCCCTTTGGTGTATATCATTTCTGTACATGCCACACGATCAGATATTCTTGCCTAAAAGGTTTACCGCAGTTTTATGGAAATCACCATTTGATTATCTTGGATACCTCATGGTTTTAAAAGCATTCCTCCAATGACATCAGTCCATTTTATTGTCTCTTCAGTGAAAATATAAAATATTCAGATTCAGTCCTCAGTATGATTGATAAACTTTAGGATAGTCTTTAGTCACCAAATGATGTTCTCTTTTTCCAGATTAAAATAAAAACATCCCTAGTGAATTAGGCTTGAAAGTTAGACTTCATATCTCCTATTATACGTCTGTAGTCATTTTTAATGCATGTAAATGCATTTAACATACATGAATGAATATGTATGTGTGTGAGTATTTCAGGGTTGCCTGGGTGGCTCAGTTGGTTAGGCATCCGATTCTTAATTTCAGCTCGGGTGATTGGATTATCTCTGTTTGTGAGATCAAGCTCTCATTGTGCTCTATGCTGACAGTGCATAGCCTGTTTGGAATTCTCTTGCTCGCTTGCTCGCTCACTCTCAAATAAATAAACTTTAGAAAGTCATTTAGATTTTTTTTAAAAAGTTTTTTTTAGTTATATTTCTTGAACTTGTTTTGCTTCCAGCAAAGTGATTCTCTGAAAAATATTTTAAGTGTAATCACAAGTAGAAATGCAGACCATCAAATCTGAGAGGCTTTCCCTAGTGGATTTATTTTTGGTAGTTAGCTTTCTAGAATCTTCTTGCTTTTTAAGTCTCAGTTGTGACTGATTATGCTTTCAGCCCAAAATAGCAACTCAGAATATTCAGGTTTTCAGGCACTTCTCAATCATACAATGTAGGCGATGGCACCCATTCATTATCTACAACTAATGTTGATTTAGGGTTTTCAGTTTTTGTTAATATAGATGCCCATCACTGGTAAAACAAGCATCTTTTAAAAATTGGAGACATGGCTTGTCTGAAAATCTGCAAAGTAATTGTTTATCATTGATAATGAGATCATTAAATTCAGCTTTGTGGGTTTTTTTTTTTTTTTTTTTTTTTTGCCTGAAAGTATGTTGCCAATTTAAACCTTGTACTAAATAGCCTGATACAGTATTAGAAAGAAATCAGAATATGGCCTGAATTCAGAACCAGAAATTCAATCCTTAGGTACTGTGGCACTGCATACTTGGGTTGAGACACCCCATATTTGAACTTTTTTTTCCTATTTCCCATTCTAAATATTCTCACCAACTAAGCCAATCCATGGTTTCTAAATCCATGATTACATTGCACAGATACACGTACTTACTTAGTGACACAAGAGTGCTAAATTTATTCACTTGCTGGGCTTGTCTGTGCACAGATTTCTGGGTCACTTTCCCAGGGTGTCCGAGTAAGTAAGTTGAGCAGGACTCCAGATTTGACACCTGTGATCCATTTCTGGGTGCTGCTGGCACTAGAGGACCACACTTTGAGAGCCATTCTTCTAAGACATCTGACTCGTGTCATCCTGATTCACTTCTCTGTTCCTCTCGCTTGGATTATGGAAGAAGCCTGTTAGGACAACACCCAAAGAGATTCTTTCAAAAGAGAGCAGAATATGTCTATAATGGCTTCTTGCCAGCCTTTATATAAAATTCATATTCTTAACCTTGGCCTGTGAAGTTTCCCTTGTCTGGTCTTTGGCTCCTTGTTCCACCTCGTGTTCCATCCCCCGCCCCCTACTGCCCCCACCCCGCGACCCCTGACTCTCTCTCCATGTTCACTGGCCGCCTTGATTTTTCTTGACCAACTGTGCCATGCATATTTCCACCTGAGGGCTTTTGTGTCAAAATTGTCTTCTGTATGGGATTAGCACCCTTCTCCCCCCACCTGCACAATTTTGTGTGGCATCCTTTCTCATTTCACTTAGATCACTCCCTACCCAGGGTTTTTTTTGACCACCCTTACCTAACATAGCACTCTCTACTTGGCCCTTAGACTTCCGGTTGTAATATGACATCCTGCCCCCAAAGGAAGATTCTTGGGAGCGGATTTGTTTTGTTCACCGCTGTAACCATGGTGCTAATACAGTGCCTGGCACTTAAGAGATAATGAATAAATATGTATTGGATGCGTAAATAAATGGATGGACAGAAGAATGTCCCTTTTTTGGCCTCCCCTTCCTTGTGACCTGGACGGTTGTTTGATTTGCATGTTGTCCTGTTTGTCTGGCACCATGTCCTCCAGTATTCGGTGCTTAGGAGGAAGTGCTCTCTGTCAGGTTTCCTATAGGCACCTTACCTCCAACCCTATTCCTGTAAGTTATATTAAACCTTGCATAGTTAAGAAAAAAAAGTCTACACACATATGGACAATTGAGAATCTTTGGCTTTCATTTCAGGACTGCTAATTCTTAAATTATGTATCCCTGTCTTTTTGTGGCTTGCGCATTTTAAGTACTGTAGTATTGCATCTTGATAGTCTGCTCATTAGACTGCTAGCTGTGAACTGCTGATATACAGAGAACATTAATCGCCAGACTGAGGTTTGTTCTTTTTGTATGAAAATAATTAGTTTCCAGAGCTAGAAAAATGCCATTAAATGTTACCCTGTACCTGTCCAGTCAAAATATGGCTTCTCTCACATGATTGTGTGCTGATCACTGTTTACGTCAAGCAGTGTTTTCCACTGAGCTGGACCATATTGTGGCATGTCCTTTGGAGGCTACATGGAATTTTATTTTTTCAACCAAATTTCATAAGGCAAAAACCAGGAACATTTGTTACCAAGAATTATGTAATCAAGATCAAGAATTACAGAATTAAGATTAAGAATGATTGCCTTTTGATTTCCAGGTGCTTTTACTGTCAACCAGATGTTGAGAGTTAAATCTTTTCAACTGAATATTCTGGCTTGTGAATTCCTTTTCCTTCACTCTCTAATCTTTTTTAATACTTTATTGTCAAGTTGGTTTCCATATAACACCCAGTGCTCATTATTATTTTTTTAAATGTTTTATTTATTTCTAGGAGAGAGAGACAGCGTGAGCAGTGGAGGGTCAGAGAGAGATGGAGTCACAGACTGAAACAGTCTCCAGGCTCCGAGCTGGCAGTCAGCACAGAGCCCGACGCGGGGCTCCAACCCACAAACCGCGAGATCGTGACCTAAGCGAAAGTCGGAAAGTCGGACGCTTAACCGACTAAGCCACCCAGGCGCCCCTAACACCCAGTGCTCATGCCCACAAGTGCCCTCCTCCATGCCCATCATCCCCCTTCCCCTCCCCCCCACATCCATCAGTCTTCAGTTCTCAGCATTCAAGAGTCTCTCTTGGTTTGCCTCCTTCCCTCTCCTCCCCCCCTTTCCCCCATTCTTTTCCCCCATGGCCCTCCATTAAGTTCCTCCTAATCCTCCTATACGTGCAAACATATGGTAGCTGTCCTTATCTGCCTGACTTATTTCGCTCAGCATAACACCCTCAAGGTCCATCCATCTTGCTACATGTGGCCAGATTTCATTGTTTCTCATTGCCATGTAGTATTCCATCGTATAGGTAAACCACATTTTCTTGATCCATTCGTCCATTGATGGACACTTAGGCTCTTTCCATGGTTTGGCTATTGTTGAGAGTGCTGCTATGAACATTGGGGTCCATGTGCCCCTGTGTATCAGCATTCCTGTATCCCTTGGGTAAATTCCTAGCAGTGCTATTGCTGGGTCATAGGAGAGTTCTATAGTTAATGTTTTGAGGAACCTCCACACTGTTTTCCAGAGGGGCTGCACCAGTTTACATTCCCACCAGCACTGTAGGAGGGTGCCCATTTCTCCACATTCTCGCCAGCATCTAGAGTCCTCTGATTTGCTGCTTTTAGCCACTCTGACCGGCATGAGGTAGTATCCCAGTGTGGTTTTGATGTGTATTTCCCTGATGAGGAGGGATGCTGAGCATCGTTTCCTGTGTCTGTTGGCCATCTGGATGTCCTCTTTGGAGAAGTGTCTGTTCATGTCTTCCCATTTCTTCACTGGATTGTTTGTTTTTCTGGTGTGGAGTTTGGTGAGTTCCTTATAGATTTTGGATACTAACCCTTTATCTGATATGTCATATGCAACTCTCTTTTCCTATTCTGTTGGTTGCCTATTAGTTTTATGGATTGTTTCCTTCCATGCAGAAGCTTTCATCTTGATGAGGTTCCAGTAGTTCATTTTTGCTCTTGATATCCTTGCCTTTGGGGATGTGTCAAGTAAATAATGGCTGCGGTTGAGGTCAAGGGGGTTGTTTCCTGCTTTCTCCTCTGGGTTTTGATGGTGTCCTGCCTCACATTCAGGTCCTGTAACCATTTTGAGTTTATTTTGGTGTGTGGTGTGAGAAAATGATCTAGTTTCATTCGTCTGCATGTTGCTGTCCAGTCCTCCCAGCACCGTCTGTTAAAGAGGCTGTCTTTTTTCCATTGAATACTCTTTCCTGCTTTGTCAAAGATTAGTTGGCTGTACACTTTTGGGTCCAATTCTGAGTTCTCTATTCTATTCCATTGGTCTATGTGTCTGTTTTTATGCCAATACCATACTGTCTTGATGATGACAGCTTTGTAGTCGAGGGTAAAGTCTGGGATGGTGATGCCTCCCGTTTTGGTTTTCTTCTTCATTATTATTTTGGCTATTCGGGGTCTTTTGTGATTGTTTCCATACAAATGTGAGGATAGTTTGTTCTAGTTTTGAGAAGAAGGCTGGTGCAATTTTGATTGGGATTGCATTGAAGGTGTAGATTGCTTTGGGTAGTAATGACATTTTAACATTATTTATTTTTCCTACCTATGAGCATGGAATGTTTTGCCATTTCTTTGTGTCTTCTTCAAGTTCCTTCATAAGTTTTCTGTAGTTTTTATCATACAGATCTCATATCTTCACTCTCTAATCTTAAACAATGATTTCATCCACTTTTCTCTATAGATTAATTTAAATACCTGAGTTTGACATCTGTCATAACTCAACCCTCCTATTGGTGTTCGTTGCCCCTAGAATGCTCAAGTAGTTCATCAAACTCTAGCCAAAACTTTTTTCTATTGTCTTTGACCAAAATAAACTCATGATCTTGTGTCTGTTAAGGATGCAATTAGTCTGTCACCCATAAACATAGCATTAGAGAGAAATAGAGATACTGTAGATGCAAGTGTTAGGACACATTAAAGAGAATTTGAGCAGGATGTGTAAATGTGACACATACAATGTTTATGTATTTCCTCTAGCATCATTAAAGTCTTGCAATTTTCATGAATATCAAAAAGAAAAACATTTTGGTAAAACTGATGTGATGGTGGCAATTCAGTTAGTCCATCTTCATCTAACATTTTTACTCATATTGACATGTGCATGATGTCATATTATGGGAATATAAATGACATAATTTCTTTTTATTGTTCCAGACATTTTCAGTTGTGACTTCTTTTGTAGACATTGTAACTACTTTAAAATTGTTTCCTATCCATATATTTTTCAGTTTTTGTTCCCTGGCACTTTATCAGCATGTGTCTCTGTTTCTCCAACAACCTGGAAAGCACTGGGTATATTGGGTGGCAGGAAACTTGGAGGGAAATGGGAGTTATCTCTTGCCTCCTTAGCTTCTCACAAGGGCTTCGTCTAGCTCAGCATCCTTGGGAGATGTAGAACAGTATTAGTCATGACTTTAGCAGGAGGAGTAACACTTAGTATTCACTGCTGTGTCACGACTTGAGCCAGAGACTCATGGGCCTTCTTGTATCTTAATTTCCCTGTGACTCTACTTTCAGGCTCCAATTCATTTGCCAAAGTCCTTACAATCTGAATTAATATTGGTTTTTTTTTCCCTTAAAGTTTTACTTAATTTTTTTAGTCATCTCTACATTGACCATAGGCCTCAAATTCATGACCCTGAGATCAAGTGTTGCATGCTTTTCTGACTGAGGCAGACAGGTGTCCTATTGTCTGTAACCAGTGCTGTCAACCCGTACTGGCTGCATCCTCAAAATCACGCAAAATCTTGTATGTAGTCACATAGATATGTAGTCACATAGATAACTTCCTATATAATCTCTGATTCTTGCTAATTATATTCACTGGTATTGAAGCTGGCTTTCTCAAGAGTAGGTCTGATAGTGTCAACCTTCTGCTCAGCAACCTTCAATGTTACCCCATTGCCTATAATATTTAACTAAAGTTTTCTTCCTTGGGTATTTAGTGCCTTGACATCAAAATGAGGTTCCATCTTTATGCCTCTGAGCTCTTCCTGACACTTTGTCTCTTTGGCTTGAAAGCAACAACATCCATGCCCCTCCAATGCAGTATATAACAGGTTAATATTTCATTGTTGGTGTATTTGTGTTCTTTCTGTCAAGTAGAGTGTTGTTTTCAAAGCTCCTTCTTTTAAAAATTATCACCTCTTAAAATTATCATCGCTCATTTAAGACTGTGGTAAGTGTACATTCTTAAGTGAAATACATTTTCATCTCACCTTGTTCAAATTGATATTCTAGCCTTTTCCTTCCCTTTGAACCACTGCAACTCTGCTTGATTCTATACATTACCAGTTACCTTTATCTTGCTTACATAGGTATGAATATACATACCTTTTTTCTGTATTCTTTTTTTAATTTAAAATCTAGCATATAATGCAGTATTGGTTTCAGGCGTGGAATTTAACTGATTCCTCACTACGTACGACACTCAGTGCACATTACAAGTGCCCTCCTTAATCCCCATCACCCATCTAATCTATCTCCCACCCACCTCCTTCCATCAACCCTGTTTTTTCTCTATCATTAAGAGTCTCTTGTGGTTTGTTTCCCTGACTTCTCTTCCCCCCTGCTTCCCATATGTTCATCTCTTTTGTTTCTTAAATTCCACAAGAGTGAAATCATATGGTATCCGTCTTTCTCTAATTGACTTATTTTGCTTAGCTTAATACATTTTAGCTGTATTCCTGTCATTGTAAGTGGCAAGATTTCATTCTTTTTGATGCCTGAGTAATACTGCATTGTGTGTGTGTGTGTGTACACACCACATTTTCTTTATCCATTCATCAGTGGACGGACATTTGGGCTGTCTTCACAGTTTGGCTATTGTTGATAATGGTGCAGTATGGAGATTCCTCACAAAACTGAAAATAGAACTACCCTATTATCTAGAAGTTGCACCATTAGGTGTTTACCCAAAGGATACACATTCTTTTTTTTTTTTTTTTTTAAATAGTTTTCTGTCAAATCGGTTTTGGTACAACACCCAATGCTCATCCCAACAAGTGCCCTCCTCAGTGCCCATCACCCACTTTCCCCTCTCTCCCACCCTCATCCACCCTCAGTTTATTCTCAGTATTTAAGTGTCTCTTATGGTTTGCCTCCCTCCCTCTCTTTAACTATTTTTTCCCCTTCGTCTCCACCATGGTCTTTTGTTAAGTTTCTCCTGACCCATATATGAGTGAAAACATATGATACCTGTCTTTCTCTGCCTGGCTTACTTCATTTAGCATAATACCCTTCAGTTCCATTCATGTTGCTACAAATGGCCAGATTTCCTTCTTTCTCATTGCCATGTTGTATTCTATTGTATATGTAAACCACATCTTCTTGAGGGTCCACATTCTTATACTTGAGAACATTATTATCTTTTTTTTAACCTTTATTTCCTGGAACACAGTGCTGTTGAAATTTTGGAATTAGTCCTGGGTTCAAGCACAGTATGAATTACCATTTGATAAACATAGGTTATATCCTAGTGCAATAGTGTGAGACACCATGGTTGAAAATCAATGCCGCACGTATCAAGTCCATAACTTTTTCACTGAAAAATAATAAAAGGTTAAGATAATTTTTGCTTATTGCTATACACAGATAACCACTCCCCATATTTCCTAGACACGTCGGTCTTGTTTATTTAAGCTAGACAGTTTGGCCCTATTATCCCAGTGTCCTGTTTGATATATTGGATTAGCATAAACTGACTGAAGTTCCAGCTTTTCAAAACCAGGATAATACAGAACATATGGAAGGTCAAAAAGCACAGAGCATGTTAACACCTGTGAATTATATCCAGATCAGTTACCAAGCAGGTTCTGGGCTCCATTCAAGGTGTTGACTTTGATCTTTCTCCAGTTGTAAATGTTTCATCCAAAACAACTGCAATCTTGGCACAACTTTTTCAGGAATTTCCCAGGACAAAAATATTAGGATTCCCTAGACTATAACTAAAGCTCCTAACAGCCTTGTTACTTTGTGTACATGGTGAGAGAGAGAGAGAGAGAGAGAGACCCTCAAATTCAGAGGCCTAACCTAATGTTACAAATACGTAAAAAAAAATAAATTCTCATAAATTTGGAGTTACAAAACAAGCCTGTATTTTTTCTGAGGTAGATTAACAATTACTCTTGGCTCAAAATGCATGAATCTTGGGACAGGAGCCATTTTAAGATCTGTCATAAATGATCCAAATACAGAAGCTAAAATAGGAGCTTGTCTCTGTGGAGAATTTTGTTTGGGCATGCTTATTCTCGATTGCCCTCATTGTTTTGGCAAAAGAACTTGGTTATGCCTCTTAAAGGGCAGTATCATACATGGTAACCATATTTGAGTATTTGCCAAAAGATCTGTGCTTCAAATAAATTTGTGTTATTTGGCCGTGATATTACATGACTTTGTAATGGCGTTGCATCTGTTTGTGATATTATTTCAGTGCACAAGGCTATAGCTTAGGGCAGAGATGTCTTATAGGTTCTTATTTTCCTGCTTTTTTCAGGATCTCAGTGCCTGACTTTTGTATACTCTTATTTGAAGGAAAGTTACGGAGACACTCTTGGTGCAACATGTGCCACCCTGTTGATGGCTGACTGTCAATTTGGTTGACATGGCAGGCCTGGCAGTCATGTTTACCTCTCTCATGTTTCCATGTGGGGTTCCCTTCTGACCCAATATACATGCAGATTCCACGTCTGAATCAGTTGTTTGAAAATTAGGACAGTTAAGTTCCTGGGTCATCCCACAAAAGACTGTATAGCCATAATATACTTGATCTCTAGTGCTGATAGTACTAATTTGATATCTCCTTTGCAGATAATCAGAGTGGTGAGCAGATTAGAGATAGAGGAGGCAGCAGAAGAATACTCTGGGAACCACCAAACCTACCTGGGGGGGCATAGTCTCAAGATATCACTTGGATCCCCTCTGTATTTACACACATTTTTGTCTTACTGTATATGTAATGCACAGATCTCTCATGGCTTAGATGACTTATAATTAAAAGTTTTATGGTTATAGAGGAAGTCCTTCCGACAGAAAATGGAAGGTAAAGCATTTTTATTTTAGTAGTTGGGTTGATCTGGTCATCGGTTTAGGACCACTACCTGTCAAAATTATTCTCACATGGCTGTTGCTCTTTGCTTCCATGTTTCTCTATGGCTTTCCTTCCTCCAGTCAGTTAATTATTAGATAACCATGCAGACTGGACACCGATCATGGCAGGGGGTGGATATCTGACTTAAATCATTTGAGGAGAGAAGAACATCATCACTTTTGGAGGAAAATGAAGATCACTGTTAGGTGTACTCCTCTGCTTGAATGTCCAAATTACCTTCTTTCTCTTTGTCCATTTAGGGAGGTCACTTTGAAATTCTGATGTTTGTTAATTGCAAGTCATATGTATTATTTATTACTCATAGATGTTACTATCTGTGGTACAGTTTATTATAACCTTGTAAGCCTTAAATTTATAAATTATATTTACATATGATAAATTAGTTCTTGAATCACATAACATCAGTGACTGTTTTCGTTGTTGTTTATTTAGGGTTATTCTTACTCCTTAAGTGTCTTAAAGAGGAGTTACTGGGTTTTTGGAAGAAACACGGGAAGCCAGAATATTTTAATTCTGGTTTTCACTTTGTGTATTTAATGTCATTACCATGAATAAGTGATGAAGCTTCTCTATATTCCATTTTAAATGCAAAATAGATTTTAAGTAATAACGACAATGAACAAGCATTAAGTATCAAGTTTGTTGCATGCCAGGTGCTGTATCATTGTATAGATTGCTGGAGGCCAGGTCCACCAGGTCCAGGGGTCCCCGAAGGATGGGCGGTGTCGGCGAGAGAGAGAGTGTGAGAGCCCCGAGATTCTTTCTGGTCACCAGGCAGGCATCTCCGTCCTGTCGGTTTTGGTGTCTTTATTTTAAGGTTCAACAATAACATGACATCAGAAGATAGAATTTTTACAGGGGCTAATCATTTGTAACAAGATGCTTTGATCAGCGGAAGGTGTACAGAAACAGGCTTTACAAAAGTATTCTTGCAGAACCTCCCTATATTCTTGACGTTAGTCCCCCAGATTAAGATACTAACAGACTTATCTTATTTTGCATGGGTAGGCCTCTAGACAATTTTTAATCACAAGAGGAAGAATGTACATTAGGCTTGTTCCTAAGTTGCTTGAGCGAGCCTTTTCCTTGATGCTGAGTGTGCAAGCACCATGGGGGCCATAAATGTGTCAGTCTTTGCACCTTGGTTTATATTTTAGCTACTCTTATCTATCCTCATCCCAGCTGCCAGTGTAAGGGAGGGTGTTTGTGGAATGTAGACCTTGAGGAAGGGACTGCTATGGTTCACCAATTAGCAAAGTTATATGTAGTAACTTATGTTCTGCCCTTATCTGTACCTTAACTTTAAATTAGGCTCTTTGTCTCGGGGCCGGGCTCAATTGTAACTCTTGTGTTCTTAACCCCCTTTATTATCTAAGTCTTGGATCTGCAAGGCCCCCAGGAAGAGCCTTTTGACAGTCATCCACAGAGCTTTCATCTAAAATATCTTTTGTAAAGGCAGGCATATGCTTTTCCTTATGAGGTATCTGTGTTCAGAATATGGGTCTGATAGGGAATATTGTGAGGCCTGGTCAATACCAGTAGGCTCATTTCCAACATGAGCCAGTAGTAGCAGAAAGAGATACCAGTTTTCGTTTCTCATGGCAGGCACTGTGCAAACACTGCCATTTCCTTACTGTGACAGCCATCCAGAGAGGCCGGTGTGGCTCCCAGGAATAGATCACAGCCCTATGAAGTGTAAGTTATATCTCAATTTAAGAATTGAAATTTGTAAACATCAGTGTGGAGAAAGTATTGTTTTTATATTGATAGACTTTAGGGAAAAAGAAAAAGGTATCAAGAAATTTTTCTAAATTACCAAATCTTAAATTATTCCCATTAACTATAGAAAAGAGAATAATTTCTGTTTTTCTGAAAAAAAGATGAATGAGAGCAGGAAAAGGATGCAGTTGATATTGGGGATAATTGGCAGAGTTACTTGGTGATCTAAATACCATGGATATAAGAGTTAAGATGAAATTTGGGAAGTGCCTGGGTGACACAGTCGGTTAAGTGTCTGCCTTTGGCTCAGGTCATGATCTCAAGGTTTGTGGGGTTTGAGCTCTGCATCAGGCTCTCTACTGTCAGTGCAGAGCTGGCTTCGGATCCTCTGTCTCCTTCTCTCTCTACCCCTTCCCACTCTGATTCCCCTCTTAAAAAATAAACGTTAAAAATATTTTTAAAAAGATGAAATTTTCAACTTTGATCAAGTTTTTTAAAATAATGGAAAACTTAATTTAGGAATAGTTTCTGATACTGTTGGTCAACTTGCTAACTAGGTTCTTGGCATCTGGCTGTGCTTTAATAACCATATCATTTTAGTTGCCCAACGTAATGAGATTATTTTCTAAACTGAAAAACCAGGTTATCCTATGACCAAGAGATGAGACTTGTGATAGTCTTCTTAGTCCCATCTTTAGCTGTAGGACTAGTACTCCAGGGTTTTATACATTGAGACATTGGAAATCATTTTCAATTTAAGTGTGTATCCAAAGGTGCGTAGCTGGGCTAATTGTGATAGTAACTCAGTCACATGCTTCCTGACAAGCAAAATGTACATGTGCATACGTACGTGTACACACACACACACACACACACACACACACACACACACACCTTCCTCCTTGACCCACCGATGTTGAAGTCCTGTGTGCTAGTCTGACTTGGCATTGCATCTAAAAGGTAGAATCCCTGGTCCTCTGGGCTTCCTAAGTCCTTAGCTTCCTGTGACAGCTGTTATCTCTATATGACTTCTGGCAGCTGCCTCAGGCATGACATTGACAACATGTAATGTGGAAGTGGTCACTGATATATTATGGAAGGTACTTTTAAAAGGAGATATACACACTTCATGCAATTTTTAATTAAGGAAGCTTGGATTTCTTTGTAACGAGCTCAATGCTTATTATGTTTAGTATGTTTGCTTCTACATATGATAGCCGTATAAAAATATTCTCCACAGATACAGTGTTTTTCAGTACCACGTACATTTCACAAGAACAAATTTCATGCACATATTAAGGCATTAGCACTTGGCTTAAAATTGATTTTAGGAGTTCCTTGTCACCTATCTATGCACATCCCTTACGTTTTAAATAAAAATACCATTTTGGTCTTGTATATAAGACAAGAGTTAATTATAGAGCGTAACGGTAGACCTTGAATAAACTTGTAGACTTAGTAAAACTTGTAAGCCTTCAGTTAAGTAGTAAATTCTGCTTGGACATTTCCTTAATTTTAATAGTACATGGTCCAACATTTCAGGAATACATATAGTAAACAAAATTCTGTGAAATATTTTAGAACATCAGTTGAAAGGATCATCAAAACTGTGCTCACCCACACAAAGAGTCTAAGATGTGCTTATTAAACTTCAGCTTAAAAGCCACGTAGAATGTTTTGAAGAAGATAGGAAAATGTGTAGTCTGGGGATAGCTTCTCTCCTTTATAAGCAATTAAAGTGAGAACAGAATTGGCCAAAGAGAGAATTCTCCATGACATCCTATTAGAAACTTTCCTCCAGTTTGCTGTTTTTATTTTATTTGTTTGTTCATTACTCCTTTATTTCCTTAACATTTATTGAGTCCTAATATGTGGTAAGCAGCAAGTATATTTTAGTTAATATAATGTATTCTTTCAACACATTTGTATAAAAAAAAAAAAAAAAGATCCTTCATTCTGTGCCTGGTACTACATTGAAGGCTCTTATTTTCACAACAACCATACCAAGTATTAGCTTTCCTGTTTTGCACTTGAGGAAATGGAAGTATGAGTGGAAGAAATAACTCACCAAGATCTTATAGGTATAAAATGCTAGAGCCAGAATTTATTCTTCTACATCCATGTTTCACTTCACTAGTCATCAGTGTTTGACAACTTTAAAGTATCCCTAATACCTGAGACTGTGAGAGAAGAGAAAGCAACTCAGGAGCTTAAGTTTATGTTTCTTCTTGAAACACCCACATGTCCTCAGCTTTTACTAACAATTACTTTATCTAACCATTTTTTGACTTTTCTAAAAATTGTAGAATGTGGTAGTGATGGCTTACCACCCTTAAGACCCCAGGCCTCAAATGGGTAGAAAAGCATCAGGTTAATCCCACAGTGCTTGACAAAATCAAGACAGGGATTGATCTCTAATATGTAATGAGTCCAGCACCATAATGATATTTTTTCCCTTACAGGAGAAAAATTAGTTTAATTACACAGTGTGAAAGTAAAAAAAAACAAAAAAAACCCCAAAAAACCCGTATTCAGCTATTTCTTCTTATTCTTCAGATCCTTTGAATGTACTTGATATTTTCTTAAATCGCTTTTCTTGGCTACGTTTTAACAGTCTACCTCTTCTCACATGGTAGTTTATATCATCAAAATCACATGTAGCACAGCCAGAGGAGGTTTCTCACCGTATGTCGGCACTATACAGCCCTTCATTCTCCTACTTCATCCTATTTCTATATTTAGTTCTATTAAAAATGTAAATAGATTTATTTCTGAGCATGGGAAAACCAAGTCTTCAGTAGAGAGTCAAGGTTTTTGAGATGATTATTCTACATTTAACTTTCAAAAAAAATCTAAACAGGTATTATTCTTGTTACCCTTTACAGATGAGATTATATCTCCAGATATCCCCATATTCAAATTGTCCACCTATATGTAGAGTATGATTGTAAGGTACTAGCTGTATTTTTTAATCTAGGAGAATAATCATGTATTTGATGGGTTCTAGTATAATGTTATACATAATCAACATGCTTGACTCTAATTCAGATTTACCTAACGATTACTCTTTGTTGCGTATGAGAAGACATCATTTTACGAAGTTGAAGGTAGCATGACTCTTGCTTCTGTGGTGTCAGTATGAGTGTGAGCACGGGAAATGAAAGGCTATAAACCACAATATTGGCTGCATGTATTTCCATTTGGACATCCCAGATACGTAGAGCCGTGTCTCTAAAATCTCTGATTCTTTTTATCTTTTACTTCAGACTAGGCCTTATCAGAAATTGGTGTGAATCACTTTCATCATATTATTATAGTCACTTGACAGTAGGTGCTTCTGAGAAGAGGTGAATGGGAGTTTTGATAGGGTCAAGCAAGTAGTTAGAGAATTTTTATCGAGAGGCCTAGCTTAGGCAATTGTGTATCTTCAAGGCTCTATCTGTATGTTGCAAAATTGGCTAGAGCAACAAGTTCAGTTATGCTGAAAAATGTTTCTGTAGTATAACAAGCTCTATTTCTAGGTAATTTCCTTCCATCTGACAGATAATTTAATCTAGTCACTTCCAGGTGAATTGTGACAATTCTTTTTTTGTTTTGTTATATCTCAAGTTTTTCAAGTTTTGATTTGGCCCTTTTGGTGATTTTTCCTTCATCCCTTCTCCCCAGGGTTGGACTTGGGTTATGGGAGGTGGGCGATCATAGTAAGACTTGTGGAGAATGGTGGGGACCTTACTGTGATGCTTTATTTTATGGGGAAAGTGTATCTCCCCCTGTAGACATTTCTGCCGCCTCCTGGATGGCAGAGGAAATTGAGGGATATTCTCCGTGGCTGTGGATGCTCTTTACTGTCAGGCACTTTTTTTCTTTTTTCTTTTTTTCTTCCTATGCTTTTTTTTTTTTTTTTTTTTTTTTTTGAGAGAGAGAGAGACAAAGAACGTGAGTGGAGGAGGGATAGAGAGATACAGAATTAAAAGCAGGCTCAGGACTTTGAGCTGTCAGCACAGAGCCCGACGTGGGGCTCAAAGTCAACAACTGTGAGATCATGACCTGAGCCGAAATCAAGAGTCAGACAGTTAACTGACTGAGCCACCCAGGTGCCCCATGGCACTGTGTTCTTTATATGTGCTCTCCCATCCTTATCCTCCACAAATACCATGCTGTGTGGGAATGAAAAATTCACTGTGAAACCTGCTTCTGGTTTGGACTTCACCTGGAGTGTGAGTCACAGTCCTTTGTCATCAGATCACTCCAAACCTGTCCGGGATTTCCCATTCTAGGATGAAATGACACCTGGTTTCCTTTTAGGAAACCTTTGTTCAGCTCCCACAACCTTCATCTAATCTGAGAAGATAGGCCAGTTTGAGGCTTCTTTCATGTATTTTAAATCTGTCATTTCATGTACATGTTTTCTGCCCAATTTCTGTCCAGGATTAGCCTTTTGTGTTCAACATACATGGCTCTTGAAAATGAAATGACTTGGCTCTCAAGATTTTCTCTGCCAAAGGGTTTCAAAAGACGTTTGTAACACAGAGGCCAAATTTTATTTGATAAGTGACACTAGTTTACTAAGGAAAGGAAACACTTGTGTGAAGCAAAGAAACACAACTAAGGAAAAAAAAACAGTTGGCTATTGGCAGAATACCCTATGCCATGAATGTGCATGCCTGCCATTAGAGTTCATAGTGAAATTTGTTTTGTGACAAATATAGATCACTTTTTTATAACTCCAGATGAAACTTTATTTCATTTAAAGTTATCTCCACGGAATGCCAATAAAATAATTCTCCGGAAGTCAACATGGAAATTATTTATGTAAATATATTTATTATATGTATTCATCTTATTTTGACATCTATTGATTTTAATTGGAGAAAGTCCAGTTAATTTCACTTCAGTACATATTTATTTTAAACATATAACAAAATAATGAAGTATACATCAATACTACAATGATTAAAACACATCTGTAAGTGAATATACATAGAAACCCTTCAAGGAGGTACTGGCCAAGTTATTTCCAACTTGTAATCTTATGATGGCAAACTGCATGGAGCCCTTGCATGCTTATATGGCATCTTGAATTCTAGTAGAGCAGGCTGAAGGATTCCTGGATTTCTTGGCATTACCTAGATATCTAGAGTGTTTGGCGATCACACATTTAATCTTTACCTCCTCCTGTCGTTTGTTAGATGCTTGAGGAAATCACATCATTCAAAAGGAGTGTACCTGTTATCATGAGCACCGGGTATTGTATGGAACCGTTGAGACCCTATCAGACACGTGAAACTAATACAACATTGTATGTTAACTACCCTGGAATTAAACTAAGTGGGGAAAAGGCCACCTACATGTATTACATTTACCTCCCTAAAAAGTCCCTGGTATTTGTGGTCAGAATATGCTTTCAGTTCTGGGAAGTTTAAGGAGCTTAATCTTTCTAAAAATTTTCTATTTAAAAATGGCAATCAATTTCTTGGTTTTCCTGTCTATCTCTGCCTTAGAGTTAACTTCAGCATCTCTTATGAAGTAACACGGTATCTTCTCCTTCAAAGCCAAGGATGCAGATTTCCCTCTCTGGGAATGTAACCATTAACTGTTACCCAGGGACATTTTTCCCTGGCAGGCAAGTGAATGGCACACATTGTGCCAGGTACTACTGTGAAAATACAGATTTCTATTTTGTGTGTCACTTTCCTGAGAGAACTTGATATAAATGTGGAGTGAGACTACAGCAAGTCATTTCTTCATTAGAAAATAAACACTTGAGGAACCTAAATGCTTCCTAAGGAAAGTTGCTAGGGAATTAGCCTCTTTATGGTCACCATTGCAGTCATGAAAGGTACCATGAGCATGGCATTACCCGACTAAAAATTTTTATGATTCTCTGCCAGTAAATGAGCAAATAACAATTCTTTAAATCCCCTAACCGTAAAGGTGAATAGATTTGGACACTGAAGCTGGTACCAGCCTCAAATATTTATCTGCCTCATTTTTCCCTTTGTAAGTCATATGAATATCATGTTATATTCTGTTGGCAATTTTTATATCCCTTCTAGTAAAATGAATGCTTTAGAGGAGAGATGCCATATTCCCTGTACCTTGATTTTTAGTCTCCTTGGTATACCTTAAATGGGTGGGACATGTAGATTGAAATCCAAAGTCATTAGTCTGGCATTTATCACATTAAATGATATTTCCCCAGTTTCATTTCTAATCTTATCTTCCTTCAAGACCTATTCAAATGTTTGTAAAGATTCCCAAACATACATGCTTTTGCTACCTTCGCTGTTTGTATCTTAACTCTTGGGATGTGTTTACCAGACAGGTTCCTATACATGTCTTCGATATAATACAATGACTGGTTTCTTGCTAAGTCTTAGTATATTTATTTGTCCCTTATTACCTTTAATTTCCCCTGTGAGGCTTCCGTCTGTTAGATATGACCACAGATTTTATATTCCTCCTCTACAGATAATCATCAGATATTATTTTAATGTGTGTCTGTGTGTCAATCTCCCACACATTATAAGCTCTGAAAGCTTGAGACTGTGGTTTCCTACTGCATAGTCCGCAGTATCTAGAGCACAGATTTACCACATAAGAAACAAGAAGTCTTTTAAATGGATGCATAAATGACAAACAAATGAATACTCACCACAACCCTTCACCTGGGTTTGTGTCCTGTGATAGAGATAAGGGAACTGAGTTTGGAACCCTTAAGTACTTAATCCATAGTAATATTTTTGTAAAAGCCCAGCTGTGCTCATATTTGTCTGACATGTTCCAAAATATCTTGCTACCTAGAGCCATATGGTAAATGCTATATCTGTCTCATTTTTCTCACCCAACATTCCCCCTAAAAAACATTTAAACCTTTAGATGATAAAATCCTATGCAACAAGGATAAAAGGTAGTTTTTTACAAGTTGAGTTGAACAACATCTTTAACAGAAACTCTGAGCATTACCTTTCACCTTGGGACTTGTCTTGCTTAACCCTGAGCTTGAATAGCTAGCTTTGTCCTGACTTTTTTCTAAAGTATTACTCATGTCTTCTCTTTAAAGTAAAATTAATCTTCCTTGGAGTCTCAATGTTAGTGTTTTTGACATTTATTTGCATTTTCAGAGTAGATTTTTCCCTCGATTCTTAATGAGACTATTTCCTGAAAATTCTTTGCTCTTTTACCATAAAAATAAGGAATTAAAATTAAGTTGTTGAATTTTTGAAACTACTTACTGGGGTCTTGGCAAGGATTGAAATAGGTGAAAAAGAAAAAAGAAAACATTTTCTCAACTTAACAATTATTTCCTAATTGGGTACAGAGGAAGAAAATTTTAAAAAACCTAGTGCTTAAGAAAATGAGAAAGGGAGTAAATCCTGTGTACTCTTGCAATCGGCACTGGCACTGGCATGACAGCCTGCCAAAAATCCAGCATATGACCAGCAGATTCCCATATTATTTCCTCCCTGGACATCCTGTAAGCAAAGTGTGCCAGAGACACTGATAGAAGCTAAATTAATTGAATCATACTATTTTCATGCCAGTCTCCCCTACGTAGGAGTTACTTCAAGCTTATTTTAGCCCTGAGTTCGCCCTCAGGGAAATGCCCTGCTCTTTTGAACCTGGATTTCTTTCTGATTTCACTTAATAAATAGCACATTTACCTATTTTAAATCATTATTAAAAGTTTCAGGTTTTAGGGGCACCTGGGTGTCTCTGTCAGTTAAGTGTCTGACTCTTGGTTTTAGTTTAGGTCATGTTCTTGTGATTGTAGTGTGTCCGAGCCTCGCATCGGGCTGTGAGCAGACAGTGCAGAGCCTGCTTGGGGTTCTCTCTCTCTCGCCCTTTCTCTCTGCCCTCCCCTACTCACACTGTCTCTATCTCTCAAAATAAATAAATAACATTTTTAAAGAAGTTTTAGGGGCACCTGGGTGGCTCAGTTGGTTATGCATCCGAGTGTGGATTTCAGCTCAGGCATGATCTCACAGTTAGTGAGATCAAGCCCTGCTTTGCACTCTGGTCTGAAAGTGCAGATCCTGCTTCGGATTCTTTCTTTCCCTGTCTCTCTGTCCCTTTCTCACTCATGTACACGTACTCCCTCTTTCTCTCAAGAATAAATACACTTAAAAAAGTTTCAGGTTTTAAAATTTTAAACTTTAAATAACTTTCAGGTTGAACAAAACATAAATTAAGTCTGCCAAATTCATGTCAACCTTGGAAAGAACAGAGCACCCTTAAATGGATATCTGAATTTTCTGAAAAGACCAGATTTAGTAGATACTTACACAGTCTACATTAGATCTCTAAGCAGTGTGAAAGAATGTCCGTTTGACATTCTAATGGAAATATTTTAATTCCCCTTTATATATTAATTGCACGCTATACTTACCAAGTGATCATGATGACAGTGCTTAGATTCATAATACCGTGTCACCTAAGAAACTGTTTTCTTTCTGAAAATATTTATTATGGTGAGATATGGATCTTAAGCCAGGAACCCACTTATAGTACAAGACAGAAAATGGTAATATTCTGAGATATTTTTGGATTTTGAATTATTTAGGGGGATGTTTGTAGTAAGTGTTGTAATAGAAATATAAGTATCTTGTATATTCATTAAGATTCCCACAACATTCTAGGTCATAAACAAGCTAGATACCAGACTCCCATATACACTTGTACTTTTGGAGAAAAATAAGACCTAATACACACACGAGTGATGATTAACATTAATTGAGTGTTTACTATGTGTGAAGCACTTTAAGTCATTTATTCGCATACTGTATCTCCTTCCCTTTTCCTCTCTTTGAGGTTTTTATTCATATCATTTCTCTTTTACAGCTACAAAATTGAAGCTAACAAAGTTTGTGCTGTGACTGAAAGCTGATACATCCATAGGGCCATAATAGAAAACCGATGCCTACTGAAAATAGGACAGTTTGTGCCGAGTTTATTTACACAGGGACTAGTTCGAAAGTCTCCAGTGCAGTGCAAGTGTAGCAATGTGGAGTTGGTAGAGTTGCTGACACCCCTACTCCTTAAAGGATCATGGCCTTCAAAGCTCCTAAAGGGCAAAGAACATCAGTCTGGCATTCAGACTTTTTGTCTCCATGCAGTTACTAACTTCTCTTTTGTGGGCTGCCCTTTTCTTTTGAAGTCTTAGTTTTGTCATCCATAAATAGAAAGGGCTGGAAGAGATGATCTGAAGGTCGGTTCCTTCTTTTTCTAATGTCCTCTGATTCTATCTTTATGTCGCAAAATGATCTAAAAGCTTAGTCCTCATTTTTTGTAACTTCCTTTGATTTTGTGTTTCAAGAGCAAATTCTTGGCACAGAGGGGTCTGTTACCCATCGACTAGATGGGTCTGTCTCCACTAGTGGGTAGCTGAGTCATGCGTGCACTTACTGGGGCGTCACTGTATGATACGGTAAGAAGTAGATACAGTGGGTATCTATTTGTGATCCCTACAATAAAGCCATTGAAGCTGAGTATCTCGACTCTGACTTTTAAAATGAAAAATGTCTCATTTGTCACGTACATCACAGTTAGGCAAAACAAATTGGCTGCTTCACAGAAGTAACACTGTGACTTTTGATAGGGAATAATGTCCACAGTATTACACTGATGAGGAATCCCATGAATTCAAATGCTTAGCATATTTAGAAGGTAAAACGAAAGGTGTTCTTTTGAATTAGTTTTGATTTTAACTGAAGGACATGATTCGAGCAAACATCTTTCCATACGTTTTGGTTTAGATTTGGCCACTGTCTCTTAGCGTAATCTCCAAAATGTGTTATCTTTATGATTATTTAAAAAGAAAAAGAGGGAAGTAAAAAAGATCCACCATTTATGAAGAAGGATTAAAAATGTCTTTCATTTGTGAGATGCTGCTTTAGATTTAAGAAACCCTATACCGGATCTCACTTTGAGCATTTGGAAGAAAATAGAAAACTTAGTGCATTGACTTATTTCCCTGTGAATTTTTATTTCTCTGCCTTTCATTAAACATTAGCAGCTCACCTCAAAGCAGGAAAGGGACAGAAAGAAAGAGCAGTAGCCCCCAAAAGTAAATTGTCTTCAGGTAATTGACCCAGTGCACAATTGTAAACTCTGTTAAAATAAACAAGTGGCTGTGGATTGCAGAAAAGATTTTGTGTGTCTGCTACTTTCATTTAGCACCCCAAATAGAAATAATAGCTTTTAGAGTTGCTACAGCCACTAAAAATATATAGAAGAGGAATCCTCTCTTAGTCAAAATTATGTGTTGGGTTTATAATGACTATAATTTTTATCAGTGATCTGAAGATAAGGGCAATTTTTGTCATTTATAAATTATGTCTATGAAATGAAAGGTATGATAACTCTTAGGTGTACTGTGCTCATGGCTATGGGTAAAATTGTTCCTTTCTTTGACCAGAATTGCTACTCTTCATCACAAAAGGGCTCTTTATAATTCCAAGAAATTCTAAGAAAAAAAAAATAGAACTGAAAGTTCTCTTTTACCACAATATATACATGTCTTTAAGATAAGCATTTTGAGCGTCTTTGAAATATTGAAAGACTAGAAAGACGTGAATTGTATTCATCTAAGCGACACACATAATTTTGATTCCCAAATATTGTTTGAACATACAGGCTCAACTCAAGAAATAAAACAGTGTTTATTTTGAACCTAGGGTAGGTTAATCTGTTGGTGTATATTGGGAAAAGCATGATTGTTAGTAAACTTTTTGTTAAGCATTTGCAAAGGATAAATACCTTTAATAAGGTTTTTTTAATTCAGATTTAATGAATAAACCAACATTTGAGACACACAGCAATTGAATATTTACCAGAGAATTCTGAATAATTTTTCGAAGGGGTTTCAAGCTTAAAAAAGGATTGTTAACCCAAATGACTCACCTTTTCTGGCAGGACTTTAGAAAATACTGGCCGAGTTGGTGTTACATGCATGGTATTATTTTCAACATACGTAAGAGGCCTGTTGCAACAAGTACCTAACGTTTAATGGCATTACAAGTCATCTTTGGAGAATTTGAATTTCCAATGTTGCCAAATCATTTCTTAGGTTTGACAAAAGAAGGGTGTTTATTTCATCTCCAGAAGAATAATACAAATAATTTGACTGATGTTACCTGAGAGTGATGTTATCTGTGGTTCAAGAATTTTTCCCCATTGTGGGTAGAAAGAATTGGTTATGTACTAGATTTGAGGGCACAGAGACCAGAACAAAATGAAAGAATATTGTCAGTTAAGTTTGGAGTTAGTTCTAGGGTTCTCAGCCCTGATCTGTCAGAAAACCTATTGTCACTGAACTAGTTTCAAGAACCAGAAAGATTGATACTAGCTTGAAGGTGCTTAGCTGTAGAGCCAGGAAGAGGAAACCCGGTCTGATGGTCTCTTCAAAATGAAAAGGCAGAAGACAGGGAGAATATGTGGAAGGAAAAAGTCTTGTCTCTTGGACCCTGACATACCATTTCAGGCAGAAAAGAAGTTGACAATATCCTGACTACATAAAACAAAGAGGATGTTATGATTGGTGCTCCTAAATCAGGACAGAAAGAGATACACCAAATGGCAGCCTGTTGGTTGGATGGCAAGTGTTGGAATTGCAGATGGGAAGAAAGTGTTGTCTCATCTTCCAATTAATAAGAAAGATAAAGGGACATCTGACTGGATCAGCTTGTAGAGTGTGTGGCTCTTGATATCGGGGTTGTGAGTTCAGACCCATGTTGGGTACAGAAATTACTTAAAAATAAAATTTAAAAAAAAGAAATACAGGGAGAAAGTGATGGGGAAAAATTAGCTCTGGGCACAGTTTAAGGAAAATTGTAAGGCCAGTCATTAAATTCCGTAGAACTAGGCAATATTCTCCACAAACCTACAGTAATAGTTGTTTTATTAATTTTACTTCTAACTGTGATTATAGGAATGAGGGAGATTGGCAGAGAAATAGGATGATACATGATTGTATAGAAGGAGCATTGGAAGCCAGGATTTGTGGGCTTGTGGTTTGTCACTTTCACTGACAAGTTGTGGCATTTCATATTTTAGGTCTTAAGAGGACCTTGGGACTCAAAAGAACATATATCATCTCTCCTTGATTTTAGAAAAATTTTAGAAAATCATGATGGGAAGGAACTTTGAATTAAGTAAGATATTTTCCTCAAGTACATAGTTTTCTCATAGTAATATTGCCCATAGGACACCCAAGTGGAAATTTAAAACAGATTTTTTTTAATTTAAAAGGCATTTAAAGGGAGGAAGGGGATTCCCCATGATTTTGCAGCTTAAGTATATGTTAGTTATATGTTGTTCTCCATTATTAATAGGATTTTGTGTGTTTCTTTACATTTTCTTGACTACAGTGTAATATTATAAAATGCCTGTTTTTTTTTTACCTTCAGAATGAATCTTCTCAGTGCCAAAGCATATCATAAGTATTCAACAGATACTTTTTTTATTAATGCATATATAACATTTTAGAAGAGAATTGAGGAATGGATATTCTAGTATGTACTTTGACAAAGCAAGTAGAAAGAATTTATACAGAAGCAACATTATCAGAGATGTGATTAAGACAGTGATGATATCAATTAACTGGAAGAACATGAATTCATATAGCTAACACTGTTTTAACCCTAAATATATGAGAGGAACAAACAGTTAATAATAGGACCCCAAAAATAAAGTTTCAAATAGAAGTCATTGTGGACTGTATTGTTGTAACAAAGAAGAAATTTCTTTAGGAATTAAGGGTACATTAAAACATTCTCAAATGAAGGAGAACTAAGACAATTTGTTGTTAGTAATTCTGCACTTAAAGAGTGGACTGAAGGGAGTTGTGTAAACACTAAAGAAATAACAGAAAAGGCTTGGAGTGTCAGAATGGAAAGAAGAACATTGAAATAACTAAAAAAAAAAAAAAAAAAAAGAATGGACTACCCTTCTCATTAGTTTCTTAAATCATATTTTATGGTTGAAGCAAAAGTTACACCACCACCTGATGTGATGTTTAATAGATGTAAAAGAAATAGGTAAGATCATTTTATTTTAAAAATGTGGATGCTAAAGTGACCTAAATAGGAGAAAAATATTTATACTTCATTTGAAGTAGTAAGAAAGCAAAGCCAATAGATTGTGAAGTTATATACATATATATATGTATATATATGCTCTGTGTTAACCAGAGCAACCATTAATTTCATTGTACAGAGAGAGACACTACAGTAAATAAAACACTAAAAATTATTCACGTAACCCAAAGGAAAGCAGGAAATGAGAAACAGGAACAGAACCAGGGAAAACAAGCAAGAGTAATAAATTGGCAAACTTGAGTCATAACACATTAGCAATTACCCTAAGTATACGTGGTCTTTATAAGATAATTACAGTTATTGGCAGAATGCATAAAGGAAAGATGACCCACCAGTATGCTGTCTAGATGGACTCACTTAAGCTATGCTGATAGAAGAGGAAGTAAAAGGTAGAAAAAGACAGGCTTGTATGTATTAAAGCAGGAGTGGCTACACTAATACCAGATAAAGTAGACATCAGAACAAAGAAAATTACAAAAACAGAGACAAATTTTACTTAATGGCAAAAGGGTCAGTCTACCAGGAAGAGGGATCAGTCATAAATGTGTTTGCTCTAAACAGCAGAACTGCAAAATAGGTGAACTAAAAATTGATAGAACTCGTGGAAGCAGTGTACACATCCACAATGATGGCTGGAGACTTCAGACCCCTCTTTCAATAACCGATCAACTAGACAAAATTATCAGGGATATAGAACTTAACACCATTAACCAGCAGGATCCATTCAATATTTAAAGAACCCTGAACAACTGCAGAATACACAATATTTTTAAGTGATTCTGAAACATAGAGTAAGGTATAGACACTATTCTGAACCATAAAGAAACCTATTTTTTTTTTCTTAATGGAAATCAAACATAGTATGCTCTCATGTCAAAGTAGTAGATACCATTATCAGGAAAATCTCCAAACACTTTGAGATTAACAAGACACTTTGAAATAAATCAGGAGTCTAAAAGGGAGTCTGAAGAGAAATTTTAAAAAAATGCTTTTAACATTTACTTATTTTTGAGAGACAGATGGAGTGTGAGTGGGAGAAGGGCAGAGAGAGAAGGTGACACTGAATCCAAAGCAGGCTCCAGGATCTGAGCCTTAACTGACTATGCCACCCAGGTGCCCCTGAAGAGAAATTAAAAAAAAAAAGAAAGAAAACAACAACAATGCATTGAACTGAAAGAAAATAATAAAATTAAAAGCCTTGTAGTTCAGCTAAAGCCATGCTGTAGGGGAAAATGATACTATTAAATAGATATATTTGAAAACAGGAGAAGTCTCCATAATCTAAACTCCTACATGAGGAAATGAAAAAAAAAAGAATAGCACCATAAACTCAAATAAAGCAGGAGAAATAAAATAGAAAAGGAAAAATAATGAAAATGAAAATAAAATAAGAACGTAATGAAGCAAAAATGACTCAAAGGTGAATTAATAATACAACTGACAAACCTCTAGCAATACTGACAAAGAATAAAGATAAAAATTACCAATATCAGGAATGCCACTAAAGATCCAGAAAACATTAGTAGGAAAGTGAGGGAGTACTTGAAAAACTCAAAACTCAAAAATGTAACAATATAGATGAAATACACTGAGTCCTAAAACCACTTCGACAAATAAGAATACTTTGGGAGGAATTAATGTGCCTGATTGAAGATTTATCATATAGCGATGTTAATCTAGATTGTTTGCTGTTTGTGGGAGGATAGAATAACGAATTGAAGGGAAAAATGTTGATGCAAGTACGGCCACCAGAATTTGGACAGAACTGTAAAAGCAATTCATTGAAATAGGATGATCTTATCAGTAAATGATGCTAGAGCACCTGGTTACTCTTAGACCAGAAAAGAACAAAACTTGAATTAAATCTCAGTTACTTCAAATTGAATCCAGTACTT
The DNA here is from genome assembly GCF_003009895.1 of Hyaena hyaena. NCBI lineage: Eukaryota > Metazoa > Chordata > Mammalia > Carnivora > Hyaenidae > Hyaena > Hyaena hyaena. Next base: position 944,089 of record NW_024081101.1, on the reverse strand, counting down.
AAGTGTAAATGGTAAAACTGGAAACATTTTGGAATAAAACAGAGGAGAAGGTCTTTGGGATCCTGAGCTTATTGAAGAGTTCTTAGTCATGCCGTGAAAAGCATAAATCATAACCATGTTAAAAACTGATAAATTTGGCTTCATCACAGTATAAAAGAAATTGATTTGTCGAGACCTAATAGAAGGTGAAAATACAAACCTTATATTTAAAAAACTATTAGAATATATAAAGAATTCTCAGAACTTAAAAATCATCCAGTTAAAAAATGAGCAAAAAGGCATGAGGCAGCAGTTTATTGAAGTGGATATATAGATGGTAAATAAGAACATGAAAATATGTTAAGAATCACTAGCCGTCAGAGAAATGGATTAAGACCTCAGTGAGGTATCACTACATGCTGAACAGAAGAGCTAAATAAAATAGTTTTTTAGATGATAGAGGATGCTAAGAAACTGGATGTATCATCCATTAACCATAAGAATGTAAAAAGAGTGCATCCCCTTTGGAAAATTCTTTGGCAGTTTCTTTAAATAAATAAACAAATATATATATATATATGCAAATACTATAAGATCTAGCAATTGGACTCTTGGACATTGATCCCAGAGAAATGAATTGATACATCAACACAAATAGAGTACAGTTGTCCATAGTAGCTCTCTTTGTTGTAGTCAAAACCTGGAAGCAATCAGAATGTGCTTCAGGTGAATGTTTAAATAGGTATATGGATACCATGGAATACTACTCAGCAATAAAAATAATCTCTTGATGAGCATAAATTGGAATGATCTAGCACATGGCACTGATTTGAGGCGGGTGGGGAGAGAAGCCAGCCTCAAATAGTTACATACTTAATTCCATTAATATGTATCATGGAAATTACTAAGTTATGGGGATGGAAACCAATTTAATGATTGCCACAGGTTAGAAATTTTGTGGAGAGGGTATGGGTGTGGCTGCAAAGGAAGAATGGGTGGAAGATATTTGTTATAATGGGCATTTTGTATCTGGATTGCAGTGGTAGACAAATCCCCACACATATTAAAATGACAGAACTACATATACACGCTGCACCATTGTTCATGTCCTGGTTTTGAAATTGTACTATATTTAAGAAGTAACTGTAAGAGGAAACAGTGTAATGCATACAGGGAACCTATCAGGATTATCTTGGTAATTTCTTGTGAATTTATAATTACTTAATGATAATGATAAGTGTTTTTATGTAGTGCTGAATTCTATTTGCTGATATTAAGAAATTTTCATCTATATTCATGAGGGATATTAGTCTGTAGCTTTCTTGTTTTTCCTATCTTTTTCTAGTTTTACATGTTTTTTTCAAAAATATTTTTAATGTTTTATTTATTTCTAGGAGAGAGAGAGAGCGTGAGTGGGGAGGGTCAGAGAGAGAGGGAGGTACAGAATCTGAAACAGGCTCCAGGCTCTGAGCTGGCAGTCAGCACAGAGCCCGAACCGGGGCTCGAACCCACGAACTGTGATATCGTGACCTGAGCCGAAGTTGGATGCTTAACCGACTGAGCCACCCAGGCGCCCCTCTAGTTTTACATGTTAAGGTAATACTGGCCTGATAAAATGAGTTTGGGAGTGATTCTCCTCTTGTTTTCTTGAAGAGTGTAAATTTTGTGTTAATTCTATTAATGTTACATAAATCTCTGCAGTAATATGATCTGGGCCTCACCATAACTTTCCTTGTGGCTTTTAGATTACACATTCAGTTATTTTAAGGTCCACAGGACTTTTCATGTTGTCTCTTTCATCTTGGTTGAATTTTGGTAGTTTCTGGTTTTTAAGGAATTGTTTCATTTCTTTAAACTGTGGCATTAATAAGCATAAAGCCATTCTTCGTATTCTCTTAGTCTCCTTTTCAATGGCTCTGAGATCTACAATGATCTCTCCTGCTCTGTCCTGTTACTGATGGTTTGTATCTTCTCTTTTTAGTGTCACTATAGCTAGAAGTTTATAAATTTAGTTTTTTTTCAAAGAATCACTTTATGTTGGTTTTCAGTTACCATTTATTTCTGCCCTTTAATATTTCTGTACTTTTTCTCCCTTTGGATTTATTTTCTCTTTTTTTCCTCTAATTTCATTGGAAGTCACAAGTTTAGCAGAGTGGTGACTAGGACAGTAAAAGGTAGCTTGAAGGGTTCTTGTGGAATTGCTTTGTATCTTCACCGTGGTGGTGGTTACATGAAATGCACACATGATAACGTGTCTTTGAACCAAATACACATCGGTGGGGGGAGAGAGAGAGAGAGGAGAACTGCCTGTAAAATTGCTGAAATCTGGGGCGCCTGGGTGGCTTAGTTGGTTAAGCGTCCGACTTTTGCTTAGGTCATGATCTCATGGTTCATGGGTTTGAGCCCCGCGTCGGGCTCTGTGCTAACTGCCAGCTCAGGGCCTGGAGCCTGTTTCAGAGTCTGTGTCTCCCTCTCTCTCTGACCCTTCCCTGCTCACGCTGTCTCTCTCTCTCTCCTAGAAATAAATAAAACATTAAACATTAAAAAAAAAAAACCTGCTGAAATCTGAATAAGATTGTCTCATTGACAGTTTCTTGTTGGTGATGTTGTACTGTAGGTATGCAAGATGGTTCCATTGGGGAAAACTGGGTGAAGAGTGCAGAGGACTTTTTGTACGATTTCTTGAAAGTGCATGTGAATCAACAATAATTCAAAATAGGTGTAAAAAATGAAGGTAAAATAAAGATGCCCTCAGTCATTCCAAAGCTGAGGTCATTAATGACCAGTACCATTCCATTTATACCATTGTATTTTCTAAGGGATTTTCTGCTGGCTGAAGTAAACTTACTCTGGATAGAAAAAAACAAGCAGGCGAGAATGAATTAACTTCTCTAATATTGGTTTTTAACAATGAGTAAATAAAAACGCAACCAGTGGTTTAAAGTAGCAGTGAATTGTGTAGAATCTGCTATGTGTAGAATTACAAGAATTAACAATGGGAAATAAAGTAAGAATAGACAAATAAAGGAAAAATAAGAAAAGATAGCAGGATGCTAGAGTGCATGTTAAACACTTTGGTTAAAACAAAACTTGCTATACTGAGGGAAAATAGCCCTGTGTTCAGAAGGAAGTCACCTTACTTATGACAACACAAAAAGGTTGTAGGATGCATGAAAACACAAACCGAAAGAATGTTTATATGGGTATATTAATGTCAAACAGTGGGGACTTTCAGACAGCACATATTTTGAGAGATAAAGGACATTTTATAATGGTAAAGTGGGTCAAGTCAATAGGAATATATAGGAATATAAAATTTGATGCATCTAATATTAGATCTTCAAAGTAGGTAAAGCAGAATTGACAACTACGTGGAAACCTAGGTAAATCAAGAATCATATTGGATATTTTACTGCATCTCTTTCAGTAACTATTACAACATATAGATAATATGTTGTATATTATCTGGAAAAATTAAACCCTAAAATTAAAAAAAAAATAATCTTGCCTGCACAGTCTACTTTAGGTATCTTCCTATATTGGCTCACTTACTCTTCAACCCATGCTGACTTGCCTTATACCCGTATTCCCTTGAAATTGTTCATGTTCAGCTCACCATATTCTTGATGTTGTTAAGCTCAAAACTTCTTTTTTAAAATCTTTTAAAATTTTTATTGAAGTAAAGTTGTCATATCCTCTTAGTTTCAGGTGTAGTTTCAAGTGATTGGACAGTTCTATACATTACTCAGTGCTCAGTGTGAAAAGTATATTCGCCATACAACATTATTACAGTCTTATTAGCTGTATTCTCTCTGCTGGTCTTTTCATCTCCATGACTTAATGATTTTATAACTAAGTTAGAGTCTCTTAATTCCTTTCATCTATTTTGCCCATCTCCTACCCCCTTTCCTCTGACAACCTTCAGTTCATTCTCTGTTGTCTGAATATGTTGCCGTGTGTGTTCATTTGGTTTCTTAGATTCCACATATATATAGAATCATGTGGTATTGCCTTTCTCTGTCTGATTTATTTCATTTAGTCTAATACCCTCATTGTCAGTATATGTATATATGTGTGTGTGTAAATGTATTTATATACAGTAAGAACTTAAATGACTCAACACCAAAAAATAATTCAATAATAATTCAATTAAAATGTAGGCAGAGAGGGGCGCCTGGGTGGCTTAGTCGGTCGAGCGTCCGACTTTCGCTTGGGTCATGATCTCACGGTTCGTGGGTTCGAGCCCCGCGTCGGGCTCTGTGCTGACTGCCAGCTCAGAGCCTGGAGCCTGTTTCAGTCTGTGACTCCCTCTCTCTCTGACCCTTCCCTGCTCACGCTGTCTCTCCCTCTCTCTCCTAGAAATTAAAAAAAAAAAAAAATGTAGGCAGAGAACTTGCATAGATGTTTTTCCAAAGAAGACCTACACATGGCCAACAGACACATGAAAAGAAACTTAGCACCATTAATCATCAGGGAAATGTGAATCAAACCACACTGCGGTATCACCTCAAAACATTCAGAATGGCTAGTATCAAATGGATAAGAAATGCCAAATTTTGGAGAGGATGTAGAGAAAAGGGAACCTTCTTGTACCATTGGTGAGAATATAAATCGGTAAAAATAATTTGGAAAACAGTATGGAGGCTCCTCAAAAGAACAATAGAAATACCATATAATCTAGTAATTCCACAACTGGGTATTTACCCAAAGAAAATGAAAACACTAATTCAAGAAGTTCTATGCACTCCTATGTTCACTACAGCATTATTTACAATACCCAGCGTATGGAAGTAAACCCAGAACTTTTAAGTTTTCCTCTTCATCTCTCAGTCAGATTTGACACAGGTGATGGTTGCTGCTTTCTTTCAGTTCCCTACTCTCTTAACTTTGAGAATTCCACACTCTGTTCATTGTTGGGTTTTTCCCTTTATCTCTGAACATTCCTTCTTAATATCCTGGTAGTCTTTCTTTTTCATCCAGTCATTTGGGAAGTTCTTCAGGGTGCCATCCTAGGCTCTTGTCTCTTTTCCTGGCTCATTCCATCTCCAAGGTTTTTTTTTAATTTTTTCTTCAAATGTATGGCTTTATTTACCATCTAATGCTGACATATGTAAAATGTTTATGTTTTCTGAAATTCAGACCCTACTATCTAAGTGTGTCCTTCTTTATGTCTTGGTTTGAATGTCTCCTAAGAATCTAACACTAAACAGAAACAATACTCAAGCCATAACCAACCTGACTTTTCCAGAAAATACTGTCACCATTCACTCAGTTACTCAAGCTGGCAATGTGGGAGTAAAGGTCTATTCCTTTATGTCCATGAATGCTTCTCAGTTTCCAGTCAGTCACTGTGTTCTATCAGTTCTCCCTTTTAAACATCTCAGGAATTTCACTGCTTCTGTCTTTTCTGCTAGCTCTTTAGTTAAATCATCTTGCCTGATGTACTGAAATTGCCTCACAACAAGGTATGTAACTGTAGAATTATCCCCCACCTTATTTTCTGTCCTCTCCATTACATTTAGATTTGTATATTTGACATGCAATCTGATTATCAATGTAAAATAATTATTACTTAAATAACTAATTTACTTAATTCCTTTCACTAGTTTTCCAATGTCTTTAGGATAAATTCCAGGATCTTTAATATTGCTGACAAGGAATCCCTCATTATGTAAACCCTGCCTATCTTTAGACCTTCATCCCATTCATCATACTTGAATCTCTTTCTCGTTCACCATACTCTTGTCCTTGTGAACTTTTTTTCAGTTTTTGAATGATGTCCTGCCTTGTCCCCTCTTCCTATAGTTCTCTTCACCTTTATCCCTTGACCCGTGTATATACTTTAGTTCCATGTTCAAGGAGAATTTTCTTTGATAAAATTTGTTCCTGCATCAGATGCTTCCATAAAAATGTTAGGTTATGTTTATGCCTGTAGCTCTCGCCCCACTTTCTTTTTAGTCAAACTTTTGGTTATTTGTTCGGTATCTATGTTTTCTACAAAAATAGAAATTATGAGGATAGTAGTATTCCCAGCACCCAGAAAAATGTCTAGGGGCACCAGGGTCGGGGGGCACTTAGTAGATTAAACACCTGACTCTTGTTTTTCAGCTCAGGTCATGATCTCATGATTCTTGGGATGGAGACCCCTGTCAGCCTCTGCACTGACAGTGTGGAGCCTCGTTGGGATTCTCTCTCTCTGTCTCTCTCTGCCCTTCTCTTGCTCATGCACCAGGGTACACTCTCTCTCAAAATAAGTAAACATTTAAAAACTGAAAGAAAAACGTGTCTAGAATAAAGTAGGTGCTGAATTAATATTTCGCTGAATTATTGATATCAATAATTTGAGGCCAAATGGTAATGTAAGTCCTATACATAAAAGTGAAGTGAGGCGGGGGAGCCTGGGTGGCTCAGTTGGTTAAGCAGCCCATTTTGGCTCAGGTCATGATCCGAAGACTCATGAGTTCGAGCGCTCTGTCCAGCTCTGTGCTGACACCTCAGAGCCTGGAGCCTGCTTCAAATTCTATGTCTCTGTCTCTCTCTGCCCCTCCTCTGTTTATGCTCTTTCTGTTTCTCAAACAGAAACAAAAACAAAAACATTAAAACAAAAATTGTTTAACAAGTGAAGCAAAGGAAAAAGAAGGTCAGGGAATGTTATTTTAGAAAAGTTTAGAAAGGGATTTCTGCTGAGGTGACATTGAACACAGGTCTCGCTAAAGAGGAGTGAACCTTAGAATATCTCTGAAGGATCAGCTAATGAAAATATCCCAAGGCGGGAATAAATTTGCAATGTGTGAAGACCCAAAAAAGTCAGTCAGCATGATGAGAGAAAAAGAAGAAAGGGTGTAGGAAGTGGCATGGGAGAAGAGAGGAGAAAGAAACTTGAGGGGGATATGACTCCGTGCCTTATAGGCTGTAATAAGGGCTTTTGTTCTGAGGATCATGAGAAGCCACTGTAGACTTTGGATTTGAGACAGTGGCATGATCTCGTGCGTGTGTGTTGAACACCTTACTATCTTCTGGCTAATCTAGACCGGGGGGGAAGACAGTGTTAGATTCAAATTATGAAAATAAGATTTTCTGCTTTTCATTGATCCAACTGTAACCTCACTGAAGTAATAAATTTTAAAAGTTCAGTGATCTGGCTAAATTTCTTTTTACCACCTCAACACTATTAGCACAGCATATAAGAGAATTTAATGAGGAAATATATTTTGTTGTTTTCAGTCCTACTGTCGCATGGATGCTCTTGGGTTTTCCTCAGCCATCTTCTCCTCAGAATACTCAGAATTTGACGTGATACCCTTTGTTATAAAATGTGGATAACTTAGAAAATACAGTCCTGTGATATGCAATCATTACTTAACAAAGGAACTTTATTGGGAGGCTTTCTGTAAAATCGAATTATGTAGCAACAAGGTAATATTGATTCATACCTTGGATTTTATGCAGCTGTTTTGTAACCAGCCTAATAGTTTGTTTATTTTACTGGCTTATATGTTCACACTAAATAAAGAAAATTGTGCATGTGGATAGGACAAAATTCTTCTTTATTATAGGAAAAAAGTCCATTTCCAGCTTGTTCAATGATGGCATGGCGAGCTATAAATTGTAGATGGTAAGGAAAATTATTTTCATGAGCTGCTCAAGATTATTATATGCAATCGATAGAATTATTTACAGGATACATATTTTATAATGGAGTTTGTAGATTGACTTTAAGAAAGTGATGATAGTGTATAACTTTGTACTTTTTAATTAAAATAATACAAATGAGCTGAGGTCTACTAAGGTTTTTAAACAGTTTTTGGTGTATAATTTTTATATAAGAAACCATACATACTCAAAATCTACAACTTGGTATGGATTGATAACTCTAAGCTCCACGAAACCATCACCACCACCACAATCAACATAGTGAACATAACCATTCTCTCAGGAGTTCACTCATGACTCTTTGTAACCTCTCCTGTCTTTCCATCATCCCTCCCTTCACTAGGCAGCCACGAATCTCCTCACTATTACTATGGGTTCATTGAATTTTCTCTAGTTGTATCAGTGAAATCATACGGTATGCTGTTTTTGTTCAGCCTCTTTTAATTAGCATAATTGTTTCGCTCTTCACTCATACTGGTACAGTTATCATAGACCCGTCCTTTCCATGGCAAAGTAGTGTTAGATTGTATAGCTATACTTCACTGTCTTTAGCTCTTTACATGATGAAAATGTGGGTTGTTTAAACTTGGGGCCATTACAAATATAGTCTTCTGAAAATCTATGTATAACTTTTTTTAATGGACATCTCTTTTCATTTCTGTCCCAATTGAAAGGATGGCTCTTAAAGTGTGTATATGTTTACCTTTTGAATAAACTGCCAAACTGTGTTTGAAAGGGGTTTTTATAGTGTCCCAATTCCGTCAGTAATGTGTAAGAGTCCCAGTTCCTATTCTAAAAGTCTTTGCAAATCCTTTGTATCTCTCTCACATTTTTATTTGTCATAATAATTTTATATCTGGCCCTCTCACTAATAATATCTAACGGCCATTAGAAGTTCAAAAGATGTCAGGCATTGTACAAAGTATCGCACGGTCATTCTCTTATAGCAAGAAGCCTAAGAGCAATAATTAGTCTGCTTTGACAGAAGGGTAAACTGAGGATTATAATATGCCCCATAACACATCAGTGTTAAGTCATGGATCAACGTTTGGAACTCAGGTTGTCAGACTTTGGAGACAATGATTGTAACTAGCATCCGTGTTCTCCCATCCTCATGGCCAGACCTTGTCGCATGGACCCCTTTGACACCTGCTGAAGCCTGAAGCCCTAACACCTTAAGGCATTGGATAGGTGGCAGAGCCTATATGAAGTATATTTCAATATACAAAATAAAATAATTAAGGTTATAACAGAAACCAATTCAAAGTGTTCAAAATATTTTACAAGTCAGATGATCGTATGTGTACTTCCTTATTCACACAGTAAATAAAACAATAGAGTGGTAGACTTAATAATAATCATAGCTCCAAAGTAAGGATGAATACAAGAAATATTGTGGTATATATAGAGCATCTATTTAATGATATGAAAATTAGTGATTTTACTAGAGACCCAAAATAACAGGTATTGGTAATGCTACTATGTTTATAGTTTACGGACATGTATGAAACTAATGCTACACTTTTGGTAGAGGCTGATAAAAATAAAGATGGGATATGTCTCTCATGCAAGTTAACGGGCATCTGAATTTTATCTGTAGATCCAGAGACCTTAAGTTTAGAGATACTGCTCTTGTGTATAAGCTCCATGAAAATAGGATCCATATCTGTTTTGATACTCTCTATATCACCAGTGCTTAGTACAGTGCAATGCCTGAAGCAGCTTCTACTGGATAAGTGATGAATGGGATATGGTTTCCAAAGAGCTCACTGCACAGTAGCATTTAACGATGAATGAGATGGTGCTGTCGGAGCTCAAGAACTAATAGTATACCAGGAAATACAGACAATTAAAATCATGTGACTGGCCAAGTTACTCAGCTTTTCAGAGCCTCACTTGCCTCACATGTAAATGTGTATTAAAAAACAAAAAGGTGTCATCCTCATGGGTTCAGTTGGAGGATTGAGTGACACATAGTAGTGATAGATACACATGCAGACACATACATGTATGTGTGTGTATATCTATGTTTCTGTTGTGTACGTGAGAATAGAGCCCCCCACCTTCTGTTGTATAAGCTTTTGCCATTATTATGATGAAGATGAAGTAGAAGTTGCTATGGAATTGCAGAACAGAACATAATTTTATGTAGGGGAAGAAAAATGTCTCACAGAGCAAATTATGTTTCAAGCTGATAAGTGAAGACTGGATGGAAGGTAGGCAGTCAAAAGTGAGAGGAGCTTATGGAAAGGGGGAACAGAACAAGCAATATCTGAGACAGAAAGAGCACAGTGATTTAGGGGAACAAAGGGAAGTTGGCCCTGGCTAAAACAAAGTGTGAAGGCAAAAGTTGAAGCTGGAGAGGTGAGCAGATGCTAAGGGCAGGAAGGAAACCACATGATGTTTATTTATGCTGTTCATGACCGCTAAGATAGATATGCTAACCGCAAAAGTGATTTTTTTTCTAAAAGAGAACTGTAATTGTAAACCAGCATTTTCACAGTTGTCACAGAATGATGTGTATATTATTTTAGAGAAACTTTGGTGGGTTCAAAGGGGCTCAATTTGTTTCCTGGTTTTTCTCTGGGATTTATAAATCAAACTTTCTAAACTCTAAGCTACCCATTATTATGTATGTCCTGATATATGGGGATGATTGGTGTGTGTTAAATAAAAAATAAAATGGAGTTAGAGTGGCTAAAATGTATATATACCTACATACACAAACACACAGACACCCTTTAGGGAGCCGCTATTTCAGAACAATGACATTGGAATATATCTCACACATGCTAAGTGAACTATTGCTTATACTTTTCATAATGTGGCTCCAGTAAGCTCTTTACTTTTTTGTGGGGCTGGGGGATGGTTTTTGTTGAGAACTGAATGTCTGCTAGATGATTGAAAGGGGAAGAAGATTTCATCAATTTGCCCCTTTATTTTTCTTAGGAAAACACTTAAATTTTTCTGTTTTGTCATTTCAGACTATAAATATTAATCTACAAAGAAAGCCATACTTAGAACTTTTAAATACAAATTCCATCGACCCTACAGTATTAATTTTAATTAAAATACTGATTCATGCCTAGGTATCTTTATAACGCAAACTGCATTCTCCTGAAATGACACTTATATACTTGGTAAATAAGTTATCTGAGAGCGTCAGCTAATTTAATTTCTTACTTTGTAAAGAAAGCCATTTTCGTAAGTTGGAATATCAAGTGTAAAGTCCACTCTTGGGAGAAACAAACAAGCAGTTTAGATGTCTCCAATATATAAAATAAATATTTTTTTACAAAAACTCTTCTTATTAGGAAATTTTCCATAGAATCACAGGGGTGAATTCCATTTGAGAAAGTGCATGCTCTATTTTGTAATAAAGCAGAGACGTGAAGCTGAGCCCATAGCATCCTTATTTCAAAAAGTACAATCAGAAAAGAGAGTTTTTCCCCTTAAAGGGCTGTGAAGATAAGTGAAAATCAGCTGGAATGCTACTGTGAATAATAGGATGTGTGGCAGAGGAGCTCTCCTCTTGGTTTAGTTAGGGAAAGATTTTTAATCCAAAGGCTTTGCATCTGTACAGGGGACCGAGCAGATCCTGAAAGAGATTTGCAGATCCCCTGTTTTTTAGGCAGGAAGAATGCTCGTTAAATGCAGAACGCTGCTCTGGCTCCTGTGTTTGCTCCGAGGTGTAGGTTTTGTTCGACTGACGTATCAGATAGTCAGAGTGGTTACCACACCGACGTTGTGGCAGCTGCATAATAAATGACTGAGAGAATCATGTTAGGCATGCCCACCTAACCTAACTTGAATCATGCGAAAGGGGAGCTGTTGGAATTCAAATAGACTTTCTGGTTCCCAGCAGTCGGCAGTAATAGAATGCTTTCAGGAAGATGACAGAATCAGGAGAAAGATGCTGTTTTGCACTATCTTGATTTGTTACAGCAGCCAACTTATTGGCATGATGGAGTGACAGGAAAAACAGCTGGCATGGAAGGTAGGATTATTAAAGCTATTACATCATTATGAATACAATTAGAAGCTGACCATGACAAAGCATATGTTTGAACAAGCAGCTGTTGGTAGCTGGGGTTTGTTGCCGAGCTCTTCAAACTCTGCAAACAGTGTTGCTTTTACAGAAGGGATTTTAACATTTCCGTGTGCTGCGTTAGATTTTTGGGGGGTGTGCTTGCCTCCAACCTCAGGAAAGCACTTCTGGGAGAGAAATCCGCGTTAGGAGATTATAGAATAAAGTGTTTTTCAAGAGTCCGGGTTTCTCCAGGTAGATGATGACCAGGGAGTGGGGGGGGAGGGTGAGGGGGGGGATTTGTGGGGAAATCTACCCTGACTCAGTTACCTTCTATTTAGTTACAAGGACTGATTGATCTCTTGGCATATTCAGACATTGAGAGAAAGGAGAATGTATAGAATGTTTGGATAGGTTGAAAATTGTTAGACTTCGTTCCTGCTTTATAAGGAGTTTGGCTGTCAGTCTTTTCTCCTCATCAATTTTTAGCTTTTGACATTTATTCAGTCATTCTGCATTCTATGAAGAAAATACATCAATATCTCCTGCAGGGTTTTTCAACAACTCCAGCATCTGTTTCGGCTATTGAACTGTATTCACGTTTGGCCAAGTTGATGTCGACCCAGCTGGTCTATCATTTCTCGCTTGATTACTGCTCTTAATTTCTCTGTATCAGCTTGTTTCAGATAGGGCTTTTTGAAAGCTGTTAATGAAAAATGACAGAAAATGATAAATTAGTGAAAATTGGAGCATTTATTTATTTAATTATGTTGAGACCTTAATGAGTTTTGTCTCAGATTCTCCCTTGCCTGCGTACAATTTTTAGCACCAGTGGGCTGTTTTGCAATATTTCTTCCTCATACAGTCAGTGGATTACACTTAGAAGTACTTTTAAACAAATGAAGCATGAGCCTGGACTGTATCTGGCTCCAAAAATAAAGTTTTTGGGAAAAGGGGAACAATTTAAGCTTTTTGTGGAAAGTAGGCATCATTTCCATATTCTATCTTCAGACGCTGTCATGGGGATATGTCACTGAGTATATATCGGACCGAACGTATTGAAATAATTTTTATCACCACTAGGGTAACACGAAAATAAAACATTCAAAGCTGTTTTTAACAAGTGATTGTTTAAAACACTTGTCAAATAATATAGAAATAGATTTTCCTGAGTGTGGAAAGCATGGTTGTTAATTATCTGTATAATCCAGAATCTTTCAGCTTTCTGCCCAGTCTCTCTGATAACCTGAGTAGCTAAATCATCCAAGTTAATAGACTACCATGTATGAACATCTAGTGTGACCTTTTGGTGTATACGGTATTGCTCATATGTGCTGTATCTTTTCTGTAGTAATTGTAATATTTCAGTCAGTGTGGCGAAGGAACACTACTGGCTGTTATGTAACTTTTTTTCTCTGAATGTTAGTCCATGTTTTTCAATTACGTATTCCTCTTAGAAAGAGTGACTGAAAACAACATGTATTTAAATACTGGTGAATCAATTAGAAATGGATGGTCTAATTATACCACTCAGATTGCTCCAAATTAATTACTAACTTACGTTTTTGAAAAATAGTCCTACATTTAGATGAGTACTTTTTAACCTTGAAGCATGCATAACTGTGGCCGAATCTATAATTCATAATCCAAGCATATAGCATGAAAGAAAATACTTTTCTAGATGTCTAACTTTAGCAGCAAACACATTTTAAATAATGTGGTTAAGGGACCCTAATTATTTCCCGTTAATACTTCCGAGTGCTGTATGTGCTTTTGTACAGTCTCTTTCAGTACTTGTTTAATCTTTGGGAAGCTCAAAGACTGGCAGAGACTTTTGCGTCATTTGACAGAGGGTTATTTTTTGGTGGACAAAAATCAGTTGTGTCTATACTCCTGTTTAAAATACAGTTCTTTCCTGCCACTTTAATTTCCCAACTTCTTAACCATTTTAGGTGACCATTCAGCTCTGGAAAAACTCTTGTACATTACATATTTTAGTAGGACTCTGCTTTTGTGAATTGTCTCCCTGTGAGAAAAATCTGAGCTTCCTGTTAGCCGCACACCCCTGTTACCATAGTTACTTAAAAAAAGAAGTTTCTCCTTTCAATGAAGATAGTGTAATTTAAATGAGCCACTGGACTCCCCAAACTGTGGTTGTTTTGTTGGTAGTTCAGGCTGCTTCGTTTGTGACTGGGAAGTACTCTGGATTTGATTCCACTGATGAATGGAGAGGACAGACGCTAGGTGGCACCAGCTGTTGATTATTAATGAAATCTTAAAGGCTTTGGCCACACACCTGAAGAGCAGGCATACCCTTATTGACAAATGACTTTGTAAGAGTTGGAAATGCTGGCCAGTCTTTCCAGCTCTGAAAGATGATTAGCATGCAAAGTGATGAGACCATGTGAGGTCTCCAAATCCCCGATGCCTAATTTTGTGTTTTCTGAAGAGGTTGGGGAGAGGCCGGGGGGGGGGGGGGGGGGGGGGGGGGGGGGGGGGGGGGAGGAGGAGGAAGAAAGGCATAAAAAACAGAACGAGTTTGTGAAAAAGAGAGGAGACAGGTGAAATAGACTCTACACGTTGAAATATTTTTTTTAATATGGAATTGGTTATTTGTACAAATCTCTGTGGGTTTTACCCAATTCTTTATATACCTAGATTGTTTTCTCCAAGGCGTTCATACTATAAAAGCAACTGTAGCAACTATTTGTCTCATTTAGGTAAAAATCTAATGGAGCATCATTATTGTTTTTTATTAAGTAATGTCCCTTGGTTCTTTTTTAATGGTAATACTGTCCAGCGAAAAGGCTTGCTTGTGATTGAGTTACCTACCTTCAGATGAGACATAACGCTCTTCATCCCGGAAGAGGAGCAAGGGGAGACTGTCAGTTAAGAACTATTCCAAAGCTGAAAATACAAATTTCTGTTCTCTCAGCCACTCGTTCTGTGACGTTGGTTCTGACAGCTCTGGCTACCTAATACAACTCCTATACCTTGCTAATCAAGTGACTTTTATCATGAAAATGTGTTGAATATTAGTGAAATGCTGTTTCTGCATCAATAAAAGTGACCATGTGATAAGAGAAATACTCCTGAGAATCCTTTTCCTCAGAAGCTTGGTTGTTTGTTTGTTTTGTTTTTTTCCTGTTATTCTCTAGTCCCCCTGTCATCGAACTTTTAAGAATGAAAAAGCAAATAAAAACAAACCGCATAAGCATGTGCACACACACCGAGAGACACACACACATGTATCTGAGGAAGGAATCAAAACTCTTTAAGAAGAGAGTGTCGTGACAGTATTGAAAATTGGTCCTGGAGGTACCAAACTAGAATGAACAAGAAGGAAGAAAGTCCATAATTAGAGTGAGGATAGTAAATACCTCCTCACACTGGGAAATTATTTTAGAAAAATAGGCAGTTTTTTTCTCTGGTTGGGAATAAGTGAAAATTCCTGAGGAAGATGGGCTGGTTTAAAATGAGGCAAAAGGTATGGTATAGGCCAGAGTTCACCAAAGTTCTAGGAAACAGCATGTGATTTACCTAGTTAGCTTGATTGTACCATGGGATTTGTGGAAGATTTTTGTGATTTACTGAAGATGGAGAAATGTTTTCTATTTGATACGTTTGAAAAATTAAATGAATGACTGAATTAGTCTGCCTTTGGTGCATTAATTGAATCATTGTAAACCAGGAAGTGGGCTCTCACAGGACTATGATGTAGTTCTGTTCATTCGGCTCTATCTGGTTTGGACCTAATTTTTCATGTGGCCTACAATTCTGATATTTGCCCTGCTTGGTTTGTGAAATATTAATATCTAAAACATGAAGGAAGATCACAATAGTTTAGCTGGAGAGGAGAGCAAATATATTGAATTATTAGGGTACCAAAGGATTATGACCTCCTGGAATATGCAATGAGACCAAAAAGATGAATTTTAATAGGAATAAGATCCTGCACTAAGGTTCAAATATCAATCCAAGTACAGTATGTGAGAGACTTAAAGCTTAACAATAATTCATTGACTAAGACTTAATGATTGTGTTTGCCTTCAGTTCAGTGTGTCATAATCTCATATGATATCTGAACAAAAAAACCCAGATGTTGTTGAACATGTATCCATTGAGAAGGAAAGAAAAAAAGGAACGCATGTTAGAAGGATTTTTTCTTTTTTGGAGGAATATCATGGTCTCAGGAAGTGAAACATTTGGGAGAGTGTTCAGTGAAAAATATCTGGATGGTGAAAGGTGCTAGGAACTACAACATTACAGGTGGATTGAAGTTACTAGAAGAGGGAGAAAGTTGAAAAACGCTTGAATGAACAAGAATAAAGAAAAGGTAAACTTTCTTCAAATATTAAATGGGCTGTGATGTAGAAGAGGGATTAGACTCATTTGTATCCCTCTGGTAGAACAAAAAATACTCATCCAATTAATTGTGGAAGCTGAGAAAGGACTGGTCTGTGAGGTACTGTATGTACTCCTCATTCGAAAAGTGTTCAGTACTGGGAGTTGATTTCCTTCCCTAAGGAGAAATTGAAGAAGGAGATCTTTGATATAGTATCTAATTTTAAGAATCTGTGTTTCTAATCATTTCATGAAAAAAAAAAAGTTCCCCTTTTCAGGTCTTTCTTTCAGTGTGTCTTCTATTCCACTGGGACACTCAGGCTAGGAGTCAACAAATTATGGCCCAAGTGCCACACCTCCTCTGCTTGGCCACTCAGCTAAGAAGGACTCTTATATTTCTTTTTTTTTTTTTTTTAATTTTTTAAAAATGTTTTATTTATTTCTGAGAGAGAGAGAGAGAGAGACAGCATGAGCAGCGGAGGGTCAGAGAGAGAGGGAGGCACAGAATCTGAAGCAGGATCCAGGCTCTGAGCTAGCTGTCAGCACAGAGCCTGATGCTAGTCTCAAACCCATGTCCCGTGAGATCATGACCTGAGCTGAAGTCAGACACTTAACTGACTGAGCCACCCAGGCACCCCACATTTCTAAATGAGTTTTTAGAAGATGAATACTATTTTGTGACATGTGAAAATTACATGAAACTTCAATTTAAGTGTCTATTAATAAAGTTTTACCGGGAGCTAGCCCCAACCTATTTGTTTACATATCGTCTGAAGTGGTTTTTCATGCTAACATAGCTGTTAGACAGTTAGGACAGAGACCGTACGGGCCACAAAGCCAAAAATATTTACTGTCTGGTCCGTAGTAGCAAAAGTTGCCTGGCCTCATCTCTCATCGATAAGAGAACTTCACTTTTTGCTCATTAAGTCAAGCGGCAGAAACAAGCTGGTTCACAATTAAATATCCTCTGAAGACCATAAACAAAATTGCAACCACCTGAAATATTGCAGTACTACAGACATTGAAAAGCGGTTCAGATACCCAGCTCCCGAGTTACCGGTGAGATCGTTTTGGCTATGGATGTATTGAGAGATTTGACTTGCTGAGGAATGTTTATTATTTAATGTCAGGAAGAGAAAATTGGAAGTCTCTGCAGTTACTCACATCTGCTTTACCGAGGCCCGGTGATTTTGCTGAGCTTATCTATTTACTCAGATTCACTTATTTTTATTGTTGCTCTTCAGATATTATGTGATTTCAGTAGACTTCCTGAAAGTGTCCAAGTCAATGGGAAACAAGGTAAAGTGAGTGGAAATCACTTCTTGAATGTATCTTTTTTTTCCTCTTCATAGGTCTATAAACTCTCTAAGCAGCTTTGGCCTTACAGAATTCTGGACAGGTTGTCATCTTCTAAAAAAGATGAGGGTTATCAAATATGGAATAGAGAGAATCAAAGAAGAGCAAAATAAAAATCTGGGTTCTGCAATATACAAGAACAGTTGAGGCCGTTAAAAAGTGATTGATGAGGCATGGTAGTGTTAAAAGTTAGCAGTGAGATACTTAGGTTTCCCTGAACACGTGGATATAAGAGAAAGGATTTTTTTTTTTTCCAAATCATATGAGAAACCGTCGTCAGATTTTAAGCATAGAATTAAGGCGATTCTGGATTTACCATCATAAATGACAACCTCTCTATCATGACTGTGAAACTAAAATGCCTGTATTTTTCCCCCCTGGGGCAGGGTATCACTTCTGCTCGCTGGTAGCACTGGAAATTCCTGTAAAACCCATAGGATTCTTATTTTATATCCATGAGGATGTTAGTGAGCAGCTATCTTGTGATGCCTGTCTCTATGGTAACAGATACAAGGCTTAAGGGTCTGAAGGAAATTCTTCCTATTGGTTTAGGGATATGGAGCGATGAGGGCGGCTCAGCAAGGAAGAGGGAAAGCTCAGGGAAGGCAAAAGAGACAGTTGAGGAAAAACTGTCACAAGGGAGCTGTTTTGTGTGTGAAAACAATTGGATTTCCTCTTTTTCTTAGAAGGAAATAAAAACCAACATGTTAAGTAAAGTGAAAAAAGAGAAAAGATTCTTAAAAAGTATTGTTTCCATCCATCCAGTCAATTTTATGTAATTGTAGTCACACACATCTTTTTCTTAGTTGGCTTGCTTTTTGCTTTGCAGGAAAAGATTGCTTCCTGCCTGACATTGATGAGAGGAGGACTTCTTTCCCTGGCAAATTTAGTTCTGGTTATTGCTATCAAAGATTTTGATCTTTTTCTTTATTCCAAGGGTAAGAATACTGAGCTCTGGCTGGCATTCCTCATGATCACTGAGCTTCCCAGGGAATTAGGGAAGTACAGGGTCCTTCCAAGCATACTGCCTCTTTGAAAATGGAGCATTTTGCAGAGCCTCTTGGGTCAGATTTTGTGTCTTTTCATGTTTTGTTTTGTTTGTTTTAAGTTGGAATAATAAAAGCAAACAAAAAACCCAGAGGTTTAAAAGTAATTGGTGTTCCATTTACTTCACTTTTTCCTTGTCTTTTAGTCTAGCAAATGAGAACTCGCTGTATTTCAGTTGTTTTAGAGAGGACATCCATTTGACACCCCTTTCTCTTTAAAGTATTTCACGATATGATCACGTAACCAAAAGAATTGAAAATATTTCTGTAGTTGAGAGGTCCTTCAGGAAAATCTACGTCGCTGAGGACAGAGATGGTTGTCTGACTGTGTAGCTCTTAAGCATAGTTCCTACATATTTATCCCAGTGTCTTTATGTATTACATGATAGGGTCAAAGGAAAAAAAAATAGCACATAAGCAAAAAATCATAACTTGAAGGAAAGTTTAAATTTTGGGAGTTGGTGATAAACATATTTCAACTTATATTTTATAAATGAACAAATATTTATTGCGACTAGGTCATAGGCCTTTAAAGCTTTATAAAATTTAGTCTTTTTCTTCATTAACTTTTAAGAAATTTAGAGATTCTCTGCAGAGATACAACTTTGCACAAGTTTAACTCACTCTGTAGATATTAATAAAAAATGTTTTTCGGACTTGTTCACACTGCCTTTAAACTAGATGAAAAAAACAGAGTTAGCTATAAAGTTGCAGTTCCTTCTTTGATAATTTTGGAAAATATTTGGGAAAAAGACCCTTGTTTAAAAGAGTATATAGTTTGGGGGCGCCTGGGTGGCTTAGTCGGTTAAGCGTCCGACTTTCGCTTAGGTCATGATCTCACAGTTCGTGGGTTCGAGCCCCGCGTGGGGCTCTGTGCTGACTGCCAGCTCAGAGCCTGGAGCCTGTTTCAGTTGGGCTCCCTCTCTCTCTGACCCTCCCCTGCTCACGCTGTCTCTGTCTCTCTCCTAGAAATGAATAAAACATTAAAAAAAATTTTTTTTAAAAATAAAAGAGTATATAGTTTGAACCATAAACAGTCATTGCAGTATGCATTGAAGTTTCTAAATCAAGGCTATTTGAAATATTATACAGATATACTGCTTTTGGAAACGTGGTGTTAATTTGAAATGTAAGACATTCCCTGTACATATCTGGTGTGACTGGCCTCCAGAAAACGAATTTGGGTGGATTTGGGGCTTACAGAATCCAAAATACACTGCAGGGAGTACACAAATGGGTAAAAAGAGTGTCTAGACAAAAGTACTATAGAAAGTAAAGATGAAGAGATACTCTTCTGGACAAAGGTTTACACAGGAAGTGGAGGGTGGCTGAACTGCAAAGTTGGATAGTACACAAAGATTAATCGCTATTCATATACAGTAGAAGGTAAATGGTGTCCTAAATAACAGTGACATTCCTGTTAAGCTAGAGATAAATACAAAGAACGAAGAAGAAAAAATAAGGGAAATGAACTTAGCAGCCTCCATCTGCTCTCCTTGTGGCACTGTTACATTTGATTGTAATGCTCGCAGGACAAAACATAAGGACATTGTCAGTATTCTCTTTTTCTTAATGAAAGTATAGTTGACGTCTCTTAGTTCCAGTTGTACAGCATAGTGATTCAACAATGAAATACATTACAAAATGCTCCCCACGATCAGTGTAGCTACCATCTGAAGGACCATTCTACTCTAATTCTACTAGCACACCTATGTGTTTTACCTACTATGGATGGAATTATGCATTCCAGCACCAATTAAGCTGGGTTATGGAAAGCGATGTTACTGTTAACTGGGGATTCGATGGCTTTTAGGCGAGTCGTAGGACTTCATTTATGTTCTGTAACTAGTACACGAAAGAGGAGATTGAATCAAAGGCTGGCCATGCTAGAAATGATAATGCAGTGCGTAGGAATCTCAAGTTCATCTCCCTTTGTCTGCTGACCCCTTCATGGACTGGCTCTGGGGGCTGTGGTAGTGAGAAGCAGAGCCCACTTCTCCATGATTAGAGGCCACTGACTGAAGTGACATGGATCTCTTCCTTTCCATTCATCCAACACATATTTATCAATAAATCCTGTCAGGTTCTGTGCTAGGGCAAGATGACTAAGAAATGGTCCCTGAGAAATTTGGAGATGAATGTGCCTTACGTGGATGAGGACAGAAAAAATACCTATAGTGACAGCTTACGAGAGGGTAGGAGCAGCTGGGAATCCCAGACAGAAAAGCCATGTTGGGAAATGAGCTCTAGAGGCTTCCACAGTTCCTCATTTGAGTGATAGAGAAGTGGCACGTCTGTCAAAGACCAAAATGATAGCTGAAGGGAAAGAGCAACAAATGCAATGAAAAATGGTTAGTAATTCAAAGTACAAGGTGAAAGAACCTAAAGTTCCGTTCGAAATAAGGAGGGGCATACCTACTGACCGTTCCCCATCTTCACTGAAATCAGATCTAAAAGGTAGAGCTTTACAATGTTGTAAAAGTCAGTTGCAGACAATGAGAGCACGTCTTTTTAAACCTGTGTGAGCATGGCCATGTAAACTTTAAGGAGGTTTAAAAGAGAAAACCAGTTATTTCCATTAGTAGGCCATGCACATAGAAACTCTTTCCTTTGCTATCTTTGGAGAAATAATCATATTGTCTTCTCAGTGTATATCTTTAATAAGAAGCTCCCTGAAAATATTTCACCTATGTTTAAGTTAATCACAGAATTAGATCTCAGAGATTGCACAGGAGGGCCCTTTACACCAGATGGCATTTTATATATGATAGGCCTGGTGCTATGTAGACCTGTAACGTGAGGAGATGATGAAGCTTTCATCCAAGTTGAGTAGCATCTAATTTATCTGGTCTTCACCTTCACTCTTGATTCCTACGAACTTAAAAAGACATGTTTACATTAGAATTTGGAATAAGAGAGAAGGATATTTTCTGAATGACTGAATGTTCTAGAAAGTCTTTCCTCCATCATCCTCCTCCTTCGTGACTCCTGGTTTATGTCTTCCCTCTTCATGCGTGTGTGTGTGCACACACGCACGCACGCATTCATGCATGTGGGTCCATCTCTATCTCTGTTTCTGACTCTCTGGATGTTCACAGTAGCATTATTTTTAGAGGCCCCAAATTCAAACAACCCACACAGTTATCCAAAGTAAATGGAGCAAAGGCAAGGAACATGCCCTCCCAACATTCTTTATTGGACTAATTTTCCTTTGCAGGTGAAAGCAGTTCTGTGTGGCTTGGTTTTTAAAACATTTTTATTGAAATATAACGCAAATCAAAGTGCACCAATCTGTAAGTGTACAGCTTGATGAATTTTTTGCCGAGAACATCCCAGTAATTACTCACAATGAGAAAACATTACCAGCATCCTCACACGTCAGCCTTCACCCCTCTCAGTCCATGCTTGCCCAGTGAAGAGCATTATAATTCTCACACACCATAGAGAGGCCATTTCTAAAATGCATATTATTGGGAACATGTAGTATGTCCTCTGTTGTGTCTGACTTCTGTTTCTCATCATTATGTTTGTGAGATCTGTCTCTTACGTTGCTTGTAGTTGTGGTGCAATTTCAGGGTTGTACAGTATGTCATCACATGAATATGCCATACTTTGCTCCATTTACTTTGGATAACTGTGTGGGTTGTTTGAATTTGGGGCCTCTAAAAACAATGCTACCGTGAACATCCAGAAGTGAAATTGGGTTACCGAAGAGCCAAGTGTTTTCCTTTAGTTGATAATGCTATGTTATTTTTCTTTTTTTTTTCTTTTACTGTTTGTTTTTGAGAGAGAGAGCAAATGGGAGAAGAGTAGAGATGGGGGAGAGAGGATCTGAGGTGAGCTCTGTGCTGACAGCACAGGGCCTGAATCAGTGCGCAAACTCACGGTCATGAGATCATGACCTGAGCTGAAGTCGGATACTTAACTGACTGAGCTGTCCAGGGGCCCCTTAGGTAGTTATTTAACGTGGCGAAACAAATTTATTAACTAACCATTGGTATGTATGAAAGTTATGGAGTTTCAGCATTTCTTTGTCATTTTAAATTTTATTTTATTTTATTTATTTTTGAGAGAGAGGGAAGCGAGATGGAGGGAGAGAGAAAATCCCAGGAACGCTCTGTGCTGTCGGTGTAAAGCTTAACTAACTGGGTCACCCAGGTGCCCTTCATTGTCATTCATTTTTCTGATGACTAATGTGTTGTAGAGCCCTTTGAAGTGTTTGTTGGTCATGTGGATGTTACCTTTAGGATAGAGACTGTTCTCATCTCAACCTTAATTTTCTAATGAGGTGTCATGTATTTTTTTTTTTATTGATTTGAAGTACTTTTTTTTTCAGGATGTGAACATTTTGGTTATTATATTTATTGCATACATCAAGATAGACATAATTTTTAGAAGCCTAGAATTTAAAGCCCAGAGACCCTTAAAGAATACTTAGTCCAATTAAAACAAAATTGAGAAAAAAGAATACTTAGTCCAATGTCTTCATTTGACAGAAGAGGAAACTGGGACCTATCAGAGATAAAGACACTTGCTTATAACTTGTAGTTTGTAGTAAGACCAGAAATAGAACAGAAGTCTGGGAACACTGAAGTGTGACTTTTTCTCTTAAACCACGTGTAGTCTTTAAGTCCCTTCTGCTATGGTGACTTGAACTCCTGGTCCGGCTAGAAAGGCCAAGAGATGCGTGGTACAGTTACTATAAGAGCAAGGATAGTGATGTATGATTAATCTCATTGATTTTCCAAACAGAAATGTCCCCAGGTAACCAACTCTTGTATAGCATGGCCATGCAAAATTTAAACCTCTATTTCTTTTTGGTATCAGGTTAAGTTTTTCCTCTTTCACATCTTTATTACTGCTTTCAGCTGGTTCTCATATTTATTGTTGTTACCTCTGTCTACTCATTCCACATTTGGTTCACATTCAACAAAGTCCCATTTTTCCATGGTGAATTAATAAGAACATTAGTTTTCTAATACTCTCAAATTTAGGATGTAAAATATCATTGATAATGTAATAATACACAATGTATATTGAAAAAAATTGTATTCTAGATGCAGTACTGGTACCTTTCATGCATTATTTTAGATAGATAGTATTTTGAACACCGCAGACATAGGTTTTATTATCACCATATTAGCTATCTAGAAAGTGAAACTTAATAATTTGAAACTACTTATGAGATAGCTGGAAATGGAACCAGATTTGTCAAATTGCAAACATCAGGCTCTTTGAATGATTACACAGTACATGCTTGGAAGGAAAGTAATATAACAAGAAAGATTTGGAGCACTACCTGCTTTTACTTCATCTACAGTAGGTCTTAGGGGTGTTCCCGGTCTTCTAACCTCATTAAATAATTTCTTTTTTGTGTTGTTTTTCGAAGTGGAAATCATAGCAGTCACTGTTTTGGTGTTGACTTTAATCCTTTTAGTCACTGAGGTGAACTCTTGATAAGGAAACAACCTAAATACTGATAGATAAGTTCATATCCCTTGACAGTATTTTAGCTGAATTTTCCTGCCTTAAGAGGCCGGTTCTATATTAAGTCTTCAGTTTCAGTTATTTTGAGCAATTTATTCTAGGAACTTATTATTACCCACCTAGATTTTAATTCTAAATATTTCTTGTTCCTGTTCATGCAGAAATCTTGCTACAATGACTGAGAATCACTGTGCTTCTAGTCATTTGCCAGAGTGAGTTCCCTTGCCACACCTCCCTAGTTTCATGCAGAATAGACACATACTAGTGCCTCCATCTAGAAATCAGAATCTACACGAGGTACCTACCATGTTATTTTTCTCTTGGATGAGAGAGGCACATTTAAATAGTAATTTTATAATCATAGTTGCTTCACTGTGTCTGAACAAATAGGGGTGGCTTTACACTGAGGATCTCCATTCATGGGCATTCAGGAGTAGTCATTCCTTAAATGTAGAAACCTTTACATTTAACAGAACACTTGCCTGCTTCTTTTACTTACATAACAGCCATAGTGATAACTACAGTAAGAAGTATTACATTCTCTTTATTCAGGTCCGGGTCTCTTTGTGTCTTAGGTTTGTGTTAGTTTCGCTACCTGTTTTCCATACCACCTGCAGTCACGGCCTTAGTTCAGATCTGTGTAGCTCACTTTACAATACCATGATAACTTCCTGACTTACTAGTGTGTCGTGGGTCTCTCCTGTTTACTACTCACAGAGGCTGCTAGGTTCGTATCTCTCAAAGCCAAATTTAATATGTTACTCCCCTGATTAAATGCACAGTTGGCTCCCCGTTACTTTTAGGAATTAATTCAAATAACTTGTAAGGAAGAAAGGGCCCTTTATGGCATTACCCCTGCCTTGTTCCCAGGTCTGATTTTTTTTACCCACCAATTTAAACCCCTTACCCTAGCCTTAAGGAACATTTCTCTGAATTCAACATACTTCCCTGCCTTGTGCCTGTGGGTATGTTGACCGCACTTGACACTCTAAAGCAGTCCTTACTCACACATACTTACTTGTTGCACATCTTATAAATTCTCCCACATTGTGTAGATGGTGCCTCTTCATCTTTGGATGAATCGTGTACCCTTGTGTATACTCATGTGGCATACTCCTCATAGCTGAGTCAACACTTAGCTAGCTCAGCTGTACTTTTTAGGTTATTTATATAGATGATTGGTGCCTGAATATTGTGATTTCTCCTTTCATGCTTTATCCTTGGCATGGGACCTGGTGACACGGTGACTCAAATTTGACTTACAGTTGGAATGAATGAGGTAACTAGGTTTCTTTGAATCTATAATAGCATCATATCTGTGCCATCCTTCTTGACTCCTGTGTACTAACCATAGTACCTAAGAGATTTTCAAGATTCCTCCATATTTCACTGATGGAAATAAGTTGAGGCAAATTATGGCTTTGATGTATTTCATGCTGTTGGAAGTTGGCATATTTAGCTATGATAACATATTAGTATCCTTATATATTGGAAATGTATAGAGCACAGTACTTTAAAGCTTTATTTCTTTGTGATTTACACATTACCTCTCCTTGAGGTCGTCATTCATTCTGATTATCCACTAAGGAAACAATAAAAACAATGTCATTAAATGTTTAAGTAAAAGCACAAAAAAGCAAAATGACAGTTTAGTTTGAGGTAAACCAGTTCAGGCATATTCATAAAGCAAAACAGTGGAAAATGTGGCCATTTGTTTGCTCCATTCAACACTCATAGAGAATGATGGACTACCAGTCACCCACTTGTGCGCATCGAACATGGTTGTTGTAAAGCATCCCTGCAGTTCAAAGTGTATATCTAATTTCATTTCCCCACTGAATTTTCATTAGAAAATGAGAACCACATTCAAAAGGACCTGAGTTTGGAAAGTAGGGCATGTACAATGCGAACAGTAGAAAAGAAGAACTAATATGTGAGTGGTTTATAGCCTAAACCTCAGGTCCACATCTGGACAGACTGCCCGATCACAAGTGTCTTGCCCTGCAGAGAGAGTAGTAATTCAGTGGACATGTTCAGTGATAGGTGATGTTCACACCCTCCTTGCTCTAATACACAGCTCTGTGATAGTAAGGAATTAATAAAGAAGTAGACTTAGTTTTTTATAATCTCTGAAATAATCTCTGTGGAGGGAAAATCTCGGAGATGGATGGATTGTATAGCAAAGCAGTTCCCCACATGTATCCATTCCTTACAGTTCTCTGTGACAGGAAACCACATGCTATAGGAGTGATCCATATTTAATTATTTATTTTGATGTTTTTCCTAGAATTTCTGCTCACTCTGTATGGATATTTATGTACAGTTCTTTTTGTTTGTGGTAGAATTTAGTGCACTGTGTTTAAAAAATACATTGAGGCTGACAGAATTCAGTTGTGCACATTACAGTATTTATAAGGGAATGAAACAATCATTTGTAAAATTACTGTAACCAAAGAAGATGATACACTTTACTGTTTTGTTCATGACAGTCAGATACTGTGACTGTGTTTACAGAACACTGTAAATGTGATGACACTTGTTGCATAGTTTATCAACATTCCCTTGGGTGCATCAATGAGCTGGGTGAAAGGAAAGGGAAGGTATAACCATATTTTCTAGTGGGAATGCATTCAAAACCTTTGTATATTAAAGGAATGTGTTATTGATGATTGTTTTCCATTTTCAAAAAGATAATGCCTTTTCATAATCATCTGTATCCAAATGAATCAAGGGAAAATCTTTACAGCCTTCAGTGTGGCAAAGCTAGAGAATAAGTGCTGGTGCAAAATAAGTGGGGGAAATGAGAGGATTGGCCATGCTATAAGACCGTTGACCTCCATCACTCTGGGACCTGGCAGTAGTGGATCCAGGTGGAAACCTTTTCTAACTAGATGGATTTGCTGGTACTTTCATTTGACAAAGGAGAAGCTCATTTTACCAGAAACATGTAAAAAATAAAATGGAATCTTCTCTGAAGGTTGAGAAAATTTGTATGTATTAAGGATCATTCTAATACAAATGTAATACAATTAATAAATTACCATCATAATCACTATTACATCTATATAGTTTTTGTTTCAATTGCAGTATTATTTCAACCAAACTGAAAGTTTATTTCATTCTTTTGAAAGGGGTTAAAGTGACATACTTCTAACAATGCTGGCAGAATTACTAGATGCCTGTAACATATGGTCTTGATGCCTTCCCCTCTATTCTGGGAAACCACCAGTTCCCCTCTACACTCCCAAATTCATATTACAGTCTGATCCTTTGTCTCATGGTTTCCACTTGCTTTGAAGCTACCTGAAAGTTTCCTGGAGGTAAGATCATTTGGGATTTCCCATATGATACCACATATCATATTACGTGATAACAGGTGAGAAGCAATAGGAAATCCTCCACCTTTCTTATCTCTCAGGTGAGACAACTCTGTCTCCTAGACAACTCTGTCTCCAAGTGGTATTCAGCCTCAGTTGATCACAGTGACAACAAGCTCATCAACTTCAACTGCGCTGCCTTAAGTTTCTTGTCACTGTGCTTCCTGGGATCACCTCTGAAATAAATTATTTGCTTTCAAATCCTCTTCTTAGGTCCACTTCTGGAAAAATCAAACCCAAGAGAGCATATTATCAGTAGTTTCACCTCTGATTTAATTTTTCATCCATTTTTATCAAATAAGTGTATTTGGAAAAATAACATGGGCAGTTATCAAAAGAGGCATTGGTTTGGGAGTTAAGGAGCCTTAGAAGTAACACACGTTTTGCCACTGGTTATTTGGAAGTAGTAATTACTAATCTGGACCTTGTCTTCTCATCTCAAAAATGGAAACATTAGATCACATATGGTTAAATAAAAAAACAATCATGGAAAGGATAAAAAACCATCACACCATGTATGGTTGCTTAATAGTAGTTGCTAGGAGTGCTGTGACAGACTTTCAGAGAGTGTCCAAAACTAGTTGGAAAAGATGTCCTTATTTAATGCCATATAGACCAGCGTCTATGCAATGGAATTGGAAGCAGATGTTCCATGTATTTTTTTTTTAATTTTAATGTTTTATTTATTTCTGAGAGAGAGATCAGGGGAGGATCAGAGAGAGAGGGAGGTACAGAATCCAAAACAGTCTCCAGGCTCCGAGCCTAATGTCAGCACAGAGCCTGACATGGGGCTCGAATCCATGAACTGTGAGATCATGACCTGAGCCGAAGTCGGACGCTCAACCGACTGAGCTACTCAGGCACCCCAGATGTTCCATATTTTAACCCTGGCTGTAATAGACTAGATCAGACTTCATATTTTTTTAATACACAAAACATTATTGAAAAGAAATTTTATCTGGAAATCCAAGCAAAAATTGAGTTGAAAATGTAGACATTCTAGATGAAAAGTAAAAAGAGAAACGACTCAACTCTCACCTACTTCCACTAACACCCTCTAGACATAGCAGTCATACTCTTAGAACTTGAAAAAAGCTGTATTAGGTAATGTCTGTGACTTTTTCAAACTTGATCAGTGTAGAAAATAGTTTACTTAACTAAAACCTGGAAACTGCTAACAGGTAACTTTAAACTGGTAATACTTGAAATACCAAGCAAGACTGAGTACAGAAATTTATCCAATAGCACAAATAACGCTGGGGAATGTTGACAAAGATAATACGTTTGAGACATTCGTGGAGATGAAAATGACATGGGCTAACACTAAAGGCTAAACTTGTCTTAGAGATGGTAGTCTAGCCACCAAGCCCCATAATGCTACCGAAAAAGTTCTTAAATCCAACTGTCATAGTAACTCCGGACAGATATTGTACAGATACTATAACATGGTAGTAGTGATTTACTTTAAATCAATTTATACACTAAAGCTAATTTTATCCCTCCTGTTCCTTTAATCAAGCACAGAGATACCTTTTTAGTTGACTTTTTTCACATTGCATGTTTTTATCTAGTTAAAGTATTGTTCATTTAATGTTTTTGTTGGGCACATACTACCTGGAATGTCTTAGGCTGAGCATTGAGAGCTTTGAAAGCATTAATCAGAACTGATTTCTGCCCTTGAATCTAAGTGATTAGAGGAGAAATGTCACACTCAGAAAATGTAGGACTACTGCGATATCTCTCCATTCCACCCCTTCACCCTCTCACCCTCTCACTCCTGTTCTTGTGGCCATGGCAGCTAACACCGTGGTAAAACAAAAAATACAGTATATATAAAGGAAATAATTTTGTGGTATCATCGGCCTGTGGTGTCTGTCATGTCGTAAGAAACCTTCTTTGTTCAAGCCTAACTTGAGAGAAAGCTTTTACTGAGATTTTATAAGCAACAAGTTATACAGTTGCCATTACTCCTCTGTGTGGCTGTTTTCCTGTGTCTTTCAGATATCATGAGAGCTGCTAGAGAGGCTCCCGATGCTGTCGTGTCCAGTATTAGATGGTTTGTAATTCCATATTGTATTTGAACTATCTGTCACCCATCCGTCCAAAATTGTATTGACTGTGTTTGCACTTGGAAAGCAGTGAAATACACTTTTTCTTTTCTATTCTGGTTTATTGTTCATGGAGGGCCTATAACTGACCCCCAGCAATGCTCTATCCTCACCTTAATGGAAGTATTACAGTGTAATTAGCTGGGGAGATTGAAAGGGTAAAAGAAACTGTTAGGAACATACCACCCATTTAAGCCGGCTTGTCAAATTTTAATAGAGGGAAAAGGTTGAAGGTTTTCTTATCTGAGTGCAGGTCCCATTTCCTTCAACGGCTTGTCTTCCATATGATTCACATCTGTTCTGTCTGTGATGTTAGCAAAGATAATGATGATGATGAAGGTGATAATGATTATCCCTCATAATGGGTAACTATAATAGCAGGCAGAATGTGGTAAATAGTAAGAAAAGAATGATAGGTAAATCTGAAGCATGTTCAGAGGAAGGTGAGGATGACCCTGAATTTTTCCTTTCTGTCTCTCTAGGCATTTTTAGACATATCCGCTCTGTTTGTAACAGTGCGTCTATGGCCGCATAGGAAGAGAGATCAAATCAATGGAATTTTGTCCTGTGTTCCTATATGCATTATGCTTATGACTGTTCATTATCATTTCCCTTCCTTTTTCTGATTATGGATGCATTGATATTTTTTGATTGTATTCATTGTGAAATAACTACCATTGTATAATAGGTTATGAGTCAGACTAGGATAATGTATTAGGAGTGTTCTGTGAATAACAGAGAAGGTGAGAAGCATTAGATTTGGAAAAAGAGGCCAGTTCTCTGGTTCTTGAAGAAATACACTGATCAAGACTGAGGGAGTAAACATGTAAATGTCTCTTTTTTAAGCTCTTAAAACTATTTTTAAAAACTCTAAACTTTAAATCATGTAATCAAATACATATACCAACATGAAGCATTTGTTTCAGTAGAATAATTGTGTCCAGACAACCTCACTTCTCTGTACAAGTTTCCTTAACTCATTTAATCACATGTACACTAATCATTTCATTTGTCCATCTCTCCATCTATATGTGTATACGTCTATATGTATATAGATAGATATGATACATGTATAAATTGAACTGTGTTAAATGGCTATTTGATCATTCTTAACCTGAAAATGGAAATTTATTTTTCTCCATTATTAACATATTATTTCTAAAAATTGTGATTCCACTGTAGTTAACATACAGCATTACATTCACTTCAGGTGGGCAATATACAGATCCAACAATTCCATGTTAGTCAGTGCTCATCAAGATACTCTTAAATATTCTTAATCCCCTTCACCTATTTCATCCACCCACCTCCCCTCTGGTAATCATCAGCTTGTTCTGTATAGTTAAGAATCTCTTTATTGGTAGGTGTCTTTTTTTCCCCCTTTATTTGTTTTGTTTCTTAAATTCCACATATGAGTGAAATTATATGTTATTTGTCTTTCTCTGGCTCATTTTGCTTACCATTATATTCTCTAGCTCCATCCATGTTGTTGCAAATGGAAAGATAATTATTTTTTATGGCTGAATAGTATTTCATTGTGTGTATATCTCTTTATCCATTCATCTCTTAGTGGGCACTTGGGCTGCTTCCGTAATTTGGCTATTGGAAATAATGCTGCCATAAAATAGGGGTCCATGCATCCTTTTGAATTAGTGTTTTTATTTCATAATGCTTATTTATTCTTGAGAGAGAGTGACTGTGTGCCCTCACACGAGCCAGGAAGGGGCAGAAAGAGAGGGGCACAGAGAATCTGGAGCAGGCTCCAGGCTGACAGTAGAGAGCCCACTGCAGGGCCTGAACTCAGGTACTATCATGTCATAATCTGAGCCAAAATCAGACACCTAACCAACTGAGACACCCAGGCACCCCAGTGCTTTCATATTCTTTAGGTAAATACCCAGTAGCACAATTACTGAATTATAGAATAGTTGTATTTTAATTCTCTTAAGAACCTCCATACTGTTTACCACAGTGCCGCACCCATTTACCTTCCCACCAACAGTGCGTGAGTGTTCCTTTTTCTCTACATCCTTGCCAACACTTGGTTCTTGTATTCTTGATGTTAGCCATTCTGATGGACATGAGGTGATAGCTCATTGTAGTTTGAATTTGCATTTCCCTGATGATGAGTGATATTGAATATCTTTCCATGTGTTGGCCATCTGCATGTCTTCTTTGGAGAAACATCTGTTCATGTCTAGTGCCCATTTTAATTGGATTATTTGTTGCTTTTGGTGTTGAGTTGTATAAATTCTTTATATATTTTTTATACTAACCCTTTATTGGATATGTCATTTGCAGATATCTTCTCCCATTCCATAGGTTGTCTTTTTGGTTTGTTGATTATTTCCTTTGTGTCCAGAAACTTTTTATTTTGATGTAGTCCCAGTAGTTTATTTTGTTTTTGTTTCTCTTGCCTCAGGAGGTATATCTGGAAAAAATTTTCTATGTCTGATGGCAGAGAAATTACTTCCTGTGCTGCTTCTAGGATTTTCAAGGTTTCATATCTCACAGTTACGTCTTTAATCCACTTTTGAGTTTATTTTTGTCTGTGGTGTGAAAAACATGG
Organism: Hyaena hyaena; assembly: GCF_003009895.1. Classification (NCBI taxonomy): domain Eukaryota; kingdom Metazoa; phylum Chordata; class Mammalia; order Carnivora; family Hyaenidae; genus Hyaena; species Hyaena hyaena. Next base: position 912,143 of record NW_024081101.1, on the reverse strand, counting down.
TCTCCCATTTCCTTCTTTTGCATATCGCCTCCCAGTTTTCCCAGTACCATTTGTTGAGGAGATGGTCTCTTCTCCATTGCATATTCTTCCTCCTTTGTTGAGGATTAATTGACCTTGTAATTGTAGGTTTATTTCCGGGCTTTCTGGAAAATGGCAATCGCTTATGATTCTAGCTACTAGCTGTACTATTAGTGTGCTGACTAAGTGGCAAGTGAGAAGGGCTTGCACTGGCGCCGTGTCACTCCACTCAGTCAACACAGCGAGGCCAAGATACGTGAAACATAATGAAATTTTAGGAAAATACACTGATGGTTTTGTAATACAAAATCTACATGCTCCCCTACTGAAGTCAGAATCTAAGTGAAAAAGTTCTCTTCTGTAGTAGTCTTATTAATCCCATGTGATCTTTATACTGTTAGTAATGGACTGGACTGCAAAGAAATAGACAACTGTGGAGTTAACTATGGGTATAAATTTGTCTATATTTAATCAAATTTACCTAACTCTAAATCAAATAAATTTGGCTGAAACCAGGCAGACTCCTTTCTTACTGAGACAGTGGACTCTATTAAGTGCTGCGTCTGCTCGACAGCATGATGATTAATTTTGCAAATGCCACTTAGTATGCAGTTAAACTAACAGAGTAATGGAAGAAAGATTGATATGAAACATAACTCTTAATTTAGGAGGAAAATTTTCTTTCTCAATCATCCATTTGTTTGGTATAGTTAAATAGCACATATTTTATTAAATTATAGATGTAAGTTGTTGGAGTATATTGGGATGTGAATAAATATTACTGGAAAGCTTACTTTCTGGGAAAGTTGTTACCCTAAAACACTGCTGTTTTCTAAAATGTAAGAATAGAAATAAAATAAAGATAAAATTAATAATTTATATTATGGAAACACACTACAGTGTTTGCAGCATGAGAAGATTTTATATATGACAATATACGTTTAATGATTAAAATCTAAAGACTTCTTTTGGCTTGTCTTCTTTTAGAGCATAGATTCTGGTAAAAGAGCAATATTACCACTTTAAGAAAATTTAGAGCTCTTAATCTCTTCAAATCAGTACCAAGATCTATTTTTGAATGTGAGGTTTAATGTCACTTGTAAGAAAAACACAAATAGTTCTGAAATGTATTATTTATATTTTTCCATTATTGCTAAAAGGAACTTGGAATTTTAAATTTCAGGTAATCTTAAAAATAAATTAAAAGGGTTAGAATTACAAGTTCATTTACATTTGTTGCAAAGAAAATTAACTACGTAAATATCTGTCGATACATGTATAGGATCTGTCCCTTGAAAATCCCAAACTATTGATCAAAGAGGTAAAGATCTAAATAATATCAGAGACATACCATTTTTCTGGATTAGGAAACACAGCATAGTAAAGATGGATCAATTCTCCCCAAATTGATCTATAGATTTAATACTTTGAAAAGAAAAAGAGGTGGGAAGCATCCCCCTAGTCACTATTAAGACATACCGTATAGGTACGGTGATCAAGACAGTGTGATATTGTCAGTGTGATGAATACAGATTGATGGAACAGAATAGAGAATCTAGATGTGGACCTAAAAATACCCAGTTGATTTTTGACAAAGATGTAAAAGCAGTTCGATGGAGGAAAGTCGTTATTTTCATCTCTGTTAAGAGGACGGTAAAGAAAGCCACAGAATGTGAAAATACATACACAAACCACGTATCTGCAAAACGATATTTTTAGCTACAATATAAGAAGAGCTCTCAAACGTTGACATTAAAAAAAAAAAAAAAACTCCATCGAGAAAATGGGCAAAACACATGAATAGACATTGCAGTGACGAAGATACACAGATGGCAAAGAAGCACATAGCAAATGCTTCAACATCACTGCCATTAAAGACATAACATTTTAAAAATAACAACAGTGAGGTGTTACCTCACACCTATCAGAATGTCTAAAAAATAGTGATGGCAGCAATACTGACAAGAATGAAGAAAAAACTAGATCACTCATGTGTGGCTGGTAGGATTACTGAATAGTTACAGCCACTCTGGAAAAGAATATAATAGTTTTATAAACAAAACCTGAGCTTAACATATCACCCAGAAGTTAAACTCTGGAGCATTTATCCCTGAGAAATGAAAATGTGTGCTCACGTGAAAACCTGTACGTTAATGTGCACAGCAACTTTACGCACAATAGCCCCGAACTGGAACGGGTTCTATACCATGGAATCCTGCTCAGCAGAGAAAGAAGTCTGACTGTATGTAATAACTTGGGCGGATCTCAAGAGAATTGCAGCAAACACAAAAAGTTAGTCTCCAAAGGTCACATAGCATATTACTCCATTTATATGGCATTGTTAAAATTATCAAGACACAATTGTGGCTAAAGAGTACACACTTGTTGCTGCCAGAGACTATGGAGGGCAGGTGAGAGGGAGGAGACTGTGGCTGTAAAAGGATCCCAGATGAGTCCTCGTGATTCATATATTCTGTATCTTAACTGTGGTGGTAGTCATACTGGTCTGTTCATGCAATAAAATCACATAGAACTAAATACACGAACACAAAAACATACAGAAGAGGTCAGACAAAACTGGTGAAATCTGAATAAAGTTAATGGATTCTATCCTTGTTAACTTGTTTATTGTGACATTGCACCATAGATGTTACTGTTGTAGGAAACTGGATGAAAGGGATACTGTGATCTCTCTACTATTTCCTAGAATTTCATGTGGATCTACAGTTAGCTCCCAGAGTTTGAACAGAGATGAAAATAGGGAGAGGGAGCAAAGTATGTGGAAAGGGAGAGAGAATGAGAGAGAATTTAAATCCAAAGTGTTGAATTGCAGTATTAGTTGGAATAATAGGACTTATTATGCCCTTACAGGTAACTTTATCCTTAAATTGATTCCCCCATGGAATGTATCAGTCTTAGAAATTAAAGATGCTAGTTATCCAGACATTGGGAAAGCAATGCTATTTGTTGAAATTATTGTTAAAATCATTGGACAATGGAGACGGGAGGTAAAAAGAAAGTCATGTTAACTGGAATGAAAAAGCAACATGACTTTCTTTTATTCATTGGAATAAAAGAATAGGTAATTTTGTCTTCGATACAGTTTTAAGATGCTGCTATTTTTCTTTCCTCATCACTAATATTTACTTAAGAGTGAATTGCCAGTAGCTTGGACACTGGTAAGAAATCTGAAAAAGCATCAGCACAGCACCACGACTGGGTTTCTAAATGTGTGACATGTACTTTTTTTGATAATGTGAAGGGTGTCAGAGAACCTATATTTTTTTAAATGTTTATTTATTTTTGAGACAGAGAGAGAGCGTGAGCGGAGGAGGGGTAGAGAGAGAGAGGGAGATACAGAATCCAAAGCAGACAGACCCCAGGCTCTGTGCTGTCAGCACAGGGCCAGATGTGGGGCTCAAACTCACAAACTATGAGATCATGACGTAAGCTGAAGTTGCATGTTCAACCGACCTAGCCACCCAGGTGCTCCAATAAGAGGATCTATCAATGAGAAAAACCATGAATGGAAACTGAATTGCAAGTCAAGATAGAATTTAGTTGAATTTTTAAAAATATGTATGTTGAGGTTTCCATGGAAGCTTACTAGCCTTTCCTGCATTTGCTTCTGTGAAAGTAGCCCAGTGTTTCAGTAGCCTACTGTTTGGTTTTATTTTAATTTCCTTTTGCACAAGTTGTGTAGGAGCGTGTGTGTGTGTGCGCGCACTGTTGTGTGTAAATGTATCCATGCATATGTGTAAGTGTGTGCATGTGGCCCTGTGTGTATAGTTTTAGCTTTGATAGTGACTGAAATATCTGGTTAGATGCCTTTCTTTCTTGGAGGCCCTCCACCAGATAAAAAGATAATGCTATTTTTGAAGCTCAAAGAGAAAGGTTAAAATGTTATGCATATCTTGTGGTGCCTGGGTGGCTCATTCCGTTGGCCATCTTACTTTTGCTCATGTCATGATCACACTATTCATTGGTTTGAACCCTGCATTGGGCTCTTTGCTGACAGCTTGGATCCTGAAGCCTGCTTTGGATTCTGTGTCTCCCTCTCTCTGCCCCTCACCTGCCCTCTCTCTCTGTCTCTGTGTGTCTCTTTCAGAAGTAAGTAAGCTTTAAAAAAAAGTTAAAAAAGTCATAAGTACCTTGATTATTAGATCATCCTGCTTGGTACACTTCTGATTTCTTGTGTGAAGTTACCAAGATTAGATACAGTCAGGTGATGGCAGCCTAAGAAAACCAGGTTATTGTGTCCATTGATACCATGTTGGTTTCTTGGTTCCAAGTAATTATCACAAAGAAAAAGCATGCCTGTGTGTTCTCTTATCATCCTGGAGTGATGCACACCATTTAGGATTTGTTTTCTGTGGTCTGTGTAGTTCACACGGGATCTATTTTCCTGGACCCTTTTCACTTGTCAGTGACATCTGTGGTGGTTATTGCTTCATGCTGTATTGTCCTCCCTTCTTTCCTTGTCATCTCTTTGCAATTATTTGGCCTGGTCATTACTGTTTGTCTTGGAACTACTGGAAAGTTTCAAATAGGGATAACTTCAAGCATAAAATCACAGCTGTAGGACGGAGCCGATAAATCATCTCATCCTTCAGCTTTAAGCCTTGCCTCTGAAATCAGGTACAATTTAATAAACCATATGTAATATTTTCTCTTTTCAGAAAGTTGAAATATAATGTTCAAGTTTGATCTGATTTATATAAATACAAAAAGATCCTCTTGGAGACACACACATCTCATATCTCAGCATTTCATCTTTTCTAGTTAAAATTTACATCAATACCTTTCATGCCTTTAAAGATACTGATATTGGGGATATTTGGTTTTCCAAATAGCTGTTTTGACGTCTCTGGTGGTTAATAGAGCTTTTCATTCCCTTGGATATCTCTCCTCCTTATAGATGAAAGCTGAGTATATTTTCTCATTGGCTACTACTAGGCAAAAGTGGGTTGCATAGTCTTTCATCAGTAACTGGCATTGAAATAATATGAAATTGGTCTTTGTTTTGTTTTGTTTTCATTTATTTTGAGAAAGAGAGAGCATGAGTGTGAGTTGGAGAGGGGCAGAGAGAGAGGGAGAAAGAGAGAAGCTTAAACAGGCTCCATGTTCAGTGCAGAGCCCAGTGTGGGGCTCTATTTCAAGATTCCGAGATTATGATATGAGCCAAAATCAAGACTTGGACACTTACCTGAGCCATCCAGGCACCCCGACATTGTTTTTTATTTGCTTTTTTTGACTTTGCTTTCTATTTTCATTCTATACATAGGAAAGAGTAGTTGGTAGAAGTTAGCATAGTATAAAACAATTAGTAAATATTTCTAGAGAAAACCTAATGATGACTCAATAACAGGACATACTCTTCCAAACTCTTTTGATAACATTTCTAAACACTCCTCTTCTACTCAAGGAAAATGAGGAAGTTTGTACAGAGCAGTCATGTGTTTATGTAGTGTGGTAGGCATAACAGTGGTCACCCAAAGAGGTCTATGTCCTTACCCCTGGAACCTGTGAATGTGTTATCTCATGTGACTGTCGATGAGCATCTTCAAGACCACCCTCAGGTTCAGTGATCCTCTAGGACAACTCAGAGTTCATAAGCAGCTATACTTGTGGTTATCGGCTTTTTAAGGCAAAAAGATAAATATTAAAATCAAAGGCAAAAGATACATAAGGCAGTGTCCAGGAGAGACCAGGTGCCAGATCCCAGTTGTTCTCTCCCATTGGAATCATGGAGAAAATGCTTAATTCTCCCAGTAGTGATGTGTGACAGCACTTAGAAACTATCACTTCAAGAATTTACCCATGTTTTGGCTTTCCAGGATTTTATTGGGGACGGTTTTGTGGGCATGGAATACTCATGGGGTAACTTGAGTTCCTGAGTGTCTAGCCTTTCCAGAAGTCATAGTAGGCCACACTGTAAATCATATTGTTTGCAGAAATTGTAGCCCAAGGCCTGAGGTAAGCAACGGCTTTTTTAGTCAGGACATTACCAAGGTTTGGAGGTTATTTCCCAGAAACTAGCTAAGAGCTAGACCTTTTCTTTCGAATGCATAGAGTTAGAACAACCCAGATATTTTGAGTTAATGTTTTACTACGTAGTTGCAAAGGAGACTTTGTAGCTGTGATTGAGTTAAGGATCTTGACATGGAGAGATTATCCTGGATTTTCTGGATGGACTCAGTAAAATCACCCAGATTCCTAAAAGAGTCAGAGAAGGAAATGGGAGAATGAAGAGCATAGCATCAGAGTGATGTGACATGTAGATTTAGAGATGCTGCGCCAGTGACTTTGAAGATGGAGGAAACAAGTCATAAACCAAAAGAATGCAGGCAGCTTCTAGAAGATGAAAAAGGCAAGGAAAGGAATTCCCTTCTATAGCCTCCAGAGTGAACACAGCCTTAGTGACACTTAGATTTTAGCCCAATGTCCAATTTCTGACCTCTAGAACTATAGGAAAGCTACTAGAGTTCATAATAGTTTGTTGTATAAGCAATAGGAAAATAATACAATAGGATATAAAAAGTATATATGTGAAAATATATACGTTGCATGTGTGTTTTTTGAGGTTTATTTTTGAAAGCACAAATGAATGGGGGAGGGGCAGAGAGAGCATCTGAAGCAGGCTGTGCACTGTTACTGCTGAGCCCTTTGTGGGGCTTGAACCCACGAACTGTGAGATAATGATCTGAGCCAAAGTTGGACGCTTAACCAGCTGAGCCACTGAGGCACCCCATTACTTGCACATCTTCCCCTCAAGCCAACAAACACAGAGACACGCTAGTACTCACACTTACACGAACACACATATAACATGCACCACCTTCAGGTCTATTTTCCTCCAGTGACAACTTATAAATTTGTGAATAGAATACATTGGATTTGACTTGGGATTATGAAATTCATGGTAAACATCATCAAGGCAGATGGATATCTAGGTTTTTCATTTCATTGATGAACAGGTTTTAGTATACAAGATGACAGTTGCTATTAAAATTTGGATTTTATACCTACTTCTAAGTAAATTGCACCTACAACCCATTTGCAAGCTCCACATTCTAGAAATCGAGCTTTGTATTTGCTGCATTTATTACATTCTTTTGCATTCTTTACCTCTACTTTGCTTAACAAGAAGAAACTGAAGTTTTAAGTAGTTCTGTATGTGACTGTATTAATAGTCTAGTTATTCATTCGGTAACAAAGCTCTTGAAATCATCTTGTGTGTTTTGCCTTATTCTAGTTACTTGGTAGATGGAACAGTTTTTAAATCCTTTGCTCACAGTTTCAGTACAACTTAACTAACCATATTTCTTAACCATGGTGCTTGATACCGCCTGAATATTAAAGGCTTGGTGTACAATTTGGCCCAGCAGCTAATCTCTGCTCAGATCATGCAAAAGAGTAATTAGAGAAAGTCAACAACATACATAAGTCTGTAATTTAGTTTTCTGCACAAATAACATAATGAAAAGTAATGAAAAGCGTTAAGCATTTGCAACTAAAAACAGTAGTGTTTTATGGAAAGGGTCTAGTCAAGCAGTACCCTGAATGCTTACGCAGATATTTTCATTATTCATGGGCTCCACATTTGTGACTTTATGACTTACTAAACTTTCTTTATAAACTCCGTATCAATACTCTTGGCACCTATACCATCGTTCACAGATAAGAACGTGGTATCAAAACATCGGAGTCCCCTGATGTGTACACTCCCGTATGAGGTCAAAGTGACACTCTTTCTTCTTGTTTCAGCTCTCGTCCGTGTCCTTTTCATGGTTTATTTAGTGCCATCTTTGTCACATTTTTGTACTTTCTGGCGTTGATTTTCCTGTTAAAATGGCCTCCAACCGTGATGGTGAACTGCTGTCTCCCGTTTGTAAGCGCGGCAAGGCTATGCTGTGGCCTACAGAGGCAATGAGTGTGTTAGGCTTTGTTCAAGCATGAAGTTAGGCTGCTGGCTGTGCATTCGGTGTTAATGAATCAACTCTTTATTAAATAAAGTGTCTGTAAACAGAAGTACACATAAAACAAGATTCTGTATTGATCAAGTCACAAAAATGTCGTGACCAGAGGCTTGCAGGAACCTGCTCTATTTCCCTTAGGATAGGTACTCAGTCCAGTATCAGCTAATTGGAGGTCTGCACTGCCTTTATAGAGGAATGACTGCAAACAACAAGAATGCGTGTATTTTGGTTGTCATCCTTCCTCCGAGGCCACTTGTGACCTGTAGGGTGTACACTTTGAACAGTGGTCAAAATGCGCAGTGACATTGAAATTTTTCAGGTTCATTAGTTAACTCTTTTGGGGTTTACGTGAAACCGGAAAGTTACATGCTAGTTAAGATCCCAAGTATAGATTATTTATTCTTTTATTTTTTTTTATTCAATTGTGTAAGTATTGTACCACCTGTATTGGGAATGTCGTGAAGCTGAAATGGCACAATTCTGTTGCTTAAATGAATGTCATATAGGTTCTATGCAGAATAAATGCTTTTTTTTTTATTATTATTGTTGATGGAGAACCGTGTTCTTTTTCCTCTCAATTTGTCATCATCTTATTTCTCCTCTTAATGGTTTTTCTTCTTAATGTTTTTCTTCACTTTGCCTGCTGTGGATTTTTCTTAGCCATCTGTTTTGAATCTGATTCTTACTACCTTCTTTGTTTTTTTTTTTTTTTTTTTTTTTTTATGCTAGCCACAGAAATGATAAAATCCCTAACCTCTGACTCCTTGTAACATTTGGCTTGGTACATGGAAAATGTCTCTTGTTCTGTATTTATCTTTCTATATCTATGTCTTTTCAATGCCCGTGTCTAAAACAGAGCCCTCTGCAAAGGAGTGGGGGCCCAGTACCTAGTGGCATTGATAAATTGCAGAACCTTCTGTCTCTTTCCAAAAACTGCTTTGAAGAAATTGCCTCTACCATTCAGAAAATTGTGAGCACACACACATAAAATAGGTAAAAAAAAAAAAAAAAAATCTGACTCAGAAATTCATATATCAGTTGAATACACTATGTGGTAATAGACATGCAATCATTCCATTTGCTAGTTCAGTATAATGTTTACATAATTTATGTATATTATTTCCAAGCTTTCTCAAATTGACCAGCATCTCATTTTATATGACTATACTTGATCACTGTGACTGCAACTTTCCCAGGAATAACCATGGAGAAACAGAAAGCATGTTTGCTTGTGCATCCACTCTCACTTATGCTCTCTCTCTCTTTCTCCCTCTCACTGTGTGTTTGTGTGTGTGTGTGTGTGTGTGCATGTGTGTGTGTGTGCATGTGTGTGTGTGCCTGATATGTATATGTAAGAAGGCATGTGCTTATATGTGTATATATATACATATAAATATTAAGTGTATGTATATCTGTGTGTTTTTTCTGCACATGAAGCTACCTGAGAGTCCCTCTCCTTCCTGTCAGTCTGTCTAAACCCCATGCCAGCTTTTGTCAACATTACAGCAGTAAATATATTAGAATGTTTTCAGAACATCTTGAGGCCTTGGAATGAAACTATCAAGTAAATTAAAATAATAAACCTAGATTTAAGATCTTCAATTTCGTCTTGACTTTATGTGGTTTACCAGTTTGGAGGCAGAGAATGGAGTATTCAATTTTTACAGAATTACAGCATACTTAGGATGCAAAACTTCTATAGATAATTTCTTAATTCACTGTGTCTGCTAAAAGAAAAATCAGGAAATGACTTAATTAAAATGAATAGTTTAGGTGATATTCTCTGTATTGTAATCCATTTTTAAAGTAGTGAGCTTCTCTGGGAAGGAGAAAAATATTTATTTAATCACTGATTCAACATTATTATAGACTTTATGTGTTCTTTGAGAATGTAATAATGGTTGGTAATTTGGCTTAGATTATCACAATCTACTGGACTATTGTGGTTACGACGGGTCATATTTTTTTTATTTAATACATTGATATAAAATATTTAATCTTTTGAAATAAGCAGTTAAGACTTTTGTATTTATAAAGTCACTTCAGCTAAAATATTATAAAACCATTAGGGAGCTAAAATAGGCTCCATGCATTTTTAAATATAGTTTACACAGAGTAAAATATTATTCTTTTGAAAGTATCTTTTTAATATTTTTTAAAGAAAAATACAAGATACATCATAAGCTATTTGAAGGGAGACTGAATTATGTGGAAGGTTTTTGTTGTTACTGTAATTCCTGCATCTTTTGAATATAATAACATACCTTAGTTTCAGTTTTGTTTCCCCAGGGAGAACACACTAATTTTCATCACCTATTCTAAGTGTTCTTAAGATTTTATTTTTAAGTAATCTCTACGCCTAATGTGGGACTCGAACTCACAGGCCCTAGATCAAGGGTTGCACAGGTTCCTGGCTGAGCCAGCCAGGCATCTCTACGTGTTCTAAATTGAAAGCACATTTTGCTTTTGAATTCCAATCGTGGATAAGGCCATTACAGCTAATGAATGAATAAAACAAAACATCACACTAAATACTTCTAGACTTTATTGTTGGTGGAAGGAGAAATGGGTGATAGAAATTGAAGGCTTACTATTTCTATATTATTTAGACTTTTAGTATAACAATTTAATCATTCCAGTAACAAAAGGTCAATGAGTGACCTGTCTACTGGTAGATTTTATACAGACTGTTGCATTTTATACATCCTTATTATTTTTAAATAAAAATAGGCTGTTCCTTACCTCTCACTTATCCTGAAATAAGGGTTATATCATCACTTTGCCAGAAAATGAATACATATTTTATGTTTATTTCCATGTATCTATTATAGACATATCTGTATAGATACTGATGTTTATGTTTTACTTTAATACAGACACATTTCCAGATGTTAAAATGCCTTTATTCTTCTCATTGAATACGGAGGGATTTAAAATGTATACTCATTTATCATTGACTGAGGTATATAAGGCAACGTTTAGATATGTAACGTGTGTTGCTAATATTAACTAGAATCGTTGTTTTGAAGTACAGATTTTAGTTCAATAACAGCACATTACAGCAGACCGAAGTTATTAACTTCAATTGATAAAGAATTATGAATATAATTATAATCCTGTTAATTATTTAAAGCCATGAATTATGCAAATGCAGCAGGTATTATTAATCATCTGCAAGAACCAGAACAATTTCTCTAAAAGAACATATAAATATTAAAAAGTCTGACTTGGCTCTCTTATACTTTTAGAGCTTTAGTGTTCCCTTATGAACAATGTTTGGATTCAGCTCTCCTTTATAAAATGAAAAATGCCCCAAATGCATCTCCTCCGAAGGCCAAATGAATGTCATTAGATTTGTCTCCTTGTCTATAAAATGTTTACTGACTGTGTAATTTCACATGTTTGTTTATATCAAATATATTTCAAGTCTTTTAAGCTAATATTAGTCTGTGGTGGCTGATGGCCTCCTCACAAATAGCAGACTGTATCGATACCCCTGCTGTGAGACCAAACCACATGTAATAGTCTTGTAGCATCTAATAACGTATTAGAATTTCCAAAATGAACATATCATGAAACTTCCCCCAGTTCTAAGGAACAATAGAGCCTTTTATGGAGTAGTTATGACTAATTTCTATAACTATGCTTGCTCACCATTTATAGAAAGGCAATAATGAAAAAAAAAAAAAAAAAACCAGCAAGTAAAGGATGCCCAAATTGGAACTGTTGAAGAGGCATAGTTAGTAAGAGCCTTTAATATCCAGTTCTGTAAACAGATCATTGTAAATTCTCCTGAAATACATACTAGACTATACCTTTAAGGAGCACCTCGTTGAAATATTTTTAAAGCATTTTAGAAGTGGGCAGTCTCTTTGCCTCAGAATACTAGAGTTTAATTGGCGTTTCTCTTTTAAAGCCAGTATTTTCTTACAAATAGAACTCTTCATAGCTGATGCCCAGAGGAATTTGGTCTTTTAAAATCTCAAAACATCTTCAAATACCAAAAGATGAGCCTGCTTGTGATGCTTGGAAAACACCAAGCATGTAGGGGAACAGGGTAGGAGTTAGGGGAAGGGCAAAGGGGGGGAGGGAAGACAGTGTAGGGAAGCAGTGTGCTACTGGGCTGTTAACGTGGTAGCCTTTAGAACAATGTCTGATGTAACGTTCCAGAAATAACGGTTCACTAAATGTCATAAGTAGCTGACAGTTTACGGCACATTCACAGCAAGTTACAGGACGCATCACTTGTTGCTGAGTGGATGTATCAGAGACAGAACTATTTCCGCATATACCACATCCATTTGTTTTCCAGTAGGACCATAGCCAAATGTGATTTTGTACTGGATAATATTTGGACCCGTGTTTAATGTTGTCCCGCATTTCTACAGTCATACTTAAAAGTTGGGTGTCTGTCTGGAACATTAGAGTTTGGAAAGGATGTCGGAGAAAGGACTTTGAAGTAAATGAGATTCTTAAACTGTCAAAGATTTTTGTTCATGTCTTTCTTGAATTTGTACCTCTGACTCTTTCTGCCCTGCTGCTAGAGGCTCTGTTCTCTGTGCTGCCTGCTGGCTGTTTGAACCGTAAGTATTCAATAGCATTTCTCATCTTGTTCTCTTGCTGGAGACTACCCATGAGTCAAATGTCACACTCTTTCATCTTAGGACATTTTTCTCAAAATTAAAAAAAAAGTATAATCTACAAGACATTATAACATGTGAATTTTTATTACATGTAAGTGTCTACTAGGTGAAAGGCAGGATGTGGATCCACAAGTGGAACTTGAATTCTTTGCGTGAGGAGAAGAGATTTAGTTTTGCTGTAAGAAAGAACTGTCTAATATATGACACGTCTGTGGTGGGAACGAGCATGCATTCTGCCTTCCTCTGTCATTTTTGGCACTGCTGCATTTCAGGATTCATCATCTAGAATCTCTCTCTTCCGATCTGCACTTGACATTTAATAGGTGCAGTTATTTAAAAGATACTGTCTTAGGCACTTCACCAAAATTATATCAGATGAGTTCCATAATCAGTGAACTAAGTAGTAGTAGTAGTATCCCAATTTTTCAGTTAACCGAGGCATAGAACGGATAAGTGACTTGTCCAGAGTAACTAGGTACTCAGTGGCACTGGCATCTGTGCTCTTAATATGTACTCTTCCCTGCTTCTGCCGTCAGCATCGTAGAGGCAGTGTCGGTATCCCCATGCTTTAGGGGTACTCAGGACTTGTCATTACTTGCCCATTCTTCTCTGGCCTCATTTTCCAACATGACACTCATATTACTTTGATCCAGGTACATGGAATCTTTCACCTTCCACCTGAACATTCCTGGACTTTTCAAATATCTGTGCTATTTTCCATCCCACCTGTATATCCCCCGCACTTGGCACAGCCCTGCTAACCAGCATTCCTCCTTTGGGAATCCCAGTACAGTTGTCAATCAAATATGGCTGCCTCTATAAAACGTTGTGCAAACAGCCGGCCTACTTAGCTACTCCTCGTTTCAGGGCAAACTTCAAAGGTTGAGATCTATTGTGACCATACAGCATATTAAATAATTTCTCTGTCTCTCTCCTGTTAGAAACTAGAGGCCCTGTGAGGTCAAAAAGTGTATTTTTTTCATTTGTGTGCCCTCAGACCTAAGAACATAAATGCACTGAAAAAATTGTCTACATGAATGAGGCACATGGAGTATAAAGCAAGAGTTTCTTAGCATGTTAAGTGTTCAAGCAGGAGTTGAATGATCAGTCATCACAATTCTGGTAAAGGAGATTTCTGCATGGGGAGAAAGGTTAAGCTGGATATTTGTCTCTATGGCCTTATTTAACTTTCTCATCCCAATTCCGTGGCATGCTTCATAGCTAAAGAGTGCCAGTCAGAAATACCTACCCATTGTAAGGTAGCACAGGCTAGTTGATGATGATCCCCAGGGTCTCATTCTTAGAAAATGTGTTTCTCTTGTAGTCCAAAAAGAGCTACCATCTCTCTTTTCCTGACTAAACTGCCTTTTACATTTTTCAAGTCCACAGAAGCTATGTTTCAGCACAGACTTCTGCAATTTGCCTCTGTGCGCACACATTCAAGCAGGAGATGTTTATCCCCCAGAGATGGGGAATATGGTATTTTTTTTTAAATTATTGCTAAGATTTTATCCTTTTCACCCTGGGAGAGAAACTAATGCTCCAAAATGTCACTTAGGAGGCTGATAGCATAGGATTCAATGAAAAGAGAAAATTTTGAAGCACAGACTTGTAGGAGCTTAGAAAAGTATGCAAATGAACTTCTGATCCTGCATTGTTTTTTTCTACTACATGACATATACATTTTTTCATTTTTTAAGTTTATTTACTTATTTTGAGAGAGTGTATGTGAAAGAGCACAGGAGAGGCAGAGAGAGGGAGAGAGAAAGAATTCCAAGCAGGCTCTGTCCTGTCAGCGCAGAGCTGGGAACGGGGCCCCGATCTCACCACTGTGAGGTAACTTCTTGATCTGAAACCAAGAGTCAAACCCTTAACTGACTGAGCCACCCAGGTGCCCCCCCTTTTATTAAGTTTATATGACATACAGATTTTTAACTGATGGAGGGATGATTTTACTGTCTTTGGTGCCCTTTAGAAATAGATCTTATATGAAATATTGTATATCCCTTTTGGATTTTGTTATGCTAAAATTTATGCATAAGTTCAAAATGCATTATTAGTATTTATAATAAATAATTAAAGAAGTCACTGATTTAACACAAAAGTGGTTAACACAGTTTTTAAAATGCATTGAAAAGAGAGGGAACAAAGGACATCAAATCAATTTAAAATGATAAATATCCAGATACTACAAAAGCATTTCGGTTATCTACATAATCCATTTGTAATAATTCTTATCCCATATTTGGATTACCCAGAAGACAGTGCTAAGCCAGATGTTCTGTTTGAAAGTTGGCATTATTTTATCCTTTTAATCTTGCAAGTTGATAAAGCCACAAGTCTTACTTGAAATTCACTTTTGTCTTGGCTTTATTTTGGCTTATTTTATTTACCACATCATGTAAATGTAAAAATCTACAATAATATCACTATCGGAAAAGTGAAGAAAACAACTAGCTAACCAAAAAAGGAAACATAAGTACCTAATAGATATGAACATATGTTCAAACAATTAGTAGGGGAACTACAGCAAGTAAGTGTTTTGTTTTGTTTTGTTTCTTTTGCCTCTCCAATTGAAAATGGTCAATAAAGCAGAGGAGTCTATGAGGTGGACATGACCTTTCTTGTTGGTGGGATTATAAATCAGTCTAATGGTTTTTGAAAGCAGTTTGCCAATATGCATAAAGAGCATATTTGATCCTTTGACCCAGCAATTTGTCTTCTGAGGCTCTTCCCTAAGAACATGATTAAATAATATGGACAGGGTTGTTCTTGGCCATGTTATCTTTAATAGGAAAAAAGGAAACAACCAATGACTGAATTACTGGCAAATAAGGCATCATTTAAACAACTCTTGATATATTGTTGTGATCGAACATCATGCAATTAAAATATTTTCAAAAATAGTAAGATGAATAAATATTGATCATATAATACCTATCTGAAAATATTCCCAGTATTGCCAATATATTTACTCTTTAAAATTATCTGTGTAGAGAAATTAATATAAAAGAAAAATTTCCAACAACATGGATGGAACTACAATGTATTATGTTAAGAGAAATTAGTCACAGAAAGACAAGTATCATATGACTTCACTCATAAGTGGAATTTAGGATACAAAACAGATGAACATAGAGGCAAAAAAAAAAAAACCCACAAAAACAGGGAGGGGGACAAAACATGAGACTCTTAAATTAGAATAAACAAAGTTACTGGAGAGGTTGTGGGTGGGGGATGGGGCAAACAGGTAAGGGGCATTAGGGAAGACAGATGAGCACGGGGTGTTATACATAGGGGACCAATAACTTGATTCTGTTCCTGAAATCACTACTACACTATATGCTAACTAGCTTGGATATAAATTTAGAAAGGAAAGAAAGAAAGAGTAAAAAAGAGGGGAAAGAAACAAGGAAGGAAGGGAAGAAAGGAAGAAACAAAGGTTGATTTCCAAAATAGTAACACAATCTCCAGTGTGATAAAATTTGGTATAATATTTATATGTTACCTTATGAAAATTTTAATATAATAAAAAAACTTAAATTATCATTTCATAATATCCAAAAAGAGTAAGAAAGGTGGTGTATTTACAATAAAAAAAAAAAAGATTTCACAAGATCATAGTATCATTGTGCTTGGTGCATCCTCCTTTTAAGAAAACTATACCAACCAACAGACCTGTTCAACGCTGTTTAGAGGAGCACCTAATGCTTTCTGATGAAGGTTGTCAGGGTTCCCAAATGTTCCTTCAAGGGGACTCTTGCAAACCTGAAATGGAATAATGAGTGAGTATGGTTCTTAAGGCCTTAGCTAGAAAGTGAATTGTACTGCCTGATTTCAATACGTAATACTACTAGTAGGGTAACTCATGCCTCTCCCTAAACCAGATATATCTAGTCTTGAGTTGATACTGGGGTTCTGATGACAATGCTTATTTTACCCTTGTGTTTTTCTCCTTCTCCCAGATTCCACCTTCGGGTTCACACAGATTCCTTAAGGAGAAGCACATAGAACCTGTTCTGTTACCCCCTGTTAGCTGGTCTCTTCACTGTAAGAAAGACATGGTCTCTGAAACCACAAAAATAATGTAACTAGTCTTACATTTTGGAAATCTTTGATTTTGTATAGTGTCTGCTATGCAGCTATTATGTTCAGCCTTCCTTGATTATATTATAGAGGTTTGCAGTGTTAAATAATAAGTAAAAGAGACAGTAATTGCTGCCATATCCTCCTTGAACCTAGGCATTTGATAGTTTTAAATATCCTTTGTCCACACTTAGCCTTGTTTCCAATTTCCCTAATCAGCAGACCAGGAAAACTTCAGTTGCAGGTGAACCAGGCATTTTTACTGGGTCATCTTGGCATAGTTGTTTGAGAATTTCATGCCTTTACTCATTATATTTTTCTCATTAAAGACAAAGAAATCCAACTTTTGCAAATGATGGCTTCACAGTATGAAAAAGCTCTGGGGGTCACTATTGTCTTTAATCAAATGTTGCATGTGCTACTTTCATGTACTTTACAAAACATATAAAATACTAGATGGGTTAAAATTGAGGTTAAATTTGTTTAAACTAAAAAGCACATTGCAGAAGTTTGATTCATCTACCTGTATTGTCATTATGAAATGGCTGTTTGCATCGGGAATATAGAGATAGTATGTACAACAGGTAACTCTTGTGGCAGAGAAGGTTTTTGTTAAAGCATGACCACAGCCATGCCATTCTTCTCTCTTGATCTGTTGAGCTCCTTGTAGTTGGTAGAGTTTGAGGATTGAGCATAAGTAAAATAAGCCTGTCTTCTCTTGTAGGAATTACACCATTCTACTTAAGTGATGCAGTAGCAGCCCCATTTCAGCAGTCATCAGAAATAGCAAAATTAATGGGAAACTGGGGAAAACCAAAACCATGAAACGGCCATTTTGTGTTTTAAAAATTTATTCAAAATATTAAGTACAGTAAGGAGATGGAGGAAAAATTAAGTGGAAAATATCAACTCTCTGTGAAAAATGACAATGCTAAATAATCTACTCCTTGTCAAAATAGCTATGAAAACATCTTGTTATCCATCTAAACGTTCTCATCTGTTACCTCTCCATGTTCTTTACCTGTCCACCCCCAGGCTGTACCTTCCTTAGATCCTTCATTCTGAGACTCTCGCATGTCACTTGAAGAATTACAACAACTGCTTCTTTTTACCTTACCCTTTAATCTTTCCTCAGAGTCACATTCATGGTCCCTCTGAAAAGGTTCAATTTTTTTTCCAATGTTTTTTCAAGAAGAAGCTAAAGGAAAAAGGAGTAGGAGATAATGTAGAGCACCTCTTAGAGGCTTTGCATGTATGTAAATATTAGCTCATTTAATCACTACAACCCATGTAGGGTAGATGGTATCAGTCCTATCTTCCTGAGGAAACAGGGCTGGTCAGATCCAAAGTCTTCTGAAAATTGTACACCTGAAATTAATATTACATTGAATGTTAACTATACTGGAATTAAAATAAAATGAAATAAAAATCTTCTGCAAAGTCCTATGGGTATCTTGAGCACCTTTGCACTGAGTCTGCCATTTTTCTTTGCTCTCATTTTCACTTTAGTTATAGAGTAACATAATGACTACTTGCTATAGAATCAACATTTATGGACTTTGCCTGAAAATAATTTATTATTAAACAAACAGAAAATATCTTGGAATTTTACTTCTTAAAATGTTTTGATTTTTTATTTATGTTTAAGAGAGAGAGAGAGAGACAGACAGACAGACAGAGAACACACAAGGACGAGCAGGGGAGGGGCAGAAAGAAAGAAGGACAGAATCTGAAGCAGGCTCCAGACAGGCTCTGAGCCCACACGTGGGGCTCGCACCCATGATCTGGGAGATGATGACCTGATCTGGGGCCAGATGCTTAATTGACTGAGCCACCCAAATGCTCCGGAAGTTTACATTTTTATTATGAGTTTGATAGAAGTTACATATTCTTGGTACCTATGATGAAACGTATTGAGTTGTAACTATCTAATAAGTCAGATGTGCTAAACACTAGCTGGTGATCACTATTGCCGTTGGCAGGTATTATACCTCTCTCTTCTTCCTGATAGATGAAAACATGACCCCATCCACTCACTAATAGGTCATGGTCTATGACATTCTTGATCAATGGAATGTGAGTGGAAACAACTGATAGCATTACTGGACAGATAATCTAAGAGCCATTGAATGCTTTAGTGTATTCTCTTGTGTCTCAGGCCAAATTTCCAATAACACTCAAAATGGTGGCTCCTCTGTTCTCCTGAATGCCTGCAATATGTGGCCGTCCTCTGCATAGAGTGTTGGGCACATTGCATTAGCAAAAACTAAGATACTGAGATGTTGGAAATTGGTGTTATAGTAGCCTAAACTAACTGATAAACTTAACTTCCATGATTATTGTACAGCTGAAACTGTGAACATGTTTACGAAATGGTCTCATTTAATTCACACTTTGGGTGTGAGTTAAACTTTTTAATTTCCAGAATATTGGCGAAAACAAGAATTATTTTTAATTTTGTTACTAGTTCTTGAAACTAAAACTGCCTAGCAGCAAGGTAGTCTTCCTGAAAAACAGTTGTTTTCCATTACTAAAGATATTCAAGTAAACATACAGTGACAATTGAGGTATGTAAGGCAAAGACAGATAATTTCTGTGGTTCATTCTATTTCCAACTTTTAGGATAAAATGGAATATAATATCACAGGGGAAGTGTTTACTTGTTTCAGTAGTAGAAAGGCAACTTGATAGCAGTGAACAAGAATGACAATAATTTTATCTTAAGATCCTTGTTGCTGAAAGTTCACCCTTTTGTAGCTGCTGTGATGGCATGCTATTAATATTATTTGAAGTTATGTTTTTAAAAGTATAATGAGACTTAGTCTTTTCAGGTCAAAGCATGAACAGGGATTACTATTGACTAATTAACCCAAAAGAAGAATGTCTATTCCTTTTAAGTTAGTGCTCTCCTCTGTAAGGCATTTTTTGAAAAACACATAAAATTAATGATGTGAACTAATATGTCCCTATATATTTCACAGTTATATATTATCAATTTGGTTTATTTATAAATTGCACATAATAATGACTATTTAAAATGCATCAAAATGCTCATGAAGTAGACATTTTTACTTTATCCCACCCATGTACAGAGATGAAAACTAAAGCATAGGGATGTTACCCAAAACATCCAGTGTTCTGATCCCAGATAGCGTCCCTTCAGAGCTATTATTCCTAACCATTTAACTACTCAGCCACCCTTTCTAGCATGAAATTGGTAAGACAGTTTTTTAAATGTTAAAAAAGCTTAAGTGAATATAAGCTTATGTAAGTTTAGATTCAGTATTTCTCAAGGATTAAACTATTTTTTTTTACCAAAATGTTTTTTAGTATTTGTTTTAAGTTTCATTTATTTTGAGAAAGACAGAGACAGCATGAGTGGGGAAGGAATAGAGAGGGAGGGAGAGAGAGAGAATCCCAAGCAGGCTCCATGCTGTCAGCACAGAGCCCGATGCAGGGCTCGAACTTAGGAATTGGAAGAACATGATCTGAGCTGAAACCATCGGTGTTGGATGCTTAGCCGACTGAGCCACCCAGGTGCCCCTTTATCAGAATTTTTAAATAGGATCTTAAAAGTATTTCTTTACCATCTTTTGATGGATGGAATATGTTCATAGGTATTACATTATACCAGCTCATGGAAACTCTTCAATTATTATGTACTGGAGAAACATCATTAGATCTAACTTTAGGATGTAGCTGTCATACCTTTATAATATATATTACGTGCCAGAGTGCTCAATCTGAAAGACATGCAAAAAGTATAAATTTTCTGTTATCTAAAGTCGGTGTTATTTGAAAGTGATGAATCACGGGGATCTACTCCTGAAACCAGTACTACAGGGTATGTTAACTAACTTGAACTTAATTTTTTTTAAAAAACAGGAAA
Organism: Hyaena hyaena; assembly: GCF_003009895.1. Taxonomy (NCBI): domain Eukaryota; kingdom Metazoa; phylum Chordata; class Mammalia; order Carnivora; family Hyaenidae; genus Hyaena; species Hyaena hyaena. The sequence goes on along the minus strand of NW_024081101.1, from coordinate 891,528 downwards.
TGATGTGATAATTGACAGATCAGAACATCTCATACCTTTTAAACTTCTCATATGATAATAAAACTGGAATTCATACTATATTTTAAAGGCCTTTTTTTTGTTTTTGTGTTAAATAACTGTATTCTACAGTATACCCTAGAAAGATATAAATTCAAAGATGGAAATAGTCTTGAAGAGATTATGAGATTTAACTGATACTTGAAAAAAAAAAAGATAATACTTTGTGCTCTGTCTTCTGAACATAAGCTGCCTATTTTTTTTTTTCTCATCTTGCTTCATTTGGACAGTGATTTCAAGTAGGAAGACTCAGGACTCCCCCAACGTACCCAGGTTAGACCTGGGTTTAGACCCGGGTTAGACCTGATTTTTACCTTTTTCATTTGTAAGAGACTTCCTGTTTTGTGATGATAAATCTAATTCACTGGCTAATACTGTTGGCTAACTTAGAATAACATTGCCCAGTGAGACGCATGTCTCACTTCTGGTCTATGAAAGTGTGAGATAATAATTCTGTGCTGCTTAAGCCAAAAAAAAAAAAAAATAGCTTTACTTTAATGTAACTCATGAGTAACACATTTCACAGCAGAAGTCATTCCTAAGAGATGCCAGTAAGGTTATGGAAGACAGTGTGTGACATGGACAAAAGTTAATAGCAGAATGGATGTAGAATATCCTGTGGTTATTGAGATGTTATTTAATTTATCTGGGTCTGATACATAAAATGGAGTAATGATGCTTGGGTATGAGAATTCATATAGAGTTCGCTTGGGAAGATGCAAATAAATTTTCTAGTGCCATATTTGGTCAGCAGTAGATTGTTAGTAAATTCTAGTTCATCCCTTATAGATGTGTCTTGTTTCTTGGTTTATAAAATTCCATGTCAGTTTGTGAAATTTGAGCTCCTTTTTGGGGGTGACTCTTTGACTCATTGTTCTTTCTAGCACTGAAAGTGATGGGGAATAGTCAGTAACTCGGTAAATGTTGAGTCCAGTATACTGACTTCACTACAGCCCTTTGTAGATGTCTGTAGATGAGGACCTGTCCACTGTGGGCGGCTGTAGCTCTCATGGTGGTTCTCTCTGCTTGTTGCTCAACTTGTTTAGAGCAAGACTTTGTTGTTCTTTGTTATTACGGTTAGTTTTTTTGTGCTAGAAACAGAAAATAGGAGATCTGCCCTCTTAACAATTTTTTAAGTGTACAGTACAGTATTGTCAACTGTAAACACAATACTGTGCAAATGATCTGTAGAACTTGCTTATCTGAAAATTAATACCTGTGGAACAGCATCATCCATTTCTACCTCCCCCCAGTCTGTGGCAACCACTATTCTCTTTTCTCCTTCCATGAGTTAGGCTAGCTTAGATGCCTCACAAAAATGGAATTATGCAGTCTGTGTCTCTGTGCACTTGATTTATTTTTAAAGTTGTTAAAAAAAATTTAATTAAAATTTTTTTCAACATTTATTTTTGAGAGAGAGCATGAACGAGGGAGAAGAGAGAGAAGGAGACAGAATCTGAAGCATGCTCCAGGCTCTGAGCTGTTTGTTAGCACATGGTCTGACGTGGGGCTCTAACTCACAAACTGCAAGATCATGACCTGAGCTGATGTTGGAAGCTCTTCTGACTGAGCCACCCAGGCACCCCTGAATTTTTTTAATATTTATTTCTGAGATAGACAGAAAGACAGAACACAAATAGGCCAGGGGCATAGAGACAGGGAGACACAGAATTTGAAGCAGGCTCCAGGCTCTGAGCTGTCAGCACAGAGCCTGATTTGGGGCTCCAACACACAAAATGAGATTATGACCTGAGCCACAATCAGGTGGTTAATCAACAGAGCCACCCAGGTGCCCCTGAAATTGACTTATTTTACTTAGCATAATATTCTCAAGGTTTATCCATACTGTGACATATGTCAAGATTTCTTCCTTTGTCAGGGCTGAGTAATACTCCATTGTAGGTATATACACATGTTCTTCATTCTTAAGGTGCTGACACATTTTCAGGTTTATTTGTCTAGATTGTATAGATAGCTGAATTTATATATTTATGTATTAATATCTATGTTTGCCTGTCTATATAAATCTGTATATTGGCTACCAATACCTGTATCTACACCTGTGTGTCTGTAGTGTGCTAGTAAACTTTTAACAGCCAGCTTACTGAAAAAAAAAGAAAAGACAAGCTCTTATTTGTAGTATTTGCTGATTTCTATGGTAGAAATGCTTCAGCCATATCCAAATCTGTACTGACCACATGACACACCTGACAGTGGATTGTAGAAGGTCTATGCAGTAGCATACCAGTATATTCCATTATTTTAAATTTGTTTATTTGGAGGGGCAGAGGGAGAGAATCCCAAACAGGCTCTGCACTATGAGCATGGAGCCTCATGTGGGGCTCGAACTCAGGAAAAGTGAGGTCATGACCTGAGCCAAAACCAAGTCAGTTGTTTAACCCACTGAGCCACCCAGGCTTCCCTATGTACCGCCTTTACCATACAGGTACAAAGGCATGAATAACTTCATAGATAGGAGTAAACTACGTAAAACAATCATGAATGGTAAGTTCTTGGCCTTATTATTACAGTTGTTTTAATATAATTCATTTAATGGAAAGTTGTATAATTTAATTCGTAGATGGGCTATGTTTAATAGTAGGCTCGCAAAACTCTTTAAAAATGTAATATTGGGCTCTTGTGAGGCACTAAAAATGCCAGCTCCTGCGTACCACTTTAATTTGAAAGTGTCTATTGCTTTCCTGCTTCTGAAACCAGGTATTCATCAGAAGTTTAACTCTTTTTGTTTTAGGCTCATATCTTTTTAAATTTCTTTGATGTTTATTTTGTTTTTGAGAGACATAACATGAATGGGGGAAGGGCATATAGAGAGGGAGACACCATCCAAAGCAGGCTCCGGGCTCTGAGCTGTCAGCACAGAGCCTGACATTGGGCTGAAACTCACAAGCTGTGAGATCATAACCTGAGCTGAAGTTGGATGCTTACCTGACTGAGCCACTCAGACGCCCATAGGCTGGCATCTTTTTAAGTCTTGATGTTTAATAAGTTTCTCCAGTGAATATTTGTAAGCAAAAACTTTCCAAATAATTCAAGTACTGGTGTTGTGCTTATGGACCGGAAATACTATATGCTACTTGAATGATTTCTTTGCTATATTGCCAGAGGTCATAAAGGTTAATCTCCACATCACTAAAGCACTTTAGTACCCTTTGATTCTTTTATTTTTTCGTGCAACGAGAGTGAAATACTTCTGCTCACCAGAGGTAAACTGTATGTTACGTTAAAGACTATGAGTTGTGAAATGAAATTTTTAAAAATCTCTGCAAATGTTTTCCTGATATTACACGTTTCACTATTTAGTTTTAAATATATACTTGTTCAAAATAAATATAATAAAACAGAGCCTGTAAATGCCAGGTATACATGTCAATTTTTTATCCTACTATGCTGGTTATAAGATGTAAGTTTTCTTGATTAAATATAAGTTAATCGGCAAAAAAAAAATCCCATCCTACACAAACTTATGTGCCAGACCTGCTTCTTCCGTTGGGCCCCTCATCAGACTCTGTTGTTGCAGTCATGAAGGCTGAGGTAAGGACCCTCACACTTTACAAGTATGCAGAATAAGTAAGTCATGGAAAATAGAAATGTGAATATATTGGACAAAAGCACTCCTGGAGTCAGGTCGCATGGTGTCAGGAACTTCCTTCCCCTTCCCCTTCAGGAGCACACATGCCAAATAAAAAGAAAAAAAAATTAAAAATTAGAAAAAAAGAAAAGATGTGGCTTTTTCTGAATCTTCTGAACCAACACTCCTAATGCAGACCCTTTCTCTAGTAAGTGAAGGGAGAGAGTCCATGATTATAAAAATGGAAAAGAATCATCTTTCCAACTGATGATGATGGGACTACTTGAGATCCACAATCACAACTTGAAGTTGGGCCCCTACTTTGCAGCATATAGAAAAAGTAACTCAAAATGGACTACAGAACTCAATACAAGCACTAAAACCGTAAAAATCTTAGAAGATTTGAGTAAATCTTTCTGACCTTGGAATAGTAATATCTTATATATGAACTAAAAGTACAGATGTCAAAAAAAACTGGATTTCAAAATCAGAAAAATATGGGCAGTCATATATATGACAAGGAACTAGTGCCCAGAATATTTATAAACAATCACAACCGAATTTTAAAAGTTAAGTAACTGAGTTGTTAAATGGCCAAAGGTCCTCTCTAGACACATCTCTAAAGAAGATCTATGAAAGTCTATAGTTGTCAAGAAAACACAGACAAAGACATTGAACATTATTGGCTATTAGGGAAACGCAAATAAAAACCACAGTGAGATATCCCTTCACATTCACCCAGATGGTTTTAATAATAACTGTAACAAGACATAGCAGACATTGGTGAGCATGTGGATAAATTTGAATCCTTGTATCCTTTTGTTTAAAGTTTTATTTAAATTGCATTTAGTTCATATGCAGCATATTATTATTTTTGGAAGTATAATGGGTTGATTGATTACTTAGATGTAACAACACCAAGAGCTCATCCGAATAAGTGCCATCCTTACTGCCCGTATGGCAATGTGAAATGGTGCTGCTGCTTGCAAAAACCATTTGGCAGTTGATCTAAATTATAGTTACCATATGACCCATCGATTCTACTGCTCTGTTTTACCTAAGAGAAATGAAAATACACCCCCATATGAAAACTTGGTTATGCTTGTTCATAACAGCATGATTCTAAATAGCCAGAAGGAAGAAACTCAAATATCTGTTAAGTGAAGAGTAGATAAAAACAAAATGTGGTATATCAACTAAACGGAATATTATTCAGCAGTATAAAGAGCAACTAATCCATACTGCACTGTGGCTGAACTTTGGGAATATGCTATGTGAAAGAAGCCAGCCACAGAAGACCATATAGCAAATGATTCCATTTATGAAATGTCTACGAGAGGCAATTCTGTAGAGGTAGAATATAGATTTGTGGTTGTCTATGGATGTGAGCATGTGGCTGAAGGAAAAATTGGGAGTGACTGCTAATGGGTATAGGATTTCTTTGGAGGATAACAAAAATGTTTTTTAAAAAACTGTGAAAGTTGTACAACTGTGTGAATATACCAGAAAAAAAAAAAAAAACTTGGACATACACTTGAAGTGGATGAATTTTGTGGTTTATGACTTGTCTCTTCATAAAGCTGTTTTTAAAAATATAACAACTTGGAAAAACTGACAAGGGAAAAATCCCAAGTAAGCCAGGAAGGGATCCAAGTGATGCTTCGCCCCAAAACTTCCTCCTATGTACTGTCTCGATATTTTCACCTCACTCCTTATAGTGTTAACTGTTTCCCATGTGTATGCTATATAATACAGTTATCTCCTTGCTAACATATGGATTTATCAGTCTCCACATTCATGTGAAAAATTTGGGCAGATATCTGTCTTAAGGACGCATACTTGATGTCATCTATGCTATGAATTCTTGGTTTGGGATGGAAGAGGGAAAATATATTCATATTAAATGTTTAACTGAAAGGCAGGAGTGTGGAAGGTGCTTTAATTTTTAACTTAGGGGCAGTGGGCATCTGGGGCATCTTCACTCTAAGAGCAGTGTTAGAGAATGTTGTTTGTCCATTCAGCCATGAGACAATGAGGCTCACCAGTTTCACCCCAAGAGCTGTCCAGTTTTACACAAATAGAACCACTGATTTTTAGCTGCGCCCCTAGTTTCCCAAAGTGAAATGGGTATTTCCCACCGTCTGTTGCAACTAGGTATGATTGTATGGCCTTGTACTGGCAATTGGGCCATAATCAGAATTAACGTCGGAAAATTCTGCGAAGACAAAGCATTACCTTTTTTATTTTGTCTTCCTCATTCTTATTCTTCACTGCTACCTGGAATTGGAATAGGATGGCTGGGGTAGCCATTTGGGCCACAAAAGTAAATCACATGTTGAAGAAGTCAAATTAAGAATACAAATTTTCTGTGTCCCTGATGATCATGGAGCCCCTGTGTTGGTTTTCAGCTGTGTCATCTTATTTGAAAGACAAAAAAGTTTCCATTACTCTGAGCATCCATTATTTGCATTTTTCTGTCACTTGGAGCCAAACTTTAATCCCACTGAATGCTAGAAACAATCACTGATTACCTGCTGTGGGCAGTTAAAAAGTATTCTGTCAGTCACTGGGAAGTCTGGGGTGAAAAAGAGACAACATGCTTTGTTTCACAGAACTTACATTCTAGTGGGGTAAGTTAGACAATAAACACATTTTAAAGAATATGGTGAGTTATAATCATACAACTGATAGAGCATGAGTGTGGATTTTACTGATTTTTCATAATTAAAAGGGAAGGGAAAGTCTCAATGATCCAGTGGTATTTGAGCTGATACCTGAGGTAATAGGCAGATCAATATATATTATGATCTGGGTCAAAGAACTGCAGACAGAAGAGCAGGAAGCACAAAGGGAAGAACAAAGTTGGCATGATCAAGAAAAAGAAAAATGCAGCTTGTGTGGTGAAGAGTAAAGAGAGCAGCAGAAAAGCAGCAATGGAAGATGATGTTAAACAGTAGTGTGGGAGCCAGATCAGACAGGGCTCAATAGGTAATGGATTAAAGCAAAACCAAAAAACACCTAAGAATTTTGCCCAGGCATCTTTTTTGTCTTTCTCCCTTTTATTTTCCTTCTCTTTTCACTTCATCTTACCCTTCTCTTTTCTCTATTTTCTTCATTGGACAATGTGGTCCACTATTTCCAGAACCCAAAACCCTAAGCTATTAGTTTACTGTGTTTGGTGTACATTTTATATATTTAATCGTATCTGAAAGGCTAGCCTAGAGGATTTCCCCCCACTAATAATTTGCATTACAGATATCAAAGAGTAAGTTTCCAATCAAGTTTTGGAATAGAAATAGTGCATTATTTGGGGGATCTTCCAAATAAATATACTTGTTTATAAATAACATACATTCCTAAGTGTTAGCTTAGGATCTTTTGTTGATGAGACCTATCTAATTTTGGAACACAGTATTCAGGGTAAACATTTTTGATTCATTTCAGCATAGATTTTACCTACACTACTGTTTTAAAATAGTTTTGAGATTCCAATAACCAGATAGAGTTTAGAGGAATCTACATCTTTTGTTGGTAGTGAATGTAATTTTTTTGACATAGAGCCCTATAAGAAAGGATTTCAAAGTGGAGTCTCTTCATTTGTTTCATAGATGAGTAGGAAAGTAGGGAGAGTTGACAAAACCCACTAAGATTGTTATAGACATTTGGGTAGGGGGCTGAGAACAAACCCACAGTGATCACTTATTCCATTATTGGCGGCATGAATAGAAATTTCCATGCCCTACTTGTGGGAAGTAAGTAAATTCTTATCAATGTATTAGAGATTATATATATAGGTAATATGAATTAAATATTAAAATGACCATGTATCTTCAATTTGCTTAGGTGTATACATGGGCTACCTCCTAAATATCCCCCAATAAAAGTATAGTTAAATAAGTTATGGCAGAGGGGCGCCTGGCTGGCTCAGTTGGTTAAGTGCACAGCTCTTGATTTCAGTGCAGGTCATGGTCTCATGGTTCCTGGGATTGATCCCTGCCTCAGGCTTGGCTCTGCACTAATAGTGTAGAGCATGCTTGGGATTCTCTCTCTCCCTCTTACTCTGCCCTTCCCTTACTTGCTCTCTCTCAAAATAAATAAAAACATTCAATAAAAAATAAGTTACATCAGAGTGATTGATAGGAAGTTGTGTAGCCATCACAATATTTAAGTATCTTTATAAATAAAAGTACAAAAATGCCTATGTCCTATTGAAGAATTTTGAAAATAGATTAGAAAATAGTTTTTAGTATGGTTTTCAGGATAAGTTATATTGAATAAGAACATAGAGGTATAAGTCACAGAGACTCTCACAGATGAGTATTATTTCATTACATTCTTCAAGTAATTGAGTATTTCTTTGTGATATAATTATGTTTTTTTTTTTCTTTTCTGGGCCACATAACATTATTTTGTGATTACATGAACTGAACAAACAAAAACTTAGACCTATGGCAAAGTTTGTGGTGGTCATGAATTCACATGAAGATAAAACTGTGAAATAAGGACATGGAATGTACTTTTCTAGTTGAAACTACTTTGGGGTGGAGGTAAGATGCATTCTGCTTTATAAGACTTGCATGTATTAATGACCTGAGGGGTAAAGGAGTAAGTATATTTGAGGAACTAAAAGTTAGCATGGCTAGAGTGTGGAAAAGATGAATGGATTGACATGGATCTGAGGGATATATAGAGACTACTTCGTGCAGCATTCTGTAGATTGTGTACTGTTTTGAATTTTATTGCAAGAGAAATTGGGAACCACTGATGAGGTTAAGTCACATAGTTTGACTAAACCTTTTTTTTTTTTTTTTTTTTGAAGGTCTTTATAACTCCCATGGGGAAAAGGGAGTTTAGTAGGAGCAGAGGGTACCTGTATGGAATTGAAGAGTCGACAGGCTGAGTGAGAATGCAAAGAGACCAGTCAGGAGGTAGTGATGGTTGTCTCATCAGGAAAATTCTGTGACTTGGACATTTTAAAGAAAAACTTTTGGGTAGTAGAATCTGTTTACATTGAGGTTTGCTTAAATAATGGGAGGGAGAGAAATCCCAGATAACTTGAAGAACCTGATCGGAGAGATTTAGTAAAGGGTAGTTGCATTTAAGATAGGGTACACCTGAGAAGAAGCAGATTTGAAGTATAATGTACTTTATATTTAAATTCTGGTCAAGTCTAATTTGAGGGCAGAGTTAGCTCAGTTAGTAGTAGAGAATATGTGTCTGGAGTACATGGAGCTCCTTTTAAAATTACTTCCTCTTAAATCATTTTTCATCCTATAGAAAAGTGGCACTGGCTCTGAAAGGCAACAGTTTTGTTTGCATTTAGTTTCTGTTTTTTCAAGAAATCGTTCTTGAAATGACTTCCAAAAATTTATCATACCAGCAAACAATTGCCTAATGTGAACTATTGTTTTGTTAATAACTATTGAAAGTCTGGTGTGAAATATAAAGCTATCTGGCCTGCTATATTGAGAGATACGGCCTTGAATGGGGTCTTCCTTCTCTGGTGAGTCTTGGTTGACAGATAAAAAATGTCTTCTGTTGTGATTCCGTGTTAGCTTAGTCTAAAACTGAGGAATGTGGTCCTTTATTAAAGTTTATGTATTTATTTTGAGACACAGAGAGGGGGTGAGAGCACGGTAAGGGCAGAGAGAAACAGAAGCCCAAGCAGGCTCCACTCCCAACCTGGGACCTGATGTGGGGCTTGATCTCATGACTCTGAGATTATGACCTAAGCTGAAACCAAGAGTTGGGCATTCAATCAACTAATCCACCCAAATATCCTGAAAAGTGTGGTCCTTCTTGTGAAACCATCTCAGAAATTTCCTAATTGTCAACCAAATTAGAACACAGTTTTTTTTTTTTAACATGTACATTGGTATTGAAGATGTTATGGAGCAGGTATGCAATTTAAAAATACATGTCATTAGTGCCTTTTTGTGTGAAACTAGGCAAAAATAACTCCAAAAATACTCAATTCTGAATTTTCCCTGGATTGAAAAAAATTACTCCAATCCCATATTCTGCACACGTCTCCACTTCTGGTTCTTCTATGAAAGAACATTTGTACGCGATTTTTAAAAATCAAGAAATGAAAGCAGTTGTGTTTTCAAGAAAAAGATGAGAGTCTGGGGCCCAGAAAATATTATTTACATTTGAAATACAAAGCTATTTTTTTCCTGCAGCATCTTCAACAATGAAGGCTTTTTAATATAGAGTTGTAAGTATATTCTGTTGTGAGACAAATATAGTAACTTGATTGGTCAAAACAGAATCAAGCTTAGAGGCATCCTTGGCCGTCCTTGAGTACACAAACTCAGAAACCTCACAGTGCTATCTTTCTCTCGAGTCTTGGGGTGCAAGTTTGTTTACAGCTCAGGTCACGTTTGCTTGTATTTGCAGTAGCTTAGCCCTTTTGGGCTCCAAGCAACATACAAGATAATTGGTATAGACCACAAGAATAAAACAATGTAGCCCATAAGCTATTGGAGTGCTTACAATCCTCAGTGATCTAATGACCTTGACATTTAGGCTGAGAAGTTCTAAACTATGAAAATTGAGAAGGAGGAGAAGGATATTTACTACAGAGAAAGAGTATGTACAAAGGCCCTAAGGCTCAAACAAGTTGGTGACCTTGGGAAACTGCAAGAGGCTGGTATCTATGGAGCTTAGGGCTTAGCCTGAGATAAGTTCCATGAAATGAAGGAAGGCGAGTTTCACAGGGGACTCTAGAGTCTAGAAAGAGTTTTAACTTCATTGTAAGCTGAATAGGAACTTACTGAAGGGTCAGGGAGGATGTAATGAAGAAATGTACACCTCTAAGGGGGTCTCTCTGAAGCTGTTTGCCATGAAAAGGACATTGGGCAAAAGGTCAGGAATACAGAGTTTCGGGTCAGGTACAGGTTGCTGGAAGAAATTGTGCTTACCTATGCTATCAGCTTATTATTTTTTTTTCTATGCTATCAGTTTAGATAAAGTGTCCAGTTTAGTTGGCCAAAGGCTTTAAGAAGCTGGATAACCACATAAACAGGAATAGATAATACATACTATTAGGCAGTGTAGATTATCTTGGCCAGTCAATGGCTTAGATACACAGGACACTGCAGACTCAAGGTAAGTTGTATCTAGTTCCATGAAGTACAATCCTTCTTATGACCTTGTCCTATTGAAGTTGAATCTGATAACATCATTTCAAAAGAATTTGAACTAATAATCTTTATGCTTCCATTTTAGGGAATATTTATGTAAATATATGGCTCTTCTGTTCCTTAAAGTTAGAGTAGTCAAGGCCGTGTTATCATTAGATGAAAATTTTCTCTTTGTCCAGCTTTCCAGAAGCCTAGAAAGGCCATTTGTCTTCAGAAGCTCCTTTCACTTCTGCAGGTAGCTTGAGGAAGTCTTTTGGAAGTGATGATGGAAAAAAAAATAGAGCCTCACATGAGGTGTATTTTGCAGTGATCAAGGACAGGATATGAAGAGGAGTTAGATGGTAGGGACTGGTTTGGCAACAGTATGATACATAGAGGAATACCAGATAAATAGATGCTGGGGCCATTTAGCTGATATTCCTAACTTAAAAGCATCCATCACATTAATTAACAACTAAGAAATGAAGATGCCCCAATGCAGAATTCACCTTCATTTTGCATTGGCCTAGTGCTCTAAATTTTACTGCCCTTATTTATCTGTCCCTTTTCAGAGCTATATAGTTCAGTGTTTTCCTTTTTTGATATTGAAGACACGGAGCTGCTTCTTAGATAACTAATATGAGTAGAGCAACTTAGCTCAAAACCAATTGAAAAGATATTCATGGCAACAGTGTTTTAACAGTGAAAATATGATAAATATCCTTAATGAATGTGATGGAATACTATTGAGTAGGTAAAAGGGATATATCATATAAGTTCTCAATCGAGCTTGCTAATGCCGCCTAAAGCCATTTGGCAATGTTTGGAGACTTTTTTTTCAATTGTATTGACTGCAGAGGAGGGTGTTTTACTGGCCTCTAGCGGGTTGAGGCCAGGGATGTTGCTAAACATTGTAGAATACAAAGGACTGTTCTTCCTCCCCACCTCCATACACACCAAAGGCTTATCCAGGCCACAACGTCACTAATGCTGCTTCTGAGAAACTCTGTATTATGTCTCCACATAATAATAGTGATATGACCCAAATATATAATGTTGAATGAAAATGAGGAAAGTTCTAGAGTGATAGGAAAGCATGCTAGTATACATGTTATTTTAATACTGGCTGCTAAAGCAAACCAAAGCCACAATTTCAGTGACTTAGCCAACATGGATTGTGTGCTCATGTCACAATCCATGGCTGCAGCATGTGGTTTTCCTACACGGGGTGATAGAAGGATCGAGATTTCTTCCATCTTTTTGACCCACCATTTCTTTGATCTCAGAATCCTCTGCATTCAGCCACTGGTTGGGGAAGAGAGTGGAAAAGACACATTAGCTCTTTAAAATCTCAAACTTAGAACTGACACAAATTACTTCCCCTCATATTCCACTGGGAAAAACTAACTAACTAATCACACCTTGGATGTGAGAACAGCTATGAAATGTAGTTGCAGGCTGAGCAGCCTCTCTCTCTCGGCAATGCTGCAGCAGTGTGAGTAGGGGGACATGGATTGTTACAGACAGCTGGTTAGCTCTGTGAAGGGCAGCCAGCACATAAGTAAACTGGTAAATTTCACGTGCTCACACACACAGTACCATGTATTGTCTATGGATATAGAAATGTGTGTGGAAAATAGAACAATTGTACTGAATTGATGAGCATAAAATTCATATATCATGGCCACCTATGAAGAGGAGAACAGGAGACTAGACCTAGAGATGAGGCAGCAAGATTCTATTCAGACACATCTGTGTTTTCTTTTAGGATTGAATTATGAACACTGAATTGGTTAGAACACAGTATTAGTAATTATGATTTCTTGTATACGTGTACATATATACTTGTATAATTCTGGACTTCTCTGGTTTTACCATTCTCAAAAGAAATAATGAACACATTGAGTAAATCAAACTTGTTTTATGTCAAATTTTTAAATTGATAAAATTAGATGATTTCATAATATTTTAATTTTTTAAATTTTACTTATTTTTGAGAGACAGAGAGAAACAGAGCACAAGCAAGGAAGAGGCAAAGAGAAAGGGACACAGAATAAAAAACAAGCTCCAGGCTCTGAGCTGTCAGCACAGAGCCTGATGTGGGGCTTGAACTCACGAACCGTGGGATCATGACCTGAGCTGAAGTCGGACGCTTAACCGACTGAGCCACCCAGGTGCCCCCATAATATTTTTAAGTTGTATGTAAAAAGTGTCATATAGAAGAATTTTTACAAAATCTCATTGATATAAAAGCTTAACTTGTAGGAACATTATACAGCGTTTATTCCTGTACATCCCTTTTCAGGGTCCTCTACAATATGCAATACTGACATGTCCCTAGTCCTCTTGAAAAAAATCATATGCACAATATGAGAATAGAGTAGTCCCCCCTTTATGTGTGATTTTGCCTTCTGTGGTTTCAGTTACCCACAGTCAGCAGCATTACAGAAGCAGATGATCCTCCTGATGTATAATCACAAGGTCAGTAGAGGTCTAACATTGTATCACTGTACCTTTGTCAGTTTTTTCACTCCATGTTATCACATAAGCATTTGATCATCTCATCTTATCACAAGAAGGGTGAGTACAATTTAATATAGAGTAATATTTTTTCTATTTTATTATTGGTTATATATTTCTAACTGTCTTGATTTAATAGTGAAAATATAAATATCCTTAATGAATGTGATGGAATACTATTAAGTAGGTAAAAGGGATATATCACATGAGTGGTTCTCAATTGAGCTTGCTAATGCCACCTAAGGACAATTTGGCAATGTTTGAGGCTTTTTTTTTTCATTGTATTGACTGCAGAGGAGGGTGTTTGCTCTCTCGCTCTCTCTCTCTGTCTCTCTCTGTCTCTCTCTCTCTCTCCAGAGAGTGCAGGTGAGAGAGTACATGCGTGAGTGAGCATGTGTGTGTGCAGAAGCAGCGGAAGGACAGAGAGAGAGAGGGAGAGAGAGAACCCAAAGCAGGCTTTGTGCCATCAGCATGGAGCCCAATGTGGGGCTTGAGCCACGAACTGTGAGATTATAACGTGAGCTGAAATCAGTAGTCACACCCATAATGGACTGAGCCACCCAGGCACCCCTCACTGCACTGATTTATAAATTAAACTTTATCATAGGTATGTATTTACAGAAAAAACAGTGTACATAGAGTTCTCTAGTATCGTAGTTTCAGACATCCCGTGGGTTCTTGGTGTCTATACCCGATGGATAAGGGGGAACTGCTTTCTATATGTCATTGAAAATACCTTGTTCCTTGTTTACTTCCGTCTCTCAAGTAGCATCATCTTTTCTTTCTGAAAATACCTGATGTTTCAAGCCATGTTGTCAGTACTAATAACATATCTTCCTTGCAAGAGGTAAAAGGCAAATCAAATAGAATTCAGTACTCAAGCTCTGTATGTGTTGTGGTTTTTATGGTAGTAGAATTCAAGGAAAATTGAATAATCAAGCTCTAGGAATGATGGGGACATGGGCCTTACCCCTAATTGTGTGATGTTGAGAATGACTAAGTGTACAAGTACTCAGCTGATGCAGGTGAAACACTCCAGGAGGAGCGTCTGTGTGTACTGATTTGAGTAAGGTATCAATAATTTTGGTCCAATTGTCCCTGGCTGGGAGGCATCACTGTGCAGTACAAACATGACACCAGGGACTATGCTAATGGGTTTAGTGGGAGGAAAAGGTAGCAGTTCTCAGAAAAGAGAGACAAATTGTGTGCTGGTCAGGCATTCCCACATCTCTCTATTGCTTGGTGTGCTCCATGCCCAGCACTGTTTTGGTATAAAAAATTCTGAGTTCTGTTATGTGATCCTCTAGTTTTCAAAGTCTCTGCAAACAAAAAAAGCATTTTAAAGGTGTCATGTATATTTTTCTTCATCTTAAGATGTACCTTTGAATTAGGAATGCATCAGTATATTGTGTTATGAAACCTATCAAGTTCATCCTTCCCCAAAATTACAATGCACAATCTTTGTAAACTGTGATTTTAATGAGGAAGTGAGAATAAAAATGACAAGTTTATTATGTTACATCATCTAAGGTTTTATATTTGGTTTTCTTTTTAAACAATATAAGTTTAAACAATATAAGTTAATAAAGAAGGCAGTTGACAGTATGCCTGTGTGAATTGTAGACATCCTAAACTAAAATTATATTAGCCCAGTCATAAAGGAGCATGTATGAATAGCTAGGCCAACTCTCCTTTAGGTGCTTATGAAAACCCCAAATCCTGTTGTTATTTATCCCTTATTAGGAACAAAAAAGAGTCCCAAATATTGCTTTGATAAGCAGGATGTGGAAGTACTGATTTAAAGACCTTATTAAACACTTCAGTGAAATAGGAAGTCATTTACGCAGTGTCGTTAATAGCCCTCACTGAATTTAAACTATGATTTTCTCAAAGGAAAGAATTGCTTCTCTCTCATAATTTTATTTTTACTTACTCTCTTCTCAAATACAAATTCATTTAACAAAAATCTATTGAGAACTTCTACTTGCTATACACTATGTTAGTATTAGGGCTAAAAAGGGAAGAGAGGGAGGAAGAAAGAGAGTCTTTTCCTTTGAACTGAATTTCTTACACAATGACATGAGACAGGAAACCACAGGAACCGACACATAAAAGGGCATATGATTTGAGAGACAGAGGAGAATGGCTTTAAGAAAAAGTGCCTGAATTAAAGAAGGTATGAATAGTAAATAACAGTGTTGCAGTAAGATTATGAAATTTTGTGTAAACCTTAATAAAAGCTTAGAAGGAGATATATAACATAAAAAATAAGTGGTTCCGCAAAATTACTTTGTTTTTAACTATGCTAAACCTTTTTTTAATGTTTACTTTGAAAGAGAGAGAGAGCATGTGCAAGTGGGGGAAGGGCAGAGAGAGGGAGAGAGAATCCCAAGCAGGCTCCAGCCTTTCGGTGCAGAGCCTGATGGGGGCTCAATTTCATGACCTTGAGACCATGACCTGAACTGAAATCAGAGTCAAATGCTTAACTGATTGAGCCACCCAAGACCCCCTATGTTCAAACACTTTTAGTTTTGTCCTGCATTTAAGTGGGACAATTTTGAATGGTAACACCTTCTAAAATTTGTGAATTAGTTGCTGTGTGTTATTTCCTTTAGAAAAACATTCTAATTTTTGAAAAAATAGTTGGTTTTAATGTATTTTAGTATTCAGACTAAGTTGGATTCCTCAAGAGCAGCCAGCCTTGACTTTGACTAAAGCACTTAAAATACTAGCCACTATGGTTGCTGTATATTGTACTCCTTAACTTGTTCAAACTAGACATTTGTACGATTAATGACTATATATATATATATATATATATATCCATTCATTGTGTATTTTGTATATTGGTCAGTGATTTCAGAAAATGAGGCTTTTTTTGTTTTCATAGTTTTGACATAATTTTCATAAAATTAAACAGGAAAATAAGTCTACATGTTAAAGTTTCACATGTAAAAGTTTCACATTTTAGTGAACTGAGATATTTTTATTGCTGACATTATTTTTAGTTAGGTTGCTGGCATAAATGGTAAATACAGGGGCGCCTGGGTGGCTCAGTTGGTTAAGCATCCGACTTTGGCTCTGGTCATGATCTCACAGTTTGTGGGTTCCGAGTCCCGTATTGGGCTCTGTGCTAACAGCTAGCTCAGAGCCTGGAGCCTGCTTCAGATTCTGTATCTCCCTCTCTCTCTGATCCTCCCCTGATCTCGATCTCTCTCTCTCTCTCTCTCTCTCTCTCTGTGTGTCAGAAAGAAATAAAACATTAAATATTTTTTAAATGGTAAATACATAAAGTTTTGAAGTTTTTAAATTACAGTTAACATACAGTGTAATATTTCAGGTATACAATATAGTGATTCATCACTTTAATATGGCACCATGTGCTCATCAGAACAACTGCACTCCTTAATCTCCATCACTTATTTTACCCCCACCACTTCCCCTATGGTAACTATTAGTTCTCTAAAGTTAAGAGTCTGTTTCTTGGTTTGACTCTCTGTCTCTCTTTCCCCTTTGCTTGTTTTTTTTTTCTTAAATTGTATGTATGATTGAAATCATAGGGTATTTGTCTTTCTCTGATGTAGTTCCCTTATATTTATATATAATACATATTTATATATTATACTCTCTAGCTCCATCCATATTGTTTCAAATGGAAAGATTTTATTCTTTTTTTACGGCTGAGTAATATTCCTGTGTGTGTGTGTGTGTGTGTGTGAGAGAGAGAGAGAGAGTTTTTTTTTTTTTATCCATTCATGAATCTCTGAACACTTGGGCGGCTATCATAATTTGCCAATTGCAGATAATGCTGCTATAAACATCAGAGGAGATATAGCCCTTAGAATTAGTACTTTTGTATTCTTTGAGTAAATATATAGAAATACAATTGCTAGATCATACGGTATGTTTATTTATTTTTTTTTAATTTCTAGAAGATAGAGAGACACCATGAGCAGGGGAGGGTCAGAGAGAGAGGGAGTCACAGACTGAAACAGGCTCCAGGCTCTGAGCTGGCAGTCAGCACAGAGCCCAACGCGGGGCTCGAACCCACGAACTGCGAGATCATGACCTAAGCGAAAGTCGGACGCTTAACCGACTAAGCCACCCAGGCGCCCCTTGGTATGTTTATTTTTAACATTTTCAAGAACCTCCAGACTGGCTGCACCACTTTGTACTCCCACCAACCATCCAAGAAAGGTTCCCTTTCTCCACATCTTTGCCAACACCTGTTGATTCTTGTGTTGTCGATTTTAGCCATTCAGGGTGGGTGTGAGGTGCTATCTCAGTGTAGTTTTGATTTTCATTTCCCTCATGATCAGTGATATTGAGCATCTTTTCATTTGTCTGTTAGTCATCTGTATGTCTTCTTTGTAAAGATATCTCTTCATGTTTTCTGCCCATTTTTTAACTGGATTATTTGCTTTTTGGGTGTTTAGTTTCCTAAGTTCCTTATTTTGGACACTAACCTTTTGTGAGATATATCCTTTGCACATAGCTTCTCCCATTCCATAGGTTGCCTTTTAGTTCTGTTGATTTCCTTCACTGTGCAGAAGCTTTATTTTGATCAAATCCAAGTAGTTTATTTTTGCTTTTGTTACTCTTGCCTCAGGAGATAGAATGAGAAAGAAGTTGGTATGGCTAATACCCAAGAAGTTACTGCTTCTGTTCTCTCCTAGGATTTTTATGGTTTTAGGTCTCACATTCAAGTCTTTAATGCATTTTGAATTTATTTTTCTGTATGGTGTCAGAAAGTGGTCCAGTTTCATTCTTTGTATATTGCTGTCCAGTTTTCCCAAAACCATTTGAAGAAAAAATTTTCCATTGGATATTCTTTCCTCCTTTGTCAAAGATGAACTGACCATATGATTGTGGGTTCATTTCTGGGTTTTCTATTCCATTCCATTGATCTCCATGTCTGTTTTTGTGCCAATACCAAACTGTTTTGATTATTACACTTTTGCAATATAACTTGAAGTCCAGCCCATATATATGCCTGAAGGTACGTGCAGATTGAAAGTGAAGGGATGGAGAACAATCCCTATCAAAATGTCAGTGTTTCCCACAGAACTAGGACAAATAATCTTAACAATAGTATGCAAACTCAGAGGACCCTGAATAGCCAAAACAGTCTTGAGAAAGACTAAAGCTGAATGTGTCACATTTCCTGACTTCAAATCATACTACAAAACTATAGCAATCAAAACATTAGGTATTAGCATGAAAAAAGGCATGTAGATCATTGGAACACAATAGGGAGTCTAGAAATAAACCTACATAATTAATTTATGGCATAGAAAGAGTAGACAATGGACAAAGGAGAGCCGCTTCAATAAATGATGCTGGGAAAAGTGGACCATTATCTTACAGTGTACACAGAAATCAACTCAAAGGAATTACAGCTTAAACGTAACATCTGAAACTGTAAAACTACCAGAAGAAACATAGGTGCAAAACTCCTTGACATTGGTCTTACTGATGTTTTTTTGGATTTGACTCCAAAGGCAAGGGAAACAAAAGCAAAAATAAGTGGGATTACGTTAAACTGAAAGCTTCTGCATAATGAAGTAGATCAAGTAGCCAGGGGGTTAATATCCAGAAAAGGGGTTAATATCCACACAACTCCATAACAGTAACAAAAAATCTGACTAAGCCTGAGCAAAAGATATGAATAGACATGTTTTCAAACAAGTCTTACAAATGACCTACAGGTACATAAAAAGATGACCGACATTAGTGATCATTGTGGAAATGCAAATCTAAACCACAATAAGCAATATCTTTACACCTTTCAGAATTCCTGTTATCCAGAAGGTGAGACAAGTGTTGGCAAGGATATTCAGGACAGAGAACCCTCATGCAGTGTTGATGGGTTTACACCTTGATGCAGCCAGTGTGGAAAATGTGTGTTCCAGGTACCTACTTTCAGTATGTATCTAAAAGAAATGAACTCAGTATCTCAAAGAGATAGGTGCACACCCATGTTTGTTGCAACATTGTTCACAATAGCCAAGAGAAGGAAACTGCCTAAGTATCCATCAGTGGATGAATGGATAAAGATGTAGTGGGGTGGAGGTGCAGGTTCGTGTGCACATGCAGGCACACACAACACAATATTATTTAGCCATAAAAAAGGAAAAAAAATTGCCACTAGTGGCAACAGGGATGGGCATTGGGGATATTACATGCAGTGAAATAAGAGAAAGACAAATAGTACCTGATTTCCATTGTATGTGCAATTTACAAAACAAATCAAACATCCAAGCAAAATGAAACAAATCCCATACCCGTGGATACAGAGAACAGATTGCCAGAGTGGAAAGGGCATTAGTATGGACAGGAACAGGGGGCAATGGGTGTAGGTGATTAAGAAATAGGAACTTCCAGCTGTAAAAGAAATAAATCCTGGAGATGTAATGTACAGTATAGGGAATATAGTCAATAATGCAGACACTAATATTGTAACAGCTATGTAAGGTGACAGACAATAACTAGACTTACTGTGTGTAACAATTTGGCAATGTATACATATTCACAGTATATTGTATGCCTGAAACTAATAGAATATTGTATGTCAATTATACTTCAATGAATAATAAAACAAATGTCTATTTTTGAATGCATATAAAAATAGCATTTACAAGGCTGGTACCATACATTGATTCACTCAAACTACAGAACTTAAAACTACTCCATATACCATCAATTGTATATTCAGGCTAGGATAGGAGACTGCCCTTTGCATTGAAAATGAAAACAAATAAAACACTCGTCTCCAGTTCCATTGTGTGGGAGAGCACAGACCTGTGCTGAATCAAGGCTATGTAAAAAATCGGGCATCTGGGTTCATGTAATGAATTCATTTCCTGTGGCATGGTCCAGCATGCTGCCCATAACTGCTGGTTTCTTTGCTATTGAGGCAGCAGTCTCATAATCCTTGTATTAAAAGTTTGAACACAATTCCAAAGCCCTCTAATCATCCTGGAGTTGACAGATGTACTCATAGAACCCATGGCAACCTGGAACCTCGGTGACGAGCTCTGTAGTTATGGTAGTGTTTGAAACTGTTTGTACTAAGTGAGCCTTCAGGTGCAATAATTACTCCAAAATATTATTGTAAAGGTTGATTTCAGTGTTGGTATGATCATTGAGGGGTCGTTTATATTGAAAATCTCAAATCACAAGGCTGTGTCTTAGCTCTTAAATCCATACATCCAGTTCTCTAATTTTGACGTCGCTCTAGGTGAGGTTTTCTCCACCTTGTCCTGTACACTACCAGCATATTAACCTTGATAAAAATCTATTTTTCTCATCTTTTCTTTTGTTCGTAAATCTCTAGCATACATCTCACATGCATATAATCTAGTTGAGACTCCCTGATCCCTTAGGCCACCTTGAATCCTGACTCACCTGTTATCACTCCAGCAAGACAAGCTTTCAAAATACTTTGAATGAAGTCCTTTCGAAGCTGTCAAGTTACACTTAGTGCTGAATTGGTGGTAGCTGATGTCAGTATAAATATAAAGTATAATGGTAAAAATACTTAAACATGAGCAGAGAGTTCTCTAGGATGTACTGACTACCTATGCGACCTTGAGCTCATCATATACATTCTGAGCTTCCATTGCTTTCATTAATGCTGAGAGTACGTTGGCTGAATTCTAACGCATTCTTGAACATCATTGAAAAAAACTTCAGTAATCGCACTGCTCATCTAATTTGTGCTGTTTTGTATTCTCTTATATATACTTGAATATGTGAATCCATATACAATCACTGAATTAGCATAATGAGATTCATCTTCTGGCACTGGTGTTAAGATTGAGAATTTTTGCTATTGATGGACAGAGCTTTGGTATTGTGAGGCAGTATTTCTTATTACATTGCTTTTGTTGGAGTTAGTGAGTAGTGTAATCCTGAAAGCAAAATAAAATGTGGAGCTAAACAAATTGCCTCTCATATTTACAGAGGGCAGGCATGCATATTACTTTACATTATGCATAACTCAAGTTGTAAAATACTGCTGTAGCGTTTTGATGATTCAACAGTGAGGGTGTGTCGTTGATCAGGGAGCTGATGTTGACAGAGCATACCACAGTATAATATATGCTAATTGCATATGGCTTCATACAGGGTCTTAAAAATAGACGGATGTGAAACTTTTCGAATCCACTATCAGAAGCTGAAATTTCGGGGTTGTGGAAGGGATATAATTTGATATTTGAACTCAAGAAATGGATAAGATTAGTTAGAGATGCAGCAGTATTTGCAAGGTCTGTATGACCTTTACATAGGATGATCTACTGAAACCTGTTTTTCCAAATGTTTATATGTATGCACATTGACATTTAAACTGGAAACAATGGGATATAAATCCTCTCATTAAGAACGTGCCAATGACTGATTATTATTCTTGAAGCAGTGTTGTCCTTTTTCTTGCATGATAAATGTTTCTTAAAAAAAAAAATCCTATTGCTATTTATAAAATGCATCATTCTGAGATTCTGACCAAGGTTAGAAGTATCGTATTTGAACTTTAGTTTAGACAAAATCAAAACGTGTCAGAACAGGGTAACTGCTTGATGTTTCACTGTTGCTCAGAGCTCTGCTGTGTGTTAGGCCTGGATTGAATGGATGATTGCAACCAGTTACCTTTACTACTTATGACCTTCTCTGGGTAGTGCTTAAAGGTGGGAGATTAGAATGTGCAATCATTCAACCAAAGTTTAGAAAGGGTCAGATACCTTGCTTTGTGTTTAGGGGTACACTGGTGAACAAGACACTTTTTACTCTGATAGCGATTAAAATCCATGGTTTTTAATTATTTACAGATTTGTCCTTTTTCCAAGGGCATACTGAAAGGACCTAAAACTGCAAGTATCTAACACTTGTCTTCAATCTCGCTCCTTGCTTATTTGTGCATTCCTGAAGTCCAGTGTCCACCTTTTGTAGGAATTTCAACTTTTACGCTCACTTATAGCCTAACCTGTTAAAAATTCAAACCAACCTTAATTACTACCCTACATTCCCACTTAATAAATCTGAGTCGTCCTCATCATTGTATTTTGCTTTAGTGCTAATTAATTTAGTGAAAGTATCTGTGATAATCCTTTAAATGGCATCATAAAAAGATATATTCTCATTGTTTTGATTATTTTTTACTCACTTTATACAGTTGGTATTCTTCCTTTTGTCTTTTGTCATGAACATGATTTGACATATTATGGTCTCAATTTGTCTGTAGACCGCTGTGGAGACAAATAGCTCAATCATCTATGGCTCTGCATCTAATTATATTTTGCATCATTTGCTTCTGTTGGTTCTCACTTTAATACCATAATCATAAGTGGGGATTTTAATATAGGGCAATAATTGCATCATCTCTCCCATAGTGTGTATAGTTTCAACCTTGACTCTTGAAAAAAATTCTACCTTGGAACACTCCCACTAATAAGTTCATGACTTACCTTTTAAGAAAGAGAGGTATGGGGGAGAGGGAGAGAAAGAGATTGGTGATTACTCACAGTATTTGGTATTGACAATTACTAAGTATTTCGTGAAGTTTTTTTTTTCAGTTTTAGGCAAAAATAAGAATCCTTCTTTATACCTTTAGAAGTGTTTGTAAAATATTAAATAATAAGCAATAGTAATAAATAGCAGTAAAGTAGAGTTACATTTTCTTAGAAGTCCTTAGTAGTTTCGGTATTAAAAAGGAAAAAATAGAAAATACCTTTACACTATGAAAATGTTAGCATCATAACAGTATTGGTAATGCCTTCACTATAATATTATGTATTTACTTCAGTAGATGTTCACTGACAGTGATTGCTGTGGTTTCTTTTTTAGATCGTTAGGAAAAGAGCAGATGATCATTAAAATATTGTCACAAGTGACATCTTTTAAAGATACGTTGGAATATTAAAGTAATAAATAAATCTTCATTTGGGTGGCAAAAGTCCTTTGTTTTTTAACCTCAGGTGGTTAAAAATTCGACAAGTTTAGGGATGACTGGGTGGCTCTGTCGGTTATGCGTCTGACTTCGGCTCAGGTCATGATCTCACGGTTCGTGGGTTCAAGCCCTGTGTGGGGCTCTGTGCTGACAGCTAGCTCAGAGCCTGGAGCCTGCTTCGGATTCTGTATCTCCCTCTGTCTCTGACCCTCCCCTGCTGACGCTGTCTGTCTGTCTGTCTCTCTCTCTCTCTCTCTCTCTCAGAAAAAAAAAACAAAAAACAAAAAACAAAAAAAAACATTAAAAAAATTCGACTTTTTTTTTGTTGCTGTTGTTACATATTAAATGCAATCAAAATTCCATTCATTTATTTTTTTGTGGCTATAATCCATATAGTAAAAGAGTGCATTGGTGTCATATTGCTCTTTTCTGTTCAAGCTAATAGTTTATTCAGCTGGTCCTATTGGGATTACTGTTTATATATCATTCCCTTACTTTTTGCTTGTATTTACTGTATTTTTCTGAAGATCACTTATCAACTGTATTATTAGATACCCTTGGAATGTGATAGAAATGTTTCTAGCTGAGAACAAGCAGCCTTGTGCTGCTGTTCACTTTCTTCCCAGGTGCCTAAGCTCAGGCTTTGTCTTTGAAATCTCAGTGTTGCATGGGGGAGTCCACTTGCTTTCCCTCTGTTGGGAAGGAGTTGATTGGGATTGCTTCCAAGCGGAAGGACCCACAGGGGCAATTCAGATGAGGTTGGGCAGAAAATTTGGATACAGTGTGCACTTCCTCTCCTCGCCCTGGTGATTCTCCTCTGCTGTGTCCGTGGGTAAAGTGGTATGCTGTGGCCATTCTTTCTCAATTTTGTATCCTGTACTCTTGCTGGAGGATCAACTCTGAGCCTTAATTTACTCACATATACCACTGCATCCCCCAGAAGCCAGGTTGGGTTTAAGAAAAAAAAAAAAAAAAAAAAAACCCAGACCTTTTACTATTGCTTGCTATTTGCAAACCTTGTACAGTAATCTTTATTTTCTCTGAATACCTGCTAATGATACTGAAAAAGCAAGAATGAGAAAACAAAACAAAAAAAAAGGTAAAAACACACATTATCACTCTAGAGACAAACACCATATGTAGTGTTGAACGGGGCATGATAGAGAAAACATAGCCCCCTAAATCACCTGTAGCTCCTATCCATTTTGGTGATAATTATGAAGCTATAATAAAACCATACAAAGGCAGCTCATTTATACATGTATATAAAACAAACTGTCAGCAGATCCAAGGTATATGTCCTGAGACCTTTGCAAACCTCCAGATTTGCAAATACCACTAAACCATATAATTCCACTCATAAAATGCAGCAAAGTATAACCAAACAATTATAGACCCCTATCACACCCTTAATGACTGTATAAACTCAAGTCATTTATAAAGTTATTAAATTGAAGTCCACCACTAAACACACACACACACACAATATTATATCTCCCCCATATAATTTCTAACCATGAACTCATCTGAATGAAAACTGTGACAGCTCAGCCATAAAAAAGATATCTTGCCATTTCTGACAACATGGATGGATCTAAAGGATATTATGTTAAGTGAAAAAAGAATTAAAAATACCCTATGATTTCACTTATATTTGGAATGTTAAAAAAAAAAAAAAGAAATGAACAAACATGAAGCAGAAATGAGCACCTAGGTGGCTCAGTCAGTTAAACGTTGAACTCTTGATTTCAGCTCAGTTCATGAGCTCAATGTTTGTGGGATGGGACCCTATGTCAGCCTCCGTGGGATAGCATGGAATCCTGCTTGGGATTCTATCTCTGCCCTTGCCCTGCTCGTGTGTGCTTGTATGCTCTCTTTCTCAAAATAAATAAACATTTTTTTACAAAAACAGAAACAAACCAGCAAATACAGAGAAGAAACTGATGGTTGCTAGAGGGGAGGGGTTGGGGGTAGGAGTTGGGCAAAACAGGTGAAGAGGGGTGAGAGGAACAGGTTTCCAGATATGGAATGAGTAGATCATGGGAAGAAAAGTCACAACATAAGAAATATAGTCAGTAGTATTATAATAGTGCAGCATGGTGACAGATGGGAGTGCCACTTAAGGAGAGCACATATATAGTTGCTGAGCTACTACGCTGTAACCTTGAAACTAATGTAACATGGTGCATGGACTATAGTTCAGTAAAAAAAAAAAAATGAAAAGAAAAAAAAAACTTTGATGAATGTATAATGATAATAGTTGTTATATCAATATGAGCCCGGCATATGTTCTCTGCAGTAAGATACTTTGTGTGCTTTACAGCTTGTTTCTTACTCCCTCTTACTTGTGCTGTTTGTTCTCCAGGAGAAATGCTCAAGTAACAGTCTAGTCTTCCATACTCACTGTTATAGGAACAAAAATGCTTCCTAACGTTCTTTGTTCAGTGCATGCTCAGGTATGGTTGGCCCCTGGATGAACTAGTGCCTCTCATGCCTGTCAGTACATGAAAATATATCCCCAAGAGATCCTTTTTCTCCTATATTCTGCCTGAAGATTAGGAATTTGTTGACTCCATCTTATCTCAAGTTAAGCACCATTCACCTTTGGCTAACCCTCTGACTCCTACTTGATGAGGTATTGAACTTTGTACTTAATGAGGTAGTTCTATAATGTTTTTTTCTTTTTTTTCTTTTTTTAAGTTTTCCATAGAGAACATAATGGGATTGAATCATTTCGAGAAACAAAGCATGGTCATTTGTAGCAACATGGATGGAACTAAAGGGTGTTCTGCTGAGCGAAATAAGTCAGGCCGAGGAGGACACATACCATATGTTTGCATGTATAGGTAGATTAGGAGGAAGTTAATGGAGGACCGTGGGGAAGGAGAAGGGGGCAAATAGTTAGGGAGAGGGAGGGAGGCAAACCGTGAGAGACTCTTGAATGCTGAGAAGAAACTGAGGACTGGGGGGGGGGGAGAGGGGAAGGGGGATGATGCGCATGGGGGAGGGCACTTGTTGGGATGAGCATTGGGCGTTATATGGAAACCAACTTGACAGTAAACTAAGGGAAAAAATAAACAAAGCATGGCACTTCTAATTACTCCAAACTTATACTTTATGGTCTGAGAATCCTCTCTTCTAGCAACTACTTTACTTGTGTATCTTTGCATTGCCAACATCATCAGCCATCTTTGGGATAGCGAGATGGCAAAGATAGCAGAGAGATGAATGGTGGTGTATTTTCCTCAAAGGAGGGAAGTTTGGTTTAAATCAGGGGATCACTGACTAAACGAAGGTAAGGAGAGGTCTAGGCTACTTTGAGAAAGAGAAGACTGGAGGGATCATTTTGGATAAGTGACTTAGTTATGTGTCTCAGTGAAATATCAGTATTCTAGGTATAGTGGAACTTTGATGTGTCTTGATGTTTTGAGGTTTCTCAAGAATCATCAGACCCATTAGTATTAAACCTGTAATGTCAAGAGTATTTCTATCTGAAAAAAAAAAAGTGGCTAATGCAGTTGCTTATAAAGGGCTAATATTTACTACCACAAAGACTTGTCAATATCATGTGGTACATTTGTTTTATGTTAACTAAAAGGGATTTTGCTGATTAAGCTTATACCAAGTTTAGGAGTTTTAAACAAGAATTTCATTAGTGTGGAATCTTAGGACTTTAAAAGAGTTTTCATTAAATATCCTAGAATATGTTGTTTTTGCCCCTATGTTCGTATTATGAGTTATTTTTTGTCACGAATTTATATTTGGCAAAACCGAGGCTTCAAATGAGATATTAGATTTCAGTATAGCTGTGTTGATGTGGAATTCTTCTTTAACAATCACTTATTCGATTCTCTTTTGCTGAAGGGCCCTGGGATTTCAACTAAAATGCAAAATGAAGAAATAAGAATTATTAACTTAAATTCTGAGAAGCTTTATGTAGATAAATTCATAAGGGAGCTATGAAACAATACATGTTGGTTTTATTTTCTGTTACAGCAAAGAATAAAAAGTTGTAGTTTGCCAGCCTCTAATAAGTAATATAATTTATTTTTCTCTGATGGTGTCCTTTGAAGCATGCTTAGAAATCCTTCTAGGTTGCCAGTATGAGCCCCAGCGTGCCTTGAATTCATCTGCACCTGTGACAGTAAGGATCTAGGCAAAAAATCAGAAAAACAATAGGCATATAAATAGACTTGCTCAGTCTAAGATAGACTTTCTGGGGAAAATAGAAAATCTCTAGACTGAGCCTATTGGCATCCTAAGCCTCAGAGGCCAGTGATACATCAGATGAGTAGATGGTCTGAACTGGAAACACCATCCTGGTTGTCACACTGAGAATGTCGTCCTCACCAAGCACTATTTCCCTCCTATTTTCTGCATAATTTGGCGGTATTTCATGGTTGCCCTTCTTACTTTCCTAGGCCTCTGTGACCACACCCTCCTGTGTTTACATAATGTAGGCATAAGTTTTGCTAGGGTGTGTCACGTATTTTTTCCAAGTAATGTTAATTTTCTGTGCTAGAAAACCAAACCTGTACTGCCAATGTGCCACCTCGGTCTCACAACCTGTGACTGTAAAGAAAATATAGTTGGCTCCTTTTTTGTTTTAGTGCTGGTTCATTTGAACATTGATTACTTTGCAGATGTTCTTTAACTGATATACATAAAGAATTTTTTTTTTTAATTTTTACTAACATGTGTATGTTCAGGACTCACAATGAAGGGAGATACTCTCCATGGGAAGAACAGAATAGAACCCTCGCCTTCAACTCTGATTCCATTGATTTTACTATGTTCTTAGGGATGTTTTAAAAAATATTTTTATGGTTACCATTTACTTATTTATTTTTGAGAGAGAGAGAGAGAGCACGCACACATACAAGTAGGGGAGGGGCAGAGAAAGAGATACAGAATGTGAATCAGGCTCCAGGTTCTGTACTGTCAGCACAGAGCCCAATGCAGGGCTCGAACCAACCAACCATGAGATTATTACCTAAGTCGCAGTTGGACACTTAACTGACCGAGCCACCCAGGCACCTCTGTTCGTAGGTATATTTTACTGTTTGATGGTTGAACACTCTAACCGTAGAGTAACTAAGACCTGCCCTGCCCCTTAATGTTGTGTGTGATCACAGTTATGTCCTGGTCAAAAATTTTAGATACAGCTTTACCATAGGCAGTAAGAATTGAAAAATACATAAATAAGGAAATTACAAACTGAATTAATTTGCTGATGACCTACCACTTACCCTGCAGGTCTTAAAATGCCATCCTTCCTAACTCATGACATGCTGTCCTAAAGAGACCGTTATTCTGGTATCATATATATCATCTGCCCCTTAAAATGAAAAAGTCTCTCTTCCCCTCAAATTTTTGATACTGTTGTTTTTATATTTCTCTGTCAGGGATGGGACCTTACCCATGGACTGAATGGTATCTTTCTACCAGGAAAAAACCTGTACATTGGGCTTAGGTAGAATAAATTTCAACAGTTACATATATGCAAGTCAAAGGCTGTAATATGTTCATGGTTTCTTCAAAACCTATGCTAAATATTGATGTTCTTTGACTCATTAGAGGCAAGGTCCTTGTATAGAAGACAGTCAAATGTATTTTAATACAATTTTTTTTTCACTTGGTAGATTAGGCTAGAGAGGATATTTTAAGGATAGAATTGTTTTTACACACTTTTCAGCTCAAATGTTTGCGCACGGTGTCAAATGAAAGAAAATTAGGACTTTACTATAGTTTTAAATTGTAAGTACTTGATAAGTCAGTTTCCTTTTCTTGGAAATTCCTGTTTCCCAGAGGTACATAGTGATATTATACTTACTACTTTGGGGGTATAAGTTAAATTTAACTTTATCAACAAATTCTTAGAAGATCATGTTACTATTATTAATATTATGCTGATACTCTATCACTTGGTTTCATATTCATCTTGTTTTCATTTATGCACATTTATTTGGTAATGATTATATCAGTACACTAAAACTAAATTTTAGGGGCACTCGATATCATTCATTTAGATACCATTAGCTTATCACAAAAAAGAGACCTGAAAATGACTTACACGAGGAATGACTTCACAGTTTCACTGGAATGGGTGGCTTCACCCGATGCCATTTCAATAATGATTTATTTCCGTCTACATACTTTCCGAGAATGTCACCATCTCTAAATAGGAAATAATCCTTGTCATCTAGAAGTAGTTTGGTGCCTCCATAGTCTGGGAGAGGAACTTGATCTCCAACTTTCACACTACATGGTTGAATCTCTCTACCCTTTCCTGTAGAGCACATCCAAAAGCTACTACTGTTGCTCTCAATACGTGTCCTTGATATTTTTCTGAAAGCCTAAAAGCCTCCTCTGGTTACGGTTTTGGCTGCACTACTTTGAGTCAGTAAGAAAGGGGAAGAAACTTTATAGATGCCTGTCGTGCCAGGGCTGTGGCTCCTGCAGCCAGTGCTCGGTTCTGAAGCGGCCCCAGTGGCTGCAAGGAGACACAGTGTCCACCCCAGGGCCACATGAATGTGGGAATATATTCATCTCTTGTTAAATGCCTGATTAGTACTACATAATAATAGTATTATGAATGGTGCCCTTCAGTCCAACCACTCGCTTAAAGGGGAAAAGAAGGTATATAAATTAAAATCTAATTAGCAACAAAGGAAAATAATAAATCCATGGGGGCCACCTGTGTGGCTCAGTCGGTTAAGCATTGGACTTTGGCTCAGGTCATGATCTCACAGTTCATGACTTCGAGCCCTGTATCTGGCTCTGTGCTGACAGCCCAGAGCCTGGAGCCTGCTTCAGATTCTGTCTCCCTCTCTCTGTCCCTCCCCCACTTTCTCTCTCTCTCACTCTCACTCTCCTGCTCTCTTTCTCTCTCTCTAAAATAAACATAAAAAAGAATATAGAAAACAAGATACTAGATCTTTTGTATACTTTGGCCCTCGTATTTGCTCTTCTTTGAATTACCTGCTTTTGTATCCTGCCAGTGTTTCGACTGAGTTATGAGCATAGTTACTCCTGTCTATGTGTTCTTTAAAATATTAAAGTTTTACTCTTTTACTTTTATGTAACTTAATGTGGAAATCACTCTTTTCTTAATTTATGTTTATTATTTTTTATGTTTTAATGTTTATTTGGGGGGGGCGGAGACAGAGTGCAAGCAGGGGAGGGGCAGAGGGAGCAGGAGAGTCAGAATCTGAAGCCGGCTCCAGGCTCTGAGCTGTCGGCACAAACCCTGATGCAGGGGTTGAACTCACGAACTATGAGATGATGACCTGAGCCGCAGTCAGACATTTAACTGACTGAGCCACTCCGGCGCCCCACTCTTACTTTTTATCCATATTTTTAATTGTAGAAACAGTTGTCCTAACATAATTCTAAAACGTCTGTCTTTTTCCCATTAATGTATCTGTAGTACTACCTGTATTGTATATTAAGTTTAGTGTATACATACGTGGTCCTGCATATCTTTTTCTGTTACTTTCTGCATTCACTAATTCCTCTGTCAACACCATACACCTCTATTACTGTAGATGTGTAATTACCCTAACCATGGGGTAAGGCCGAGTGCCCTACCTTGTTCTTCACAAGTTTCTTAGATAACTTTAGTCATCTGAGCGCATGTGAATTACGGGGAAAATATATAAAAGCTCTGCTTTAGAAAGGGTTAATATGCTTACTGGGATTGTATTAAGTTATTTTAGGAAAAGTGGCACGTTAACTTTGTTTTGTTTCAGTGTTTTATTTATTTTTTGAAAGAGCATAAGTGAAGAAGGGTCAGGGAGATAGGGGAACAGAAGATCCAAAGAAGGCTCTGCATTAACAGTCTGACAGCAGTGAGCCCAAAGCAGGGTTTGAACTCATAAACTGCAAGAACATGCCTGCAAAGGTGAAGTCCAATGTTCAACCAATGGAGCCATCCAGGCGCCCCTTAGTTTTTTTTTTTTTAATTGTAATTTTGCCTTATAACATTGCTTTCTCTTAACATTAATAAAAATGCATTGAAGCTCTGGGTTCACTTTCCATCTTGCTGAAATATATCTTTCAGTAATTCCTTCAGAGAACATGTTGAGGTAATAGTCTTTCTTAGTCTTTGAAAATGTTTTGAATAATAGTTGTGGTGCAAATTGTAGGTCAGCATATTTTTTCTTGTTACTCTTTTGAGCGTATTATTTTCTGTTCTTCTTTTCAGCCACAAAGTCACAGGTGATTAGATCTTCTGCAGTCTGATAGTCATTTCCTTAGATATTATACCTGCTTTTTCCTAATGTAAGTTTTCAGCTGTGTTTCTTTAGCATGATGTTATGCAGTTTTGCTACAATATATCTGGGTGTATATTTATCTTTTTCCTGCTTGGTATTCACAGCGCAGTTAGAACTGAGTATTCCTGTCTGTCTTCAGTTATGTACAATTACCATGCATTATTTTAAAACTTGCTTTTCTGCAGTTCCACACAAATCCCTTTTTAGGAGTTCTTATTATTGGATATTAATGTCTATCTTTCATGTCCTTTCAGTTTTCTTTTCTTTTTTTTTTAAGTTTATTTATTTATGGGGACAGGCAGAGAGAGGGGAAGAGAAAGAATCCTCAACAGGCGCTGTGCTGTCAGCGTGGAGCCCAGGACAAGGCTCAGTCTCAGGAACTGCTAGATCATGACCTAAACAGAAATCAAGAGAAAGGTGCTTAACTGACTCAACTACCCAGGCACCCCTGAATCCTCTGTTTTTAAATTAATTTGCTTCCCTGGTTTGTGTTCTGGATGACTTCTTTATTATTATCCTTCTAATTCACTAATTTTATCTTTTGTCCAGTCTAGATATTCTATCATGTTTAATTGTTTTAAAATTGTTTCATTTACTACATTTGTCATTTCCAATATTCTCATCGGTATCAAATTGTTGAGTGCACTTTTGTCCCTGCTTTTGTTTTGTAGCTCCGTGTGACTTTTCTCTCGATTTTCCCTTTTAATCTTACTATTGAAATTTCTCAACATATCCTTTTAAATTGTTTTTCACACATTTTGTTAGGATAATTTTATCTCCTCTGAATCCATGGCTCAATCATTGTTGCTGGTGAATTTCTGCCTCTTTTACCCTTGTATTTGGTCCCAGGTTTCTGTATCCTTTGAAGTTAAGAGATTTGCTTTTTTGCCGTTGATTTTATTGCTTTGTTCCCCCTTTTTATTCCTTCCTTTATCCCTCCTTAAGTTTACTGATGTCCTCATCTGTGTCCTGGAATAGCATTCCAGATGTTGAAACTGTACTGGCACATTGGGATGTCTGCTCTGTAATGATTATTAAAGTTATTGGGGATTCAGTGCTCAAGTCAGATTTTTTTTTTTTCTGGCATCATGGTGTGTCTTTTTTTTGCTTCCCATATCTCTAGCTTAATAGTTTTCTGTAAAGATAGAGCCTGAGGCAGCAGGTCAGCAAAATTTTCAAGTAATTTCTCCTTTCAAGAATGGTTACTGGGTAGGGGCGCCTGGGTGGCTCAGTCGATTAAGCATCCGACTTCAGCTCAGGTCATGATCTCACAATTTGTGGGTTCGAGCCCCCCATCGGGCTTGTTGCTGACAGCTAGCTCAGAGCCTAGAGCCTGCTTCAGATTCTGTGTCTCCTTTTCTCTCTGACCCTCCCCTGCTCATGCTCGCTCGCTCGCTCTCTCTCTCTCAGAAATAAATAAAACATAAAAAAAAAAAAAAAAAAGAGGGGCGCCTGGGTGGCTTAGGATTACGCATCCGACTTTCGCTTAGGTCATCATCTTGCGGTTCGTGGGTTCGAGCCCTGCGTCAGGCTCTGTGCTGACTGCCAGCTCAGAGCCTGGAGCCTCTTTCAGAGTCTGTGACTCCCTGTCTCTCTGACCCTCCCCTGCTCACCCTGTCTCTCCCTCCCTCTCTCTCTCTGCT
This sequence comes from Hyaena hyaena, assembly GCF_003009895.1. Taxonomy (NCBI): domain Eukaryota; kingdom Metazoa; phylum Chordata; class Mammalia; order Carnivora; family Hyaenidae; genus Hyaena; species Hyaena hyaena. The sequence goes on along the minus strand of NW_024081101.1, from coordinate 858,373 downwards.
AGGGAGAAAAAAAAAAAAAAACACATTAAAAAAATTAAAAAAAAAAGATTACTGGGTAGACCTTTTCTTTTAAGCAGTGATCTTAACTCTGGCTCTTCTTTCAAATGTGGACTCTTAGTGAAGGAACATAAATGCAGGGATACTGTCAGTGTGGGAAAAAGAACCCTTTAGAATGGCAGCTTAGGCGTCTGATCGACGGCAGTGCCACACTCGTGTCTAAGCCCTGCTGTGTTACTGCATGTGTTTTTTCCCCATTTTTATATGTCCTCCATCACTGTTCTGTGTTTCAAACAGGTGATCCATATCAAGGCAGAAAATTGTCATGCCATCTCAATTAGATAGTTTCATTGTTTTCTATTTAATCAGCTGTATTCATTAATTTCACAAAGTCAAAATTAAAACCCACAGTCAGACATATACTACTAATACATTGATAAGAGATAAACCAGTTCATTGTTTTAGGGGACAATATATGCATATTGTTGTGACATACTAAAATGAACAGTAAAGATTTCTGTCTTGTCTCTGTCTCCCTAAAAGAATAGTTTCCAAATTTAAATGTATTTAACAATAGTTCAGGAATTTTAGTTAATATACGTAAACCTGGATTAAATGATTCTCCTCTGTGTTGATTTTATAGATTTTCATGACCCTCTAGGATCCAGTCTCTGGGGAGCTAGGACTGGTGTATATGTGTGGTTTTTGTTGTTGTTGTTGTTGTTGTTGTTGTAATTTTGTATGACACTCCTGTTGCCTAGCATGTTACCTGACAAGCCCAAAATACTAATTGAAGGAATGAGCATTTAGGGGGCTTGTAGGCATGGACATAAAGGTAACCTGAAATGCCTTGAAGGCTATCATCAACAAAATAGATGGGCAGTAAGTATTTTTTAAATAAATATGTATGTGAAGTGATTAGCACAGGAAAATAAGAGATTCTCTAAGAATATATAACAGTAAAATAATCCCGTTTCATTTTTGACAGGCTTTATTATGCTAATAGAAAACATTTCCTTAATTCAGTAAGTCATTTGATGAATTTCCTAACAGTACTGATAAAATAGAAAATGTTGATATAATGTTTTGCATTTTCAAGCAGTGATGATTATCTCTTAAAGAACTACCTACCCAGTTGAGGATTTATTACTTTTCTCTAGTCAGTTTCCTGCTTTTAATTTTTTGATGGTGTTGTGGAAAGATACAACTTGGAGGTTTTTCAGTAGGACAGTGCTGGTGTCTATGTTACTGAAAAGTAAGTAGGTAAAAATGCATTCCTGTTCATTCTTAGGGTTTTAGGGCTATATTGCTATTTCTTGAAGAGCAAGAAAAATAGCATGTTAGGAAAGCAAAATTATTGTTGCTTTAAAAAGTATTGGCCCAGGGACACCTGGGTGGTTCAGTTGATTAGCATCCAGCTTCAGTTCCGATTAAGATTCCGTGGTTTGTGAGTTTGGGATCTGTCTCAGGCTCTGTGCTGACAGCTTACAGCCTGGGGCCTGCTTCAGATTCTGTGTCTCCCTCTCTCTCTGCCCCTCTCTTTCTTCCCCTCCCCCACTCATGCTCTGTCTCTCTGTCTCTCTCTGTGTCTCAAAAGTAAATAAACATTAAAGTTTTTTTTTAAGTATTTGCTCAATACAACCCTTAATAAGAGTGTGGGCAAACCCAAACTAATAACATCACATACTGGTGAGAATGTGGAACAGCAGGAATTCTCCTTCCTTACTGGTGGGCATACAAAAGAGTGCAGCTACTTTGGAAGATAGCTTGGGGGTTTCTTAATAAACAAAGGATACTCATTTAAAAAAAAAATCTTACGAGCCAGCAGTTGTGGTCCATAATATTTACCCAAATGAGCTGAAAATTTGTCCAGAAGAAAACCTTCACACAAAAGTTTATAGCAGCTTTGTTCACAGTTGCTAAACCTTCAAGCAGCCACGCTGTCCTTGAGTAGGTTAATAAATTACTAAACTGTGGTCCATCCACACCATGGGGAAATTATTCATCCCTAAAAAGAAATGAGCTGTTAGGCCACAAAAAGACATGGAGGAACCTTAAATGCATATTCCTAAGAGAAAGAAGCCAATCTAAAAAAGCTGCATACTGTATGGTTCCAACAATATGATACTATGAAAAAGGCAAAACCATAAAGGATCAGTGGTTGCCAGGGTTTGGAGGGAGGGATGAATATGCAGAGCACAGAGGATTTTTAGGGCAGTGGAACTAATCCATGATCCTGCGATGATGGATATATCTCATTATACTCTGGTTAAAATCTGTAGGCTGTACAACCCCAGGAATGAACCCTACTGTAAACTGTGGACTGTGGATGATCATGCATCATGGTAGGTTCATCCCCTGTTACAGATGGACACCTCTAGTGTGGGGTGTTGATAGGTGGTTAGGCTGTGAATACATGGGGGAAAGGAGTATATGGGAAATCTCTGTATATTCTCAATTTTTTTGTGAACCTCAAACAACTCTAGAAAATGAAGTCTACTTAAAAAGAAAAATTACCAGGGGCACCTGCGTGGCTCCATCAGTTAAGCGTTCACCTTGGCTCAGGTCATGATCTCACAGTTCGGGAGTTTGAGCCCCATATCAGGCTCTGCTGACAGCTCAGCAGAGCTTGGAGCCTGCTTCTGATTCTGTCTCCCTCTCTCAGGCCCTCCCCCACTCACACTCTGTCTCCGTCTCTCTCTCAAAAATACATAAACATTAAAAGTAAAAAATACTTACCAGCACAAAACTTGTTTTAGGCGCAGTTTTAAAACCTGCTCAGTGTAGTACCATATGCTCATAAGTGTACAATAATTCCTTTGAAACTGCTTATCTTCAGACATGTATATTTAAATAAGACTTGTCCATATAAAAGCAAGTATTTTATTTTCCCCTTCTGCATATATTTAATATGATAATTAATTCAACCTGGTATTATTCTGGCCGCTATTCAAAGCCTCATACGTGTTTGTTAATTTGTCACTTCTTCCTTACACAACATCTTGGCTATTTAATAAGCAGTTGGAAAAGTCAAGAGAGTCCTGCCCCAGCATGGGTCGTAATTGAATATGTACTACATAATAGAATTAAATTCAGAACAAGCCATCAGTGGCAGATGATCCTTCAGTTATGAACAAAGCTTTGGTGGGAGTGATGGTGTAAAGGTGATAAAATGATGGCTTTGGAATATCATATGATATGATTATATAAGAGCTTTAAGGACATCCCGGGCTGAAGTGGACCGAGTCCTCTCTGGGGCCACCTGCTCTCATTTATTTGTGAGTCCTTTCACCATGAAAACATAAAGATTTTTAGATGAAGCTTTCTGTTGTCTTCTCCCAATTTCTTTGGGGAATCCTTGAAATTCTGCCTCCAAGAAAAATTAGGAAGGTAATCATAATATGGGAAGACAGTATCACAGTGCTCATTGTAGTTTTTTGTTTGTTTGATCACAACTCTTAACAGTAGCAGAACTTGGGGTGGTGGTGAGGATGAAGTTTTTGGTACAGGTAGTTCTCAGGTTGCTGTGTGATAACATTTAAACATTTACAATATGCTTCAAAACTGGAGCTCTTTGATGTCGTTATGTCTATGAAATAAATGCTATTGTGTAAAACATTACAGCAGATCTTTTAGAGTGAGTTGACAGAATGGCAGTATAGTTACTCACAGTTCAGACAACGACAATATAGAATGCAATGAGCCATAATGCTATTATTTTTCACTTTAGAATTTTAATGCTGTATTTTGTACAGTTCTTAAAATATCATGCATAAAACATTGTGCTGAAACAATACCGAGTTGTGTATTCATAATGTCATTAGGAGCCGGCAGTTTAATAACTGTAGGAAACAATGGAAAATTTGCCTCAGACTCTTTTGGAAACTGGTGACAAGAAGAGCTGGTGCGTGAATGGCCCATCTCAAGGGCGCTCTGCCTAGATCTGTAGGTACCATCGTGTGGTCCTGTGTTTTGCCAGGAATCACTGTAAACGAAGCTGGAGTGCACAGGGCGTTTGAGGCTTTGGCATCTTTAGGGAGACTGTGATTCTAGTTTACTCGTTCTCAGAGCCCAGCAGAAGAAAAAAATGCATTCCTCAGGTAATGAACTGGCCACTAATTCTGTGAAAGAGGGCAAGGGGCTTGGAAGAATAATGATCACAAAATAGAATATGGAAATAACCGTCATATAGGAGCATTTGAAAAGAGCATGGCTCTCTAATACTTTGCATTTGCTTCTGTTAGGATATGACATAATTTCATCATTACGGTTACTAACAGATGGAGTGATACATTTTGTTTCCAAATATTAATACAAAAGAGCACACCACAGAACTCAATGAGAAGGATGCTACATTTGATATTTAATAGTGTGTATGTGGCACTAGATAAGTACTGAGAAATTCATCTCTTGGAATGAACTACCGTTGAACAGTTTTGTCAAGTAACGCTATTTACTTACCTTATTAACATACAGAGCAGTTCTCTTGGATCACTTAGCATGGTGAGCTTATTAGGAAAATCACATTGGTTCGAGCAAAGAACTCCTCTGACCTTTCTAAATGAAAATAGCATGATGCTCAAAATAATTACTGGAAGGACCATCTCTACACGCAAAATGGTTTTGTGCAGTCAGCTACCATATTGAGAAGAAACTTTCTCTTTACCTTAGGAATGCAGAAGATTTTTCTGTTTCTTTTCTTTTTTTTAATTAAAGTGAATGAAAGTTGTATTTACATTAAATGCAAATAGCACCCTCCTTTCTGTGGTGAGTGTTTCTCAGAGACAGCTATCTTTTCACACCTTGGTCTTCAGAAACCCCTGGATCACACTAAAAGAGCAGTTATGCCTTTTTGAAAACAGGAAAATCAAAGATAAATTACATTTAAAATCTGAGAATTTTTGTGCATATTATAAAATGATGACTAGGAATGTGTTACTCAATTATATATATACATATATATTTATAAAATATATGTGAATATATATATTTATAAAGGGGCTAAAAACATCTAGATGTAACATTTTGTTAATGCCAAAGAAACTCATTTATAAGAAGCAAGAGGGAGAATCAGTAGTGGTCTGCATGATCTCAGTATCCTAATACTGTATCCCTGATAAATAAATATTGTGTTTACCATTTAATAATTAAAACGGAGAGTAAATAATTTTGAGTAAGCCACACTTAATCGTTTTCTCAAATGTCTTTCTAAACCACATGTTCAGATGAAACAAAAAAATTCATAAGTATTGAAACCTGAAATTAAAATATGAATATATTTTTTCCCCTAGAGATGTGACAGGCACTTTGAGTTGAAAAGTCAGCTTCTATTTTAAGTCAGAATTTATGTATAGTTTATGATTGGTTTAAAATATAAATGTTTTATACCCCTTCTCATCTAGAATGAAATTATTTTGAAGGATTTTTATTAATCACGTAAGTTAAAAGCCATATGTTTCTTGGAAAAAAATATTTCCAAGAAATAGAGCTCTGCTTGAGGCTTGAAATGTGTTACCGTCGAACCCAAGCATAATCTCCCCTGTGTGGCTGTTGAAAATTAATTTATACATATCATTTACTATACATTATACTATATTAAATCATGACTACTCAGTGTTTTGTCTTTCAGTTGCACCTATGTGTTCATATTTTTAAACTAGATCAAAAATATCTGGAAAAACATGTGTTGCCATATCCACAAAATGTACCCTGTTGCAGATGGGAAATAATTATACAATGGGGAACATAAGAGATCATTTATATTTTTGTGTATAAATGTGTACAAAGCCTTTCCCTTGATTATGGATATAAATATTATGAAGTATAACTGAGGTTGTGAGACTATCAATAAACCCAAGTTGTCTATGAAATGTAAAGTCTAGCTCAAACATATGATTAAACTGTCAGTAGTAAAAGGGAAAAGTAGAATCGTACTTAAGTTTTGAAGTTTTTCTTCCTTGGTACATATAATCACACAGAAATCAGTCTTAACCCAATATCCATTTAACATGAGGAGCATAGGATAATTTTAAAGCTTATATAGAAGTCCTAAAGGAATGAGGAATACCGGAAAGGACAGGATTACTTTGTGATGGCCTGTCTTCCCGTAGGAAATCTTTGAAGCCTTCTGAATCAGAAGTCCTGGGAATAGACTGAACAGGGAAGAGAGTACTGGCAGTTTACAATGCTTCCTATCCTATTTTACTGAGGTCTTTGCCACTAAAATTTGCCTCATGGCCTTCTGGGAAGGCAGATGTGTATGGATCAACTAAAAGTCCAGCCATTTTTATGATAGTTCAGATAATAAAAGTCACTAATGGCCATACGGTATTTTATCAGTCTGTTTTCCTTAAGTACAGCATTGCATAAAATTAAGGAAATAAACACTTGATTCGATTAAAGAATCCTTCAAGTTAGGCCACAGAACATGAGAAGTTTAGAGTTGGAATTCATTTGAAAGATCATCCAGACTGTTGACAGATGAGAAAACGGGGAGTTAGAGAGGTTAAATGATTTGCCTAAATCCTTGAAATTACTGGTGCATCAAAACCAGACATAGATTCAGGTTCCTTAGTCTCCCTGCTAGTGTTATTTCCTTTTTGTGTTTTTAAGAGAACCAAGTGGTATGTGTTAGGTAGTTACAGTTTTAAAAAGAACCAAGTGATGTTTGTTATGTAGTTATAGTATATCAGGTTTATGTGATCACATTTGACTAATAGTAAGCTATTTCTCACCAACAGTAACAAGTGTTTTTGGAGTACTTTTCCTAAAAATATGAATGGCTATCTCCCTTATCATTGTTATTCTGGGATAAAAAGCACTTTTCCTGGGGCGCCTGGGTGGCTTAGTCAGTTAAGCATCTGACTTTTGCTTAGGTCATGATCTCACGGTTCGTGGGTTCGAGCCCCGCGTCGGGCTCTGTGCTGACTGCCAGCTCGGAGCCTGGAGCCTGTTTCAGAGTCTGTATCTCTCTCTCTCTCTGACCCTCCCCTGCTCATGCTGTCTCTCTCTCTCTCTCCTAGAAATAAATAAAAATATTTTTTTTAAAAAAAGCACTTTTCCTGTTGGTTGGTTTAGAAATTTAATTAGATGTGTTCATTTAACTCAAATGATATAATAATTATTTGCTTTTTAGTTTTGTTCAGTATAGTAGTGATATTTATTTAGAATTCTCTTTGGGTATTTATTTGGGTTTCTTAAATATAAGGTGATTTTAATGACTTGACACATGACTTTTGACGGATAAGAATTTTTTGATAGTTGGTAAGTGTCTGCTCATGATCAAGTGTCATACCAAGATGTTTCTTTCAATATAGTATCAAATATTTGACTTATTTTGCATTCTCTTTGTTTTTACATGAACAGGTAAGGGTCTTTCAAAAAAAATTACGGTAATGTTTTAAAGTTAGTTAAATTCCACTTAACCTATAGTGTAATATTACTTTCAGGGGTACAATATAGTGATTCAGTGCTTCCATATAACACCCAGTGCTCATTGTGACAAGTGCACCCCTTAATCCCCTTAGCCTCTTTCATCCTCCCCCCAACCCCAGCTCACCTCCCCTCTGGTAACCATCACTTTGTTCTCTTTAAGTTACAAGTCTGTTTCTTGGTTTGCCTCCCTTTCTCTTTTTTCCCCTTTGTTCATTTTTTTTTTAATTTCTTAAATTCCGTATATGAGTAAAAGCATATGGTGTTTGTCTTTTTCTGAGTGATGTTTTTCACTTAGCATTATATTCAGTATAATAGCATCATACTCATAAGTCAGTGGACACTCAGGCTCTTTCCATAGTTGGGCTGTTATACAAAATGCTGCTTCAAATATTGTACATGTATCCTTTGAATTAGTATTTTTATATTCTTTTGATAAATACCAAATAATGTTATTGTTGGAACACAGGATATTTTTTTCTTTTTAAATTTTTGAAGAACCTTCATACTCTTTTCCAGAGTGATTGCGTCTCTTAAATGTGACACCCTTTCCACACCATGATCTAATGATAAGTATATAGAAGGATAATATACAAGAATAATAAAATGATTGAAAAAATTCATAATTTTCTATTTTACAAATCATTCTACATATCTTAAATCATTCAAATAGTTTTTAGTTTACTTTTTAAAAAAATAATGTTCTATTTATTTCTGAGAGAGAGAGAGAGAGAGAGAGAGAGGCAGTGTGAGCAGGAGAGGGTGAGAGAGAGGGAGACACAGAATCAGAAGCAGGCTCCAGGCTTTGAGCTAGCTGTCAGCACAGAGTCTGACGTGGGGCTCAAACCCACGAACCGTGAGATCATGATCTGAGCTGAAGTCAGACACTTAACCGACTGAGCCACCCAGGCGCCCCAGTTTTTAGTGTATTAAAGGAATTTTTGTCTTGTAAAAATTATAAACCTATCAGTAGACTTTGTAAACTTTTAATTTTAGTGGGGAAAAAACAAAAAAAATTGAAAATATGATCCAAAACTGGCTTCATTCTTCATTGTTCTACAAATTTTGAGTTTTTCAAATCAAATTTCAGTAATCATTATTATTTTATTTATTTACCAAAACATCTGATCAAAATATTTCTATTTTAGGCTTCTGATTTTTCTCTGATTTATTCCTTCTGTGAAGGAGCACATAAAATATTAACCCTTAAAATTATTGAATATTACATCTGATTTCAGATAATTTGTATCGTCTCCCCACTAATAAAAGAATTATATGATCAAAATCTGTTTTTAAATCCTAGGAAAACAGACTTAGGGAGTTACTAAAATGTTCTTGGGTAAACACCTGGAAGAATTTAACTATCTTGACATATACATAACCTTCCCCCAGATCCCCACATTTTAGCATAATGATAAATTTTAGAATTTGTTAGTGTGCTTCTCTTAATTTGATGTCTCACATCCCATAAGTGTGTGAGCTTTTACTATAATTTTAACAGCAAATATGTCAAATCTATTTTAAAAGCACCTAAGATGTAACAAAAAAAGAAATAAATGAACTGTAGGTGGAGAAATATATATATATGTATATATACATATTATATATGTGTGTATGTATGTATATATATATACACACACATACATACACACACACACACACACACACTCTAAGTTTCAGACGACCAAATCCATGTGTTAGAAAATATAGCAAATGTATATGTAATGGTTACCAGTACTGCTGAAAAAGTTAGACAAACTTTTTAAGAATATGGGGAATATATTCTCAAATACTGAAATGTGAAAATGAGAAATGCCTAATTTTTTTAATGAAATTTTCTGTTTCCATTTACAGAATAGTGTTCACATATATGGAAAGGAAGAAAAGCTTTTTTAAAATGTCCTTATTAAAGGCCAGGTGTTTTCAGGTATACTCAGAGTTTGGTTTGCAAATTATCCTAAGATATAGGATATCCTAAGCAATTAGGAACCATTGCTTATTAATAATGGGATTTTCTGACATTTTTTGTGAGTACATTGCAGTTAAACTATTTAGAAGACCATGGAGAAGCCAATATTTTTACTTTTTGACTGCTGGCATCTGTTGTGAAATGTCAAGATTCCATTGTAATTTTGGCATTAAGGTGGGGGGTTTCACTTAAAATCCTTCCAGTTTTTCTTTGACCTAGCACATTTACTCTGTTTGATGGATCAAAAGTTGTTGCTAAACATAGTTGTTTTTTTTAATTTATTTTAACTGTCAACACGTCTGTACTTCCAGTAGTTTAAAAATCATTCATGGTACTGGTTTGGTTCACCTCTGAAATGATACGCTTCTTTTGTGAGCTTTAATGAAATAGATAAAGTTTTTAAGTGTATAACGATTTCTTGCAGTTCACATTCTGTGTAGCTTGGCTTTCTGTGATTCTAGCTCTGCTTAATCAGTGAAGTGATGTGTGTGTTGATTATTAAGCGATTGTTATCAAGAACTAATTTGTCTCGATACATGTATAGAAAAATGTCCATTCATTTCTCTTGGTCCTGACCAAACTTTAAGGTAAATGATTATTGCCAGTATGTACTTGACATATAAATACTAGAATAGGTGTAATTATGGTATCTTAATAGGATATGGATCTTTTGATGTTCGTTATTGTAAGTTTTAGGTTGATTTTCTTTTTCTCAGATCATCATATCAAACTGACTGAGAATGTAGCTTTTAAGAGAGAGTGTATTACTGGCTAAAATGAAATAAAGAGAAATTAAGCATCATTTCTGTCCAGATACAAACTTGCAAGTGTCTTTTCCCAGGTTTCTATGTAGGGATATAAATGACTTATCATTAGTTATTTTCTTTAGGAGGAAGTACCTAAATAACATTAAGTTAAGCAAAGATAGCGAGTTTAAAATTTTTAATGTTTATTTTTGACAGAGAGCAAGTGAGCAAAGAGAGGGGCAGAGAGAGAAGGAGACACAGAATCCTAAGCAGGCTCTGAGCTCCGAGCTATCAGCACAGAGCCCAACAGGGGGCTCAAACCCACGAACCATGAGATCATGACCTGAGCTGAAGTTGGACACTTAACTGAGCAGGTCAAGCGCCCCTGTGTGATGATCTTTTAACAAAAAAACAGAACCCATAGGATATACATAGACAGGTATAGGAGGAGATTTATTTTAGGAATTGGCTCATGCAGTTACAGAGATTGAGAATTCCTACAATGTGGCTTTTGGAAGCTGGGGAACCAGGAAAACTGGTGGTATAATTCAGTCCAAGTGAGTCCAAAGGCCTGACAATCAGGAAAACTAATGATATGACTCCCAGACAGGCCAACGGCCTAACAACTGAGGGGCTCATGGTGTCAAAGCTAGAGTTTGAAGGCCCAAGAAGTAGGAGTTCCTGTGTCCAAGGGAAGGAGAGGAAATGTTCCAACTCAAGAGAGAAGTCACCATCACTCTTCTTTTCGCCCTGTTAGTGCCCCCAAGAGACTGGAGGTTGTCTTCCAGGATCACCCTCACAGGGACATTTAAAAATAATCTTTTGCCAGGTATCTGGGCATCCCTTAGGCCAGCACAGCGACACATTAAATTAACCATCACACAATATATGATTCTTTTGTTAGTAAATGAACTGTCACTGTAAGCTTATGAACATTAAAATGAGGCCCTGTATAGCTCTAAATACCATCTCTTTAACTCTTTATGAGTAAAGTTCAAACTTTAAACATCAAGTGCAGCCCTGAATTTTCAAGGTGGATCTGTTCTTCCTAATGCCAGCATGAATGCCGCATGTTTTAAAAGGAAGAGTGTATGTCACTGTTTTCCAAATAGTCTCACCATTAATGAAATCATCCAGTTGTCTCTTTGCAACTTAGAGAAACAAAAAACTGTGGTGGGCAGACAAAACAGCCAAGTGATTGTGAACGAAGAGAGATCTATAGACAAATGTAGTGGCCAAAGCAAACAACTTGAGGTGGAAAGAAAAAGAAAAAACAACAACAACAACAACTGGAATGGGCAGATACGAAAAAAACAAACAAACACTTAAAAAAATTGTCAACACCTCTCTCTGGTAGCCACCTCGACGTTTGTTTGTTTTATACATTCTTGTAAATAATCTCAAAGTGACTGTGTTTTCCTCTTCCATTTATGTCCTTACATAAATTGTTTGTCCATATCATGCCTCTTGAATACTAGAAAATGTTATATATAGGATCAACATCAAGACACCGATTTCTATTTATATATCGAAAGTTTAAATATTTTTCTAGTCTGCCTCAGAAATTATATACTAAAATTTTGTAACACTTTGTAAATGTTTGAGTAGTTTAAGCATTGATGTTAATGTGTTCTATTTTCATTGAATTTATTATTGTCCTTAGTAAATTCAAGGTATTTTATCTCTGTGGACATCTCCAACTAGAAAGTTCTGAGTTCACACATTATCATTTGCTTGTTTTTTTCCAGAAGTTAAACCAACCAAATTTTACTAGTTTTATTTATTTCTCCCTGGACTACCTTGAAGACCTCATTTTCTCAAGATGTGACCAACAAACCACCAATATCATCAACACTGGATTTTTTTTCTAAATTGCTGGGGATAAGAATACTTCGGTAAAATCACAACTATCCACTAATATACTTTGCTATACAAACCTAGATTTGTTATTAATCTAGATAGATATAGACATGTATATACATATATACATAGGGATATAATTCCATAGAACTAGAAACCAATTAAATGTAACTTTGAAATAGAGGTACATTATCTTACATACCAGGGAGTCCAGAAGTAGCTTGTATGTCTTTGATTTTGGCATGTAACTATGACTCTTTTCAGGCCAGTTCCTGGCAATAAAGAAGAAAATCAGCAGTGGACCAATCACAATTTGTTTCTTAGGGATGTTTACATTATCTGAGCATATTGCCTCTTGATACATGAATCGAATTGGGGTTCTTTTAACAAAGAAGATGAAGGATCTGGATGGACAGGTGTATAGATTATTTTTAATTTGAATTGGGCATTGCTAGACATGGGCATAGAAAGAGCTTGTTATTCTGTCAAATAAGGTATCTTACTCAACGTCTGTGAATTTTCTTAATCTTTGATGTAAGCCAGCTTTAGTTTGCTTTCTGGACAAAAAAAAAAAAAAAAAAAAAAAATCAAGATGAGACATAACCAAATACAGGAATATAACATTTCAAAGCATAGATATGGCCAGTACAAAGAAAACATAAGCACTTAGATTTCAAAGCTTTTATGTAAATCTTCATCTTTCCCATTGTTAATTAGCCAGATATGTCTTTCAAAAGCTTTAGTCCCCCATGTAACATGTGAGTTTTATATTTAGGGTTATCTATGCATCTCTTGTCTGATACTAGTTTGTATATCTTAGGGTATGCAATCTCTCTGTATCAAATTAAAACAAATTTTTTTCTTCACACCTGCTTTCCTGTGTACATATAATAAGAAATATAAGTTTTAGTATGTCATAGGATTTTTGTGATTATATTTGTTTGAAATGTTCTTGATATGAGTAGTTTTCTTTACTGTTTCACACACTTGATACTTGGAAGGAAATATCTTTGTTGATAAATGAATAGTTAAAACATTTTTTGGTTTCCAGATTATATTGAATAAAATAGATAATACATTTTTATGTATATTTATGTATTTGTCTTCTATACATATACACACATACATATGTGTATTATGGAGTTTAACTGTTGTGTGGAATATTATACCAAAGTGAATAATATTCCATATAGTTTAGGCAACCACAGGTGACAGGATGGATCTAGAACAAGGCCCATTCAATGTTGCAGTGTGTTTTAGTTATAGAAAGTAGACTTGTAATCTTTTTTTTTTTTTTTGTTCTTTATGACTTGTAATCTTTTTGAATGCCTTTTTTCTTACAAAATCAGTATGCTTAGTTTTGGAGTTTGATCTATACACTGTTGACACATACTATATTTCCAAACATTCACAATCTTTGTTCTGTTCTTCATGAATTAAAGAATATGCCAGATGTGGTGAATTTTCCTGGAAAAGTTGGAATCACCCAAAAGTCATTAAAAAAGTGGAAAATAATAAGTATTACTGTTATGTTACAAGTAGCTTCTGTTCTCAATGAAACTGAAATTCTAGCACTTTCATACAGTAATTTTTAGCTATTGAGGCCACTCAGCTCTCTAACCTTATGTTCACACTAAGGCCTCATCATAAAGCATTTGTTACATTAAAAATAAGGAGGACAAAGTTAAAACTAATATAAGACAATGTCTAATTTACTTGCTAAATGCTCCTTTTATTTTGTGTTCAGTGAATAGAAAAAGAGTAATTTTAGTATCAACAAAGAAGATACATACAATACATTCCATTTTATTTAGGTTTCTGAATATTCAAAGTATGTTATTTCCATTACCATTGCCTGCTTTTTCCAAGGAACTGGTTTTTGGTCATTGATTTGCTTTCTTTTCAGAGAGAGAGCACACATACATCAGCAGCAGCAGAAAGGGGCAGAGGGAGAGAGAGAGAATCTCAAGCAGGCTCCATGCCCAGCATGCAGCCTGACACAGGGGTTGATCCCAAGACCCTGGGATCATGACCTAACCAAAATCAAAAGTCGAATGTTCAATTGACTGAGCCAACCAGGCGCCCCTGGTCATTGTTGTTTATTATTATTATTATTATTATTATTATTTCTCACTTTCCTGAGCTCTAAAAAATAGCCATGCACATTTAGCTTAAGTACTGGTTCATTGTACAATAAACTAGTATTATAGAAATATATTAGTTCAAAACAATAATGAAGTAGCAGCAAGTTCTGTATTTATAAACCACATTCCAGGATTCCAAGGGAAATCATTACATTATAGTAATGTTAATGGGATCCCTGTGTAGCTCAGTTGGTTAAGCGTCCGACTGTTCATTTCAGCTTAGCTCATGATCTCATGGTTCATGGGACCGAGCTCTGCATCAGGCTGTGTGCCCGGTGTGGAGACTGATTGGGATTCTCTCTCTCCTTGTCTCTCGGCCGCTCCCCTACTCACACTCTGTCTCTCAAAATAAATAAACTGTAGAAAGTAAAGCTAGTTTCTCTTAGGGTGATTTTTTATGAATTAAAATTATGAATGGGGAAAAATTACATACCTGACAATAGAATGTACAAATAATAGTTTTTTGTGTGTGTATGGTAGCAAGAAGAATAAACCAAAAAGCTATATTTACTCCATTCATCATGATAGGTTTGGAAGTAATTTAAAGCATAAAAACATGATTTTTGAAACATTGATTTTGAAAACATGTTTTGCATGGCTTTAAGAAACTAGAGCTTTCCAATTTACTTTAACTATGTAGTGCATTATAAAATGAAGCTTCATTTAGATTATGTTGGACTTTTTTATAAAACAACCAAATGTGATAGATTCTTTTATTTCATGTTACTTCTACAGTGTTAGGTAAGGTCAGTTGTGCTCAAGAAACTATGTTTTTGTAAGCAGGATGGATTCTCATTTATTCTTTATTAGTCTTTGGGGGAAGTGAATTCTGAGACATTGCCTACTCAGTTACGAAACTCCTAATCAAACCAAACAGTTTATTCCACAGTTGACCAATTCAGAGAGAAAACAAACCAAGCTAAAGTTTCATTTTAGTTTAAATTACCAACGTGTAAACTCAGAGAATAAATAGTAAGAGCTGAACTCAGAGTCTTAAAAATATTTATTTTTCTGTTAAGCTGTTATTTACTTGAACTATGTTTGACCAAACCAACCTGACTCCATGCTTATGTAATTGTGAGCAAGCTCACATCTGCATATGAGTACCTTGGGTTTTATGATGATCATATTGCTATCAACATGATTTACAATTACATCGGAAGTAGCAATACTTTGATTTTGCTGACTTTCTTACTCGCTAATGTGATACATTACATAATCAAAAATCACCTCCATACCAGTGGTTAGCCAAGGAGAGGCAATTTTTAAAAAGCAAGAAGTTTCTTAAAAATGGATTTTATTCTGAAACTCCTTTTTATTTAAAGTCTGGTATGCATATGGTCAGTGCTGATAGAAGTTTCTGGATCATTATAAAAATCTCCTTAGAAGTAATAATGGGGGACACCTGGATGGCTCAGTCGGTTAAGCATCTGACTTCGGCTCAGGTCATGATTTCATGGTTCATGGTTTCTAGCCCCGCGTCGATCTCTGTGCTGACAGCTAGCTCAAAGCCTGGAGCCTGCTTCAGATTCTGTGTCTCCCTCTCTCTCTGACCCTTCCCTGCTCATGCTGTCTCTCTCTCTCTCTCAGAAATAAATAAAAAAACATTAAAAGTTTTTAAAAAAGAAGTAATAATGGAACACATGAAGGGATTTCCAGGCTTTTCCCCATATGAAATGTTTACATGGGTTAAACTTCATTCCATAAACTTTACTGTCTTCCTACAATTGGAGAATAATGATTGTATATATCAAACTTTAAATCCACATCACCTGAGATCTGTGTTAAATTCCAGATTCTTGATACTGTAGGTTTGAGGAGTGCCTGAGATTCAGGATTTTTAATGAAGTGATACTGTTTCTTCATGAGTAGTAAAGGTTCTTGTAGACAGTGCCACTCAGTGTTGATTAACATTTTCTCTTAAACTTACATAGCATTTAATAACCTTGGTAATTGCTACCCCATCTTTAATTTAGCAAATTTTTAAACATTATCTCAAACCCTCAAAAAAATTATGATAGTATAAAGCATAGGGTTTCGAGCTGGGTATAACAGTATTCAAAAGCCTCAGTTCCAACTTGGGCACATTGCTCAATTCACAGAATCTCCATTTTCTTAACAGCAAAATGCAAGTGATCCTACCTCTGTACCATTGGGATGATGCTTAATTAATATGCCACAAGAAGCATCTAAAATGAACAATAGCTAGTATACACTTTCGAGTACCAGATCCTACACATCCCATGGTTTATTTATATAACTCCATGTATGTAAGTATGTGTGTATATATGTTACAGATCGATACAAATGCGTAGGTATGTTATTTAAACACAGAGTTTCTTTTTCTGATGTAGAGCATTTTCAGTGCCAGAGCATGCATGTGAGCTAGAACACAGCAGGGAGAGGGTGGTCCTCAAAGGTGTAGAATGTAATGAGTTAAGAGAGTACAGACCTCCAAATGAACTCTTCACTGCCTTAAGTTTTAACAGATCTATTGTATTATTGATACATTAATAACTGCACATATTTAATGTATATGATTTAATGGGTTCAGACATCATTACTCTTTTGACTTCAGTATTTGACAACCTGGTTGTGGGTTTTGGGGAAAATTCTAATTTAGATCCCATTCTAAGTGATACACTACAGTGCTTGGCAAATGATAGACTTAAGAAGGAATGAATTTGTTCCTGCTGAAAGTTTTGTCACGGAACAATTTTCACCTTAGAGGAATGGAAATTCACTTGGAACTGGCTGGCAGGTTAATTTGAATTCAATTCAAGAACTATGAATCCCTATTGGTAACTTAGGTTTAGTTTAAAAACTCTCTAGGCTAATGATATGTGGCATGCTGTGCTTACATGTGCGTGTGTGTGTGTGCATGCATGAGAGAGATTCATATGCTGATATATGCTTCATCACTGAATTTTTACTTAGAGGAATTAAGCCATTTTAACTTACCAAATTAAAAATGTATTAAAATAAAACAAGACATATTTATGCTTTTATACAAATATACATAACACAAGATAATAAAAAATGACAGCAATGAGATGCTCTTTCTTTTAATACCCATACTCACTTCATATCCAGAACTAAGTGCTGTGATCCCCATGTCAGTGAAGTATTTCATTCATTCCTATATTTGGTTGTTACTGCTTAGCGATATGAAAATCCTATTTCACAAAGGTTAGTGTAGCAAAAGGAAGAAAGATGGCCAACTGCTCTTTTTATAGCATATTGAAATTGTTAGATTAGACTGCTCTAAAACTACTAAATCGTTTCATATCATACAAGTGTTTCCCTCAAATATTTGGTAATAGGGCTAACACCGTGTATCCTCAATTTGAAGTATTACAGTGTTTTGTTGACTTGATGCATGAACAGGTAGAGAAACATTTAATCCCTGCTTCTTGGATCAAACTCTTCTTTATTTCTATGACAGATAGGTGGGAAATGAGGTGATAAAATATACATATTTAATGAATAATACACATCCAAAAATATCACAAATATATTTAACTGGCGGACAATAACCATCCCTACCCTTATCATCCATGGAGTTTTTTCTAGGACAAAAAGATTGTAAATAATCACTCAGTTTCCATTGTTAGAGACTGAAGAAAACTGTCCTGGAGTTGGATTAGGACACCAAAATAAAGAAGTGTTTGCCAGGTTTTTTGTGTGGCAAAAGAGTTATTATCTTTCTGGTAGGTGGCTCTGTAAAGAGCCCCCCCCCCCTTTTTTTTTAATGTTTCTAGAGTGCCCTTCAGGAGGACATGTTCAGAATGGGGACAAAGAAACAAAATGCTGGTACTTGATTTGTATAGTAACATAAGTTGGCAGGAGCAAATGAGCAGATTATGTGCAATTTAGAAAATGTTTCTCTTCTTCAGTATGAGTTATTCTGTATTACCTTAATAATTAGTGGAGACTGGGGTGCCTGGGTGGTTCAGTTGATTGAGCATCTGACTCTTGATTTTGACTCAGGGAATGATCCCAAGGTTGTAGGATCAAGCCCCACATTGGGCTTCATGCTGAGCATGGAGCCTGCTTGGGATTCTCTCTGTCGCTTTAACCTTTGCCCTGCTCACTCTCTTTCTTAAAAGAATAATTAAAGTAATATTACTATTATTATTGTTCTTGTTGTTAATAAATGGGAATAGGGTGCCTGATTGGCTCAGTCAGTTGAGAGACCGACTCTTGATTTTGACTTAGGTCATGATCCCAGGATTGTGGGATCAAGCATTGCATGAGACTCAATGCTGAACGTGGAGCCTGCTTGGGATTCTCTCTCTTTTCCCTTTACCCTGCTCACTCTCTCTCTTTAAAGAAAAAATAATAGTAATAAATGGGGACCATGGGAGATGTATGAATACTGGAGGGGAAGATCATATTCTATAGATACAGCCTCTTTACTCAGGCTGCCTAAGTTCATATCTACCTGTCACTACCTTTGTGTCCTTGAACAGCCTTGAAACTTCCATCTTTGTAGCTTTTCTAAGCTTCAATTATGTTGTCTGTAAAATGGCGATAAAAATGGGTGCCTACCTGATGGAGTTGTCGTGAGGATTAAATTGCCATATTTCCCTGACTCTAAGAAATCGGCAATTATATGACGTCATTTTGTGTACCACTGTGAAAGAAGAAAAAATAAAGTAACCTCTAAACTCTATGCAGCGATGCTTTTAAACATAAAACTCAATCTTAGAAATATTAAAATACAAAATAGATCATCTGAGAATCAATGAAACCTAGTAGATAACACTGATAAGGTGCTTAAATCAGTATTTGGCACACAGTAAGTGCTCGAAGTTTGGTATTATGGGCTATAATTTCCCTAAGGGCAGATTGTATTTCCCACTTTGAAAATGGAGGCCTTCTAAAAGGGATGACTGATGACAAGCTTTAATAGGAAGAGCAAATATAGAAACTGGACAGTGTTGGGGTGCCTGGGAGGCTTAGTCAGTGAAGCATCTGGCATCGGCTTAGGTCATGATCTCATGGTTTGTGAGTTCGAGCCCCGCATGGGGCTCTGTGCTGACAGCTCATAGCCTGGAGCCTGTTTCGGATTCTGTGTCTCCCTTTCTCTCTGTCCCTCCCCTACTCATGCTCTGTCTTTCTCTGTCTCAAAAATAAATAACATTAAAAAAAAGAAACTGGACAGTGTTCACAAAGGACCCTTGTGTAGGGTTTCACTCTCCAGCTCTTCTGTTGCACAACACAAAGGTACAAGCCATTTTATAGTGTATGATTTTGCATTCTTCCCCTGCCACCAAATTCTCTTGAATTATCCCTACGTCCAAGTCATGTAGCAAGGCCTGTTCCCCAGCACAGCTGTGTGTGGAGGTTTGTGGTGACGACAGTGGGGCTTGCTCCACATTTCCCTGCGAGCTGGGACCCGGGCACTGTAGCTGCTGTACACCGAGAAGGGCACTGTCCACTAGCACCACGTGGTCACAAGGTTGGCAGTGAGCAGTTTTGTAAGAAAGAGTCTCTGAGAATGACAGGGAGAATGCTAAACCCAGAGAAGTAACTACCACTGGATTTCTGACTTAGGAATAAATGTGAAGAACAGAACCTCTTCCTCCACGATTTTTTTAATGTTTATTTTTGGAGAGAGAGAGAGAGAGAGAGCACGAGGAGGAGAGGGGCAGAGAGAAAGGGAGACACAGAATCTCAAGCAGGCTCCAGATTCTGAACTGTTAGAACAGAGCCCGATGTGGGGCTCGAACTCATAAACTGAGAGATCACACCCTGAGCTGAAGTCAGCCACTTAACAGACTGAGCCATCCAGGCACCCCTCTTCCTCCAAGAATTTATGAAAATGTGACTGTTAGAATGGCAGAGGTGGCTAATGCTTAGTTGAAATAAGTGATGGTCTAGACTAGTGCTCATTGAATCATGTTAGTGATTTTCCTCTATTCCCTCAATTTTGAAAAGTGTATTTTTAAAAATGTTTTACTCTTTCTGATAACAGCATGTACAACACTAGTAATAGCATTAATACTGCTAGCTAACACATATAATATAGTACGTTCTAGGTGTTATTCTAGGTGCATACAATTTGTTCCAAGTCCATTATTCATATTAACTAATTGCTATCTCCATGAGCTAGGTACGGTTTTTATCCCTTATTTAACAGTTGAGGAGACTGAAGTATGGAAAGGTTACTTCTGCAAAGTGTCAAATGTCCACAAGCACACACTCACACATCCGGCCACACACACAAGACCTATTAGGTAGCAGAGGTAGGCAGCATGGTTTAGAAGTTTAGAAAATCAGTGTGGTGACTGCGTTGTGCCTACAGTTCTGTTCTAGTCTATATAGACTAGACATGGCACGGACATTGGCTTCTCCCTTGCATCTGAGTCCCAGCTGTGGCAAAAACTGAATGAGGTTGAGCAAGAGTATTTTAATTAAATATTTTATTTTGACTTACTTGTAGAATTAACAGCCATTGTAAAATGTAATACAAAAAGGTGCTATATAACATTCACCCATTTACCCTCCATTGCTCATGATACAAAAATAGTGCAATATCATGACATTTTAGAATGAATCCATCTTATTCAGAGTTCCCAGGTTTTTCCTTGTAATCTTGTGTGTGTGTGTGTGTGTGTGTGTGTATGTCTATGTGTGTCTGTGTTGAATTCAATGCAGTTTTAAAACATGTGAGATAGTGCCTCTACCATTACAGTCAAAATTCAGATCACTTGCATGACCATAGGGCCCTTCCTGCTACCTTTTCATGGCAATACCCACTTCCCTCCTGACACCCTGTCCTGTCCCTAACCCATGGCATCCGTTAGTCTGTATTTCGTGTCTATAATTGTGTTAATTTAAAAACTATTACACAAGCGGAGTAGTATACATTTGAAATTGGATTTTTCACTCAGCCTAAGTTTCCTCGAGGTGCGTGTAAGTTACTGCATGTAGCAAATAGTTTACTTTTTTTCTTTTAAGAAAATGTCAGTATAGTTGACCTACAGTGTAGTGTTTCAGGTATACAACATAGTGAATGACCAGTTTTTTGCAGTATTCAGCATTTACCACAGTAAGTGTAGATACCATCTATCATCATACAAGGTTATTAAAACATTATTGACTGTGCTGTACTTTGCATCCTTGTTTCTAACTTAACTTTATAACTGGAAGAATGTCCTTCACATATTTTACCCATTCCGTCCCCACTGCCTTGGAACTGCCAGTTGGATCTGTTTATTCTTGAGTCTTTTTATTTTCTTAGTTCTTTTGTTTTGTTAAATTCCATATGTAAGTGAAAGCATATGGTGTTTGCTAATATATATTGCTGATTATTTATTACAGATATCCCAGAGTTTATTAAACTGCAGTTGACAGATACTTTGATTGCTTGCAGTTTGGAGTTACTACCAATAAAGCTCCTGTGAACAGTAATGTGCAGGCATTTGTGGAGAGGTAAACTTTGATTTTTCTGGAAAAAGTGCTCAGTACTCTTCTGAATTGTATGGTGGTTTCATATTTTGTAATGTTGGTTGGTTGGTTGGTTGGTTGGTTTTTAAAAAGCTGCAAAACTATTTCCCAGAGGTGGCTGTAGCATTTTACATTCTCACCAGCAATATGTAAGTGATCTAGTTTCTCCACATCCTTGTTAGCATTTGGTGTTGTCACTGTTTTTTTTTATGTTAGCCAGTTTGGTAAATTCGTAGCTTTGTCTCACTGTGGTTTCAGTGTGCATTTTCTTACTGCCTAGTGATGCTGAATATCTTTTTTATATATTTATCATCTGTATATATTCTTCAGGAAAAAAAGTATTCTTATGGCTTTTGTCCATTTTATTTATTTTTTTATTTTCTTTTAGAGCAAGAGAAAGAGTGAGCAGGGTATAGGGCAGAGGGACGGAGAGAGAGAGAGTAGGAGGGGAGAATCTCAAAAAGGTTCCACATTCAGGGCAGAGCCTGACCTGGGGGTCGATCCCACACCCTAGTATCATGACCTGAGCCAAAATTAAGAGTTGGATGCTCAACCTACTGAGCTATCCAGGAGCCTCACCCCATTTTATAATGGAATGTTTACTTATGACTTTTTAGTTACATATTCTAGTTACTAACCTATGTCAGTACAAATGATAAGCAAATATTTTCTTGCAGTTTGTATCTTGTATTTCATCTTCTTAACAGGTTGCTTTCCAGGGTATGACTTATAAAACTTGGATTAAATTTATTTTACCAATTTTTTCTGTATATGGGTTGTGCTTTTTCTGTATATGGGTTGACTGTTAATGTGTTAAGCATAAACAGTCTTTGCTTAAGCCACAAGTATTATCGTGTATTATACACACATAGTACTAAAAGATTTATAGTTTTATATTTAACATATCAGTTAGTTTTGCATAAAGGATTAGACATAAGCCAATTTTTTGTGTTTCCTGTGGTTGAGGTCTACTTGCTCCTGTGTCCTTTCTTGAAAAGAGTATCACTGGGGCGCCTGGGTGGCTTAGTCGGTTAAGCGTCTAACTCTCGCTTAGGTCATGATCTCGCGGTTCGTGAGTCCGAGGCCCGCGTCGGGCTCTGTGCTGACTGCCAGCTCGGAGCCTGGAGCGTATTTTGGAGTCTGTGTCTCCCTCTCTCTCTGACCCTCCCCTGCTCACGCTGTTTCTCTCTCTCTCTCTCCTAGAAATAAATAAAAATATAAAAAAAAAAAAAAAGAAAAGACTATCATTCCTTTATTGGATTGCTTTTACAAGTTTTACAAAACTTTTTGCTTGTATTTGTGCCAGTTTATTTCGGGATTCTCTGTTACACTGCATTGATCTAAAACTCTACCCTCACCATTTCCAACTCTCTTTATTATAGTTAAGTAGTAAGTCTTACTATTGAGGGACATGATTCCTGTCACTGTAGTTTTCTTAGTCAAGATTGTTTTAGCTATTTTAAAAACTTTTTAAAAATGTTTTATTTGTTTCTGAGAGAGAGGGAGAGAGAGAGGGGCAGAGTGAGCAGGGGAGGGTCAGAGAGAGAGGGAGACACAGAATCTGAAGCAGGCTTCAGGCTCTGAGCTATCAGCACGGAGCCCAACACGGGGCTCGATCCCACAAACAGCGAGATCATGACCTGAGCCAAAGTCAGAGGCTTAACCAACTGAGCCACGCAGGCGCCCCAAGATTATTTTAGCTATTATAGAGCTGTGTCATTCCATATAAATTTTAGAATAAGCTTGTGTGTGTGTACGAAAAAGACCTTGCTTGTATTTTGATAGGAATTTCATTAAACCTGTATATCAACCTAGAATTAATATTTTCACCACGTTGAATCTTTCCAATCCATTAACACGGTGTATCTCTCCACTTATGAGATCTGATTTCTTACATGATGCTTTGCTTTGTAACTGTGCTTGGCATCGGGATTAGTTTCTATTTTCATATTTCTAAAATACCTATAATGGTGTTATTGTCTGTTAGGCATGTGATTAGAAAAGGAAAGGGAAAATAGGAAAGGGTCCAAAATTACACTTTTGAAAGGGGAGCACTTTTGAAAAATTTAAACCACTGTCACTAAATATATACCGTATGTGTATGATGCTGCAGTAATTTTAAATGATAAAGTTATAATTGTTTATAGACGGATTGATAGAGATCTATAATTTTTCATGAATGCAAAACATCTTTCTAATTACATTAAAGTCATGCATCAGGGTGTTTTTTAATCACTCTTCTTTAGCCTACAGTTTTATGATTCATGTTGTAAACTGAAGATTGTTCCTTACTTATATTCTAATATTTACGAATAATCCTTGTATCATAAAACAGAGAACAAATTAATTAAATCACAGTGTACTAAATTTGAAAGTAAATAAGAAATGAATTCTTAAGTAATTGAAAACCCTAAAGGCATTATTTTACATAAATTGGGAAGGGTCTGAGTCCTTTTCTCCAGTAAATGAATTATTTAGCTTAATTGAAAACATTCAGATTAATACAGCTTCACAGGTAATAACCTGGAAAAACACAGGCTTGATAGCTAAGATATTTATATAAAGTTCCTAACTTCATGGAGAAGAGAAAAAAAATTGACCTTTTTTGCCTCCCTTGCCCACAGTTGTCCATATCTATTGAAATCTTTCTCCAATGATGACATATAT
Organism: Hyaena hyaena; assembly: GCF_003009895.1. Taxonomy (NCBI): domain Eukaryota; kingdom Metazoa; phylum Chordata; class Mammalia; order Carnivora; family Hyaenidae; genus Hyaena; species Hyaena hyaena. The sequence continues at coordinate 834,104 of NW_024081101.1, read as the reverse complement.
TTTTAAGTTTTGATTTTATTTTTTTTTATTTTTTAATGTTTTATTTATTTTTGAGAGAGAGATAGAGACAGTGTGAGCCGGGGAAGGTCAGAGAGAGAGGGAGACACAGAATCTGAAGCAGGCTTCAGGCTCTGAGCTATCAGCACGGAGCCCAACGCGGGGCTCAAACCCACGAACCGTGAGATCATGACCTGAGCCGAAGTCGGACGCTTAACCTACTGAGCCACCCAGGCGCCCCTAAGTTTTGATTTTAAAGCATCTCTTTATTTAAGTGCCATGGGAAAATGTGCTAGCTTATTGGCCATTTTAAGGGCGTAGAGGCCAGAAAAAAAAAAAAAAAGCCATTTAGAATCAAGCAGTTGATACTTCATACATATGTGCAGCACTGTAATAGTCTTTCAGCTGTCAGGGTGTTGGCAGAGTTGAGTGTGTTTATGTGTGGAGTGACCTGTTCGTGCACACGTGGACACATGGACAACTGAAGGTCTTTTATCACTCACCCGAGTATGTTGTCAACAGGTCAGTCTTTATGTTTCCTTTTTTAATGTCTGAGACTATCCATTGCTTTCAGCCCTTCTGGAGTGAAAACTTCTTATCCAAATCAGTATGGAGGTGCTAAATTTTTATTGCAAGTTGTAATAAATATTGTATACTCAAACCGCCAGATAAACCCATGAAAAATGTAGATTGTTTATGTACACAGAAACATACTTAATTATGAATCCCGTTCATTTTCATCTTGTACTTTATTACTTCAAAGGGAGAAGCTTTTGATTTTTCTGATCTCCCTGTATCAGCCATGACGCTGCCAAGAATTGGAATCTAGCACAGATGGTTCAATAAAACCTAGTAACAGGACTACTTCCAGAGGTATGGGCAGGTTTAAAGGAAACAAAAAAAGGGCTGTTGGGGAAGAAGGCTGTTGGGGTTCATATAGACTACCGGAAGTAGGAGGTTGTTACATGCCCCCCTTCTCAGGTCTAAAGGATCAAGAGAAGGAGGTAGCGTTTTGTAAATTCAGTACAAGACAGAGCAATGGAGGAAGGGATTCCTAACAGGACATTTAGGACTGTAAGCTGTCACTATGAAAACCAAGGCCCAAAGAAGATGGAGTGGAATGGGGAAGAAATGCCTTTCTCTTTCTCTGCCTTTCTGTCTGATGGGTGTTCCGCCCATTGGCCAAAATCAACCAAGAGTAGTCAGCAAAGGAGCTAATGAAATGTAACAGATGGGGATCAGCCTTCCAGGCACAGAGTGAAACAAAGAAGGGCATAAAAATGGGTTGGGTTCATACCAGCAAGAAGAGAGGAGAGTGAAATATTTAAGATGTAGACAGTAAAAAAACAAAACAAAACAAACAAACAAACAAAACCCACCAACCTAGAATTCTGGATCCATTGAACTTACCCTTCAGAAGTGAGGGGGAAATAAATACTTAATCAGACAAACCAACACTGAGAGGATTTGTTGCCTGTAGATCCGCTTTACAAGAAATGTCAGAAGTAATTGAGACAGAAAGAAAATGATGTAGGTCAGAAACCTGGGTCTACTTAAAGGAAAGAACATTAGAGAAGGACTAAATGAAAGTAAATCTTTTAATTTTGTATTCCTAATGACGTAAAAGATATCTTTTCATAATCGTAATAGCAGAAATGTATTGGTTGATTAGAGCTTACTGATAAAATAAATGAATGGCAGCAATGTTATAAATTTCAAGGAGGGAAGTGGAATATTGTTTTATATATGATGTAGCTGCGCTAGCTATGGGGAAAAATTGATTTCAGTGGGGAACAGAGAGAAAATGTCACAATTCCCTACTTCAGTCAATGTCAGAACTGTCCCCTAGCTAGTTCAAGTTCAGCTTCACTTATTTATAACTGCAAATTATTGCATTTTATTTTTTTTCCTAATAACTGAATGGAAATTGAAAAAAAAAAATGGGGGCTATAAAGTAGAAGTGAGAATCTAATACAGTTTCTCTTTTCTAATGGGTTTAACTGCTCCTTGTAGCCTGGTCTCAATCTTACAGATTTAAAATTTTTCTGCAAGCCTCCTTTTCAAGAACCAATTGTATTATTAGATTTCCCTATCTTCAAATTGAAGATTTATTGAGGTAGTCCTTCCCCCCAAGCCCCCATTTTTGTTGTTTTAAAAATATGGATTCAGTCGTATGTTTAATCTTACTCTCCTCTTCACTTGTCTAGAGGTATACCTCAGAATTTTGAAATCCTAAAGAGTACTTCATTCATGAATGTGACAAGAAACGTAACTTTAGGGGCACCTGGCTGGCTCTGTCGTGCAGTTCTTGATCTCGGGGTCATGAGTTTGAGCCCCACATTGGATGTAGAGATTACTTAAGAAATAAACTTTAAAAGAAAGAAACATGTAGCTTTGAAGACAGAGATAATAATGAAAAAGGCATACACACACACACACGTGCGCGCCTATATACATATTAAACCCAGGTTTAGTAGTAACTCAGCAGACTTCTTAATATCCCAAATAAAGCTAAAAAATAAAGCTGACACTGAAACTTCACAGTAAAATTCTTACTGTTAAAAGAATGGTTAAGGGGATATGAAGGCTTTAGTTGTTCTGAGACATTAATTGAATCCAACATACTATAGGAATGTAAGTAATGACATGTAATATAATATGGGTTGTAGGCTATTTTCAAGTCAACATACTTGTGAATTTTTAAACACTTTAAAAAATTAAACATAACTTTATGATACAAACCTATATTGACTCTTTTTCTGTAATCCTCCTCTAAATTCAGACCATTCTTGAAACCTCATTTAAAGTCAAGTAAAATACTCCCTGTGGTTTCCGTAACAGGCTCCCACTTTCAGGCTTCAGTGAGTAACTATACTGCTTATGGGGATCAGGAAAATTTTTGAACCAAATTATAAATGGTCATTATTTGTGAGGTTATTTTCATTTCTTAAGCATTAAGACTTTCAAAATAGAATGCCACTCAATTAGAGACTCTAAATGAAGCCCTCTCCTCCCCAACTCTTGGAACGTATTGGGGAAAATAGCATGTGTAGTTTGACCTGGTTCACAACTCGTCTTTAACCTCACCTCCCCAGAAGATTTGTCAGGAGACTAATGAAGCCTAAGTGTTAGGGCCCCTCCATTTCACAGAACTCTTCAAAGACACTGCTAAAGCCTCCAGACAGCCACATGCTTAAAAAATACCCAAAACTAAAAAGGTCCTTAACTTTTAGGTCCTGTGTCTTTGCATGAAGATTACTCTCATAACTTGCTTCTTAGGATGACCCACTCAGCCTTCATAAAAACCTTATCAGGTTTGATATGGTTTTGGTATGGATGAAAACTTGTGATATTAACAGTTGAGTAAATACTGTAACAGTTGGGGAGGTTGTTTGTTTGTTTTAACTTTTTTTCAGAAAGAAATTAGGAAAGGATTTTGATTTGAGCCTACAAGTTTTGCTGAAGCTGCAATTTAAATGTCATGCACATAGACTTATATTATTTCTGTTACTCTTTCTCACCCAGTAATAACTTGGTCTACATTTTCAGTACATTTATGAAATGTTTTTGAATATTAAGTAATGAGAAAGTGTCTTTTGGAGCCTGTTTTATCAAGATTCTAAATATTTAGTGTAAAAGGTACCCAGAATTCTTATTTGCAGCTTTTAAGTCTTCTTGAATTTTGTACTGTGTTATTACTATATTGTAACTTTGAACTCTGGTGTTATTATGTAACCTAGGCCCAGTAGCTTTTAAAACAAAGAGAAGCAGGAGTGCCTGAGTGGTTCAGTAGGCTGAAAGTTCAGCTCTTGATTTCAGGTCAGGTCTTGATCCCAGAGTCGTGGGATTGAGCCCAAGATCAGGCTCTGCACTGAGCACGGAGCTTGCTTAAGATTGATTCTCCTTCTCCCTCTCCCTCCCTCCCTTCTACCCTACTTGGATGTGCCGCACTTGCTCGCTCGCTCTGTCTCTCAAATAAAGTAAAAATTGAAAAGGAGCACTTGCGAAGAAAGTTGTAAACATATCATTGCTGTGATCTAATTTTCATTAGGCTATACGGTGTATTTTACCCTTGCTTTGCTTCGTGTGCATACATATCAGTGTCCCATACTAAGAATCTGAAAACTTTGGCCCATATGCCAAACTCAAGCCCTGATCTTGTTTATTTAATTAAACTGCATTTTTTTTTACCTAATTGTAGATTCGTATAGAATCATAAAAAATACAGAGAGAGCTTATGTATCATTTCACCCAGTTCCTCCCAGTATTAACATACTGCAAAACTATCATACAATACCACAGCCAGCTTATTGACATTAGTACAATCAAGGTACAGAGTATTTCTGTCATCACAAGGAACCCTCGTGTCACCGTTCTTTGTCCAGAGCTATCTCCTTCCTGACCCCACCTACTCCTTAACTCCCCTCTCCCACAACCAGCAATGTGATACCCATTTGGGTGACTTGGTTATTTCAAGAATGTTATATAAATGGGTTCATATAGTATGTAACCTTTTAGGATTGTTTTTTGTTTCATTTTGTTATGTTTTGTTTACTCAGGAGGATGATCTGGAGATTTTCCCAGATGGCTCTATGTCTAAATAGTGTGTTCCTTCTTAGTTCTGAGTACCATTGCAGGGTATGGATGTGCCACAGTTTGCTGAACCTGTCACCTGTTGAAGGATGTCTGAGTTGCCAGTTTCTGGATATTACAAATACTCTGAACACTCCTCTACGAGTTTTTGTGTTAACAAGTATTTTCATTTCTCTTGGGTTAATGCCCTGGAACAAAATGGCTGCTTTGTATGTTGTTTACATGTTGAGTGTTTACAAAGCTGCCAAACTCTTTTCCAGGGAGCGGTGCCATTTTACATTGCCATCAACAAGGAACCCAGTGTCTGTACATTCTTGGCAGCATGTAATGTTGTCAATATTTTCTAACTTACACATTCTGCGCTGTAAATAGTTAGATCTCCCTGTGATTTTATTTTGTATTTCCCTAGCAACTAATGGTTCTGAGTATCTTCCTATCACCTTAATTGCCATCTGTGTACTGTCTTTGGTGAAATGTTTCTCTATTCACCATTCATCTTCCATTTTCTAATGGAATTTTTTGGGGGGTTGTTTTATTTTTGTGTCTTATAAGTTCTTTATATGTTCTAGTCTTTGAATATGTTGTTTGCAGACATTTTTTCCTTAGCTTGTCTTTTTAACCCCTTGGGAACAAAAGCTAAAATTTTTGTTCCTGTTTAGTTTATTAGCTCTTCCCTTTATGGACCATGTAGTTAGTATAAAAGCTAAGGACTCTACTTAGCCCTAGATCCTGAAGATTTTCTTAAGTATGTATTTTTAAAATACAATTTCATGTCTTACGTTTAAATTCCAAGCACCCGTGGATGGCTCAGTCGGTTAAGCATCTGACTCTTGATTTTGACTCAGGTCATCATCTCATGGTTCATGAGTTCAAGTCCCACATGGGCTCTACACTGTCAGCATGGAGCCTGCTTGGGATTCTCTGTCCCTCTTTCTCTCTCTGCCCCTCCCCCTACTTGCTCACTCTCTCTCTCTCAAAATAAATAAATAAACCTAAAAAGTAAATTCATTGTCCATTATTAGTTAATTTGTAGAAGGTGACACAGTTAAGTTCTCTAGTTGAAAAAGCTATCTTTGTGCCACAGAATTGTTTCTAGATCTTTATCTAAACCATTTGGCCACATTTGTGTGGTTCTCTAAACTCCTGCTGATCTTTGAGTCTCTCCAACCACCAGTGCCACATTAGTGCCACACTATCTTGATTACTGTAGCTGTGTAAGTTTGAAAATCTGATAAACTTCTTCCTTGTTTATTTTTCTCCTTCAACATTGTTTTATTTTAATTTCCTTGCCTTTCCCTGTAAATTTGAGAGTGATCTTGCCTATACCATCTTGCTAGCATTTTGATGGGAGTTGTGTTAAAACTATATCATTTTGAGTAAAATGGACTATGTTGAGTCAACCAGTGAACACAATATTTTGGCTTAGTTACTTAGATGTTATTTAATTTAGTTCTATAGCATTTTGTTTTTACCATATATGTACATGTATGTTGTGTGATAGTAACACCTTCATTTTTGGTCAGATGGTAAAGATTACTATTTTTTTTTAATTTTAGTATCTATACAACTGATTTTTGTACTTTTATCTTGTATTCTGCTACCTTGAGTAACTCACTTGTTCTAGGAGGTCATTTTTTTTCTTTTTGTAGTTTGCTTGGAATTTTCATATTCCTCTCATTTGCCTGTAAGTAATGGTTTTATGTCTTCCTTTACCTGTAGTGCTGTATAGATCTATTTTCTTGCGTTGCCTCTTCGGACTAGCCAAAACTTTCAGCACTATCTTGAATAAAAGTAGTAAGAATATACCTTCTTGCTTTGTTCACAGTACTAGGGTAGAAGCATTTACTCTTTCACTATAAAGTATGAACTTAGCTGTGCAGTTTATATAGGTGCTGTTTATTAAGTTGAAGAAGTTCTCTTCTATTCCTGTTTTTCAGAGAGCTTATTTCAGGCACAGATGTTAAAATGTGTCAAACGATATCATGCATCCACTGATGAAATCAAATGCTTTTTCTTGCTTAACATTTAATATGGTGGATTACAATAATAATTTTCAAAGATCAAGCCAGTTGTACATCTCTGGAACAAACCCTACCAGATTTCCTTATATGTTGCTGAATTTTATGTGCCGAAATTTTGTTAATGTTTGCTTTGATATTAAGGGATATTGATCTCTAGATTTTTTGTTCTGGTATTTTTGATTTTCTTTAAATTTTACTATCAGGCTACTGCTGGACTCATTAAATGTATTAAGAATTGTTGCTTTCTTTTTTAATGTCTGGAATCAATTGTGTAGAATTGGGGTTGGTCCTTTTTTAAAAGTTTGCTAAATTTTCCCATTGAAACCCTATGAGCAAGGACATTTATTTTTCGGAAGTTTTTAAATTATGAGTTCCATTTCCGTATTAATTATATGGCTATTCAAAGTATCTATTTCATACTGAGTGATTTGCAGTAGTGTGTCCTTTATAAAAAATTGGTCCATTTTATCTAAATTGTCAAATATGTGTGTGAATAATCATCCCACAGTGTTCCCTTATTATCTTTTTGATGTCTGCCGAATCCATAACAATATCACATTTGATTGTTAACATTGGTGCTTGGTATGTCTTCAGTTTTTTTCCTTTGTCACTCTTGTTAGCATTTTATCAATTCTACTGATCTTTTTGAAAAATGAGCTCTTTATTTCATTGATTTTGTCTATTGTTTTTCTGTTTTCAATTTTATTGATTTCAGCTCTATTATTTCCTTCATTGTGCTTGCTTGAGGTTTATTTTGCTCTTCATTTTCTAGATTCTTTTTTTTTTTTTTTTTTTTTNAGAGAGAGACAGCGTGATCAGGGGAGGGTCAGAGAGAGAGGGAGTCACAGACTGAAACAGGCTCCAGGCTCTGAGCTGGCAGTCAGCACAGAGCCCGACGCGGGGCTCGAACCCACGAACCACGAGATCATGACCTGAGCGAAAGTCGGACGCTTAACCAACTAAGCCACCCAGGTGCCCCTAGATTCTTTTTTTTAATGTTTTTTTTTATTTATTTATTTTTGAAAGAGAGAGAGAGAGAGAGACAGCGTGAGCAGGGGAGGGTCAGAGAAAGAGGGAGACACAGAATCCGAAACAGGCTCCAGACTCCCAGCTGGCTGTCAGCAGAGAGCCCGACGCGGGGCTCGAACCCACTGAATGTGAGATCATGACCCGAGCCAAAGTTGAGGGCTGAACCGACTGAGCCACCCAGGTGCCCCCATTTTCTAGACTCTTGAGGGGAGTACTTGGATTATTGATTTCTTCTTTCCTGATACATGCATTTAAAAGCATCTTTTTCAGTTCACTGGTTATTTAACTGACATGACAGTCTTTTGTGGCAGGCAGTATTGTCTTTAAAATCCTTTTCATGTCTTAGGTACCTCTCCTAGACAGCATCTTCTAGCTTATTTGAATTCATTAATTAACATGTAGATTAAAATGTATTTTATTTTAATACACTTCAAGCATAATCCCCTTGAGGACAGGGACCAGGAGTTATTACCTTATTTTCTTAATGTTGAAAATTTCAATGTTGAAAAATCAAATAATCAGTATTTGATAAATAAATGCACATTAATTCCCTGGCCCGGTGCCAGTTTCAAATGAGAATTTGATACCATGGTCATTCCACAAAGGCAAGGATCAGAATCTCTTCTAACATATATTTGAAAACAGATTTTATTTGCTACACTCAAAGGATTCAGCCTTTGTTTTGAGTTTTATAATTACCTGTGATGTAAATTCCTCTTCCTCCCCCATACCTGTTTTCTTTTTTTCCGGTTGATATCATTGAGCCCTTAGGAAATTCAATGCTCTTTTCAGAATGAATGATATCAACAGTAAATCTTTTTTTTTTACTTTTTAAAAAATGTATTATTTATTTTTGAGAGAGAGAGAGACAGACAGACAGCATGAGCAGGGGAGGGTCAGAGAGAGAGGGAGACACAGAATCTGAAGCAGCCTCCAGTCTCTGACCTAGCTGTCAGTTGCAGAGCCTGATGCAGGGCTCGAACCCACAAACTGTGAGATCATGACCTGAGCTGAAGTCAGATGCTTAACTGACTCAGCCACCCAGGCTCCCTGATATCAACAGTAAATCTTAACACATCTTTAACATCCAAAAGTTTACAGCTGAGTAGTGAAGGTACATTTATATCATTGGACTCAACTACAAATGGGGCTGAGGAGAACTTCAATAAGTCTTCACAGAGAAGGTAAATTTAAATAAAGCCCAGAAGGATAAGAAAGCATATAAGATACCACTAAAGGATAAAAGATAAAGAGATTATAAGCAGAGGCCATAGCATACATACAGCAAAGTCATGAACAATGGGAGTGAAGTAATTCAAAAGGAAGATATGACTTTTTTTTTTCTGATTGAGTTTGCATTCTAGCAGGTAAGACACATATTAAACATATATTCAGTTGATTTATTATTCATGTAACAAGCGAGCAAAGCAGTATGCAAGAAGAAGATACATGATGAACTTTTGAAGTAATTCTAGCTATAGTGGTAGGCAAGTACATGAGTTTGCTTCAGGGGGATTCAGAAAAATACTGTGTTGAAAACAGAAGGCAAGGGCTAGCTTGCAAAAGGTCTATTCATTTCTCATTGTATTTTCCACTAGGGTATCATACTTGTGATGAGCATCCTTTTGACACTGAAGGCTGAGCCCACATGCTAATAATTCTTGACTTGTATGAGGGGACCTACTCCCCACAAACACATCCATTTTATGGCATTCTCTGATCTACTCTTGGCCCTGTGAAATTTAGCTCTTCATCTCCATTACCTAGGCCTGTTGCACCCTGTGAGCAAATTGTGTGACATTAGATCAGAGGATGGGGTGTAAGTTTAGAGTATTTGTTACTTTCTATGTACTTCACTGAAGTCCTGGTCATGACATTGTGTGTCTATTGCTATTCCGACAATGTTAATCTCTCACTTTGACCCATTAGGCCTAGAGGTGGAAACAGCTTCCCCCTTGGGATATTACCTGGATGACTCACTTTCCTTTAGTCTCATCACCCTGCCTATAGCTCTGTTGACAGTTATTCAAACAAATTGTTTTCTATTAAGTGCTTTTGGGTCTGCCTATCTCCTGCCAGGACCTTGACTAAGTGAATATAAGAAATGCAACTGTGAAATTTTGGTACTGATTCTCAACTCACTGTCATCAGTGTGTTGAACTTCTTTGTACTTATAATACTTATGCTTCATTCAGAAATCTTTAATCACTGTCATTAATTTCTACATATTTACCTCCTAAAATAGTTGAAAATCAATATATGATTTAGGCAGCCATTATTTTTACAGCACAGATAAATTAATTTTGAGTTTTACTTATGTTTAGGTAAGTAAATGTTCTCTGTCTGACTCTATAGAAAGCATTGCTATGTAGTACCAAGTTCTAAAACCAAATCATTTTATACATGTCAGAGACATCATTGTCAATGGAGATATGAGTTAAGAAGTGCTCTCAGGTTCACAGGTTGTAGCTATTTTTTATTCTTTTTTTTCTTTTTTTAAAATAGTTTATTGTCAGGTTGATTTCCATATAACACCCAGTTGTAGCTATTTTTCTGCCTAATGGAAAAACTTGGAAATGTTTAAGAATGAACCCACAAGGTTCCAGAAATATATTTACTGTTTTTAATGGAAATTAAAATAATGTTAAAGAAATAGAAACTGCACATACAGAGAGATACAAATAATCTCGTGTATCAACATAGGTTGAATGGCAAACCAGAACTTCTAATCCACCTAACACTAACAAGGGAACACCGCCCCGCGCCCCCCCCCCCCGCCCCGCCACTTCCCATGTTCCATCAAAAGACATAAAGAAGAAACCAGGTAAAACAGAAGATTGAAGTAAGATCCAGAGTCTGATAACATAAGACCTAAATGTTCAGGTGTCCATTTAAAATCATTCATCAAACCAAGGAAAAGGAAAATCACAACTTGAATGAAAAAAGACAATCACTAGTCACCTACATCAAATGACACAGGTGATAGAATTATCTGCCAAGGATATTAAAGCAGCCATCATAAAAAATGGTTCAATAAGCAATTACAAACTTGCTTGTAACAAATAAAAAACAGAACATCTCAGCAAGAAATAGAAGACATGTAGAATAAAATGAAGTTTTAGAACTGGAAGATATAGGAATCAAAATAAAATGCAGTGGATGTTCTCAACAGCAGATTGCAGGGGGCAGAGGGCAAAATCTGTGAACAGGAAAATAGAACAGTAGAAATTACCCAGTCTGAAAAAGAAAGAAAATAGGCTGATAAAAAATGAACAGATCCTCAGTGACCTGTGGGATTATAATAAAAGATCTATGATGCATGTCATCAGAGTCCTGAAAGGGGAGAAAAGAGAGAGCTATTGCTGAACAATTGACCAAAGAGATAAAGACTGAAAAACAACCAAATTTGGAAAAAGACAAAAACTTATAGATTCCAGAAGCTGAGTGAACATAAAGGATAAACCCAAGGAGATCCATGCTTGTACCGCTTCTAGTCAAACTTCTGAAAACTAGGGATAAAGAAAAAAATGAAAAGCTTAATAGCAGTGAAGGACAAAAGACACTTTATAGGGAAAAATATCAAATGACAGAATTTTTTATGAGAAACCACAGAATCCAGAAGGAAATGGCATGCCATTTTTATGTGATTAAAGAAAATAACTGTTAGTGTACAGAAAAATAGAAAAGGGGCAACACTTCCAAACACATATATGACACTAGAAGTACTCGGATGCCACAACCAGGCCAACACAGAACAAAACAAAGGGTGCAGGTCAGTATTCCTCTGACATATACCGAGACAATAATCCCTAACAGAATTTGATAAATGATATTAACTAAAAACAAGCACATGATATTATTGATGCAGGAAGAAAGGTTTGATAAAATTCAAACCCCATTTATTCTTTAAAAAAAAAAAAATCTCAGAAAACTAGGACTACAAGAGGACTTCCTCAACTTGATCAAGAACATCTGCAAAAATTCTATAGCTAGCATCATAATGTGAAATATTTTAATGTGTTCTTCCTCATAGTAGGATCAAGGCAAATACATTTGCTTTCACTCTGCTCTTTATAGTACTGGAAGTTCTAGCTAGCATGAAAATGCGAGAGGTAAATGAAAGCGTACAAATCAGGATGCAGGACTTAAAACCATTCCTATTTGCAGATGTTATGATGGGGCTCTGTAAAATATCCCAGGGATTCTACAAAAGTACTCCTAGAAATAATGAGTTCATCAAGCTCTCAGGATAAAAGATCAACTACAAAAATCAATTGTATTTCTTTATGTAAAAAGTGAACTGCTGGCAACTAAAATTGAAAATGTAATTTTCTACAGTCACTGTAAAAAATTAGGAAAAAAAATGGTTGGGAATCTACTAAAACATACAAGACCGTAAATAAAACAAAGACCTAAATAAGTGGAGATAAATACTGTGTTCATGGACTGTGAAGTATAACAGTAAATGTCAATTCTCCCCAAGTTAATCAGTAGTTTTAATGCAATTACAATCAAAATTTTAGCAAGATTTTTTTTGATATGGACAAATACCCATCTGCCGGAATCCTCGCTGCCTTATTTTCTGGGGTCTCAGTCCTAATTAACTATCCATGCCTAGCACATTTCTCCTTTGGCTTTATCTCTACAGAGATGTGTTGTTGTTGCTAAACATCTAAGAAATACATGTCTTAATAGAATGTGTAGCCTTTCATCCAATATGGGTCATTGTGGGGAGGAGAAGCAGAAATGGCCTAGAAATTATTTTACCCAAATCAGTAAATTTGTGAGCATTATTTAAACATCTTGGCTACTAAGCCTGTTTTTTTCCCCCTAGCTTCCTTATTCTCTGATGCTCATTTTAATCACGGTGCTTAAAATTATGTGAAATAATTGAATCATTGGGGAAAATGACTCAGACCCCTCTGAATTTGTATAAACTACTGCTATTAGAGTTTTCAGTTTCTTAGAGATTCTCTTCTTGTCGGCTTTGAAGTCTACCATAATCAATTCTCTCTAATTCATATTCCACTCATTTTACGATATGGGAATTACTGGTTGATAATAGAATATAAGCAAGGCCCAGTCTTAATTTTTTATAGCATGTATCTTAAATCTGTAGACTAAAGAGAGTGATTAAAACATGCTGGTGTGAGCCTTGAGGTTAATAAAAAAGCGTCGTATTTTTAAAAAAATAATTCATGTGATTACTTCATGTGTAACAATGAAAACCTAATCATTTAAAGTTACTTTCAGGGAGCCTCGTGGCTTGCTCAGTCAGTTAGGTATCTGACCTCAACTCAGGTCATTATCTCAGTGTTTGTGGGTTCGAGCCCATGTCGGGCTCTGTGCTGACAGCTTAGAGCCTGGAGCCTGCTGCGGATTCTGTGTCTTCCCTCTCTCTGTTCCTTCCCGACTCACACTCTGTCTCTCTCTGTCTTAAAAATAAACAAACATCTAAAATATTTAAAAAAATAAAATTATTTTCAAAGCATACATATATGGTGTGCTTTGAGTTATATACATTTATTTAACATCCTTTTCTGGAAGTGTCCTTTGGCAACCCCTGCTCTTTTTTCCTTAAGCTTTGTGCAACTACATATAATAGTAATATTCTTATAAGCCTATTAGAAATGTGAAATAAAACAATGCAGTCACAATACAAAGCACTGTTATGATGATAGACATTAAAGATGGCCTAAATATTATAAGTAAATACTGTTGATGGATTAAAAGACTCAACATGGTTAAAATGTCATTCCTTCCCAAAATGATCTATTTAAAGCAATCCCCATCACAGTACCAAAAAGATATTTTTTAGTCTGATCTGTAGATCTATTTCTAGATGAGCTTATTGTAAAATTTTAAGGTCAGACACAGGACCTAGAATTTCTAAAAACGGTTTTGGAAAAGAATAATAAAGTAGAAGGAATAACTCTCATGTTTAGGCATATTGTATAGGTAGAGTTAACTAAGGTAGTGTGGTATTGGCAGAGAGATAGGCACACTCATCGATAGGACAGAAGTGAAATCCCAGAGACAGATGCACACAAATAGGCCCAACTGGTTCTGGACAAAAGTACAAATGGTATTCAGTGGAAAAAGGATAGTCTTTTCAACAAATGCTGTTGTACTGTTGGAGCAATTGGAAATCTGTAAGAAAACAAAATCTTAAGAAACCCCACACCTCATACACAAGTGAACTCAGTGACTGATTTAAATGTAAATACAAAATGGCGAAAAATTAGAAAAACAGATAGAAGGCCTTCATGAATTAAGGCTGGTTGAAAAGTTTTTAAACCTGACACCAAAAGCACCATCCATAAAAGAAAATACATACAGTAAATTGGACTTCATAAGGGTTAAAGAGTTTGCTTTGGAAATAGACTGTTAGAAGATAAGCTAACAACTGGGAGAAACGATTTGCAAATCACATATCTAACAAATGACTCCCACCTGGAAAATATAAAGAACACTCAAAACTTAGCAGTTAAAAAGAAAGGTATCTAATTGGAAAGTGATCAAAAGGCATGAACAGTCTTTTCGGTGAAGAGTATATTCACATGGCAAGTAAGCCTGAGAAAAGATGTTCAGTGTCACTAACCAGAACAATTCAAATTAAAACCACCATAATATATCTCTGCATGCTTAACACTAAAAAAAAAAAAAACAAAAAAACAAAAAAAAACCCCTAAAATTGATAATACCAAATAGCATACAGAGAATGCAGAGGATAGGATACAGAGAACAGGAAACAGGGAAACTGAATCACTCACATTGCTGGCAGGTAGGTAAAATGGTACACACCCTCTGGCGAATGTTTTGGCAGTTTATTTAAAAAGTAAACATTTACCATAGAACCAACAACTTTACTCCTGGGCATTAATCCCAGATACATGAAACATAGATACAAGATTGTTTTGCAGCTTTATTTGTTGTAACCCCAAACCAAAAATAACCAAAATTTCCCACAGTAAATGACTAAACAAACCGTAGTATGTTATTCACGTGGACTACTATTCACAATAGAAGGAAGCAGGCTCCAGAGGCGGTGACAACTTGAATGGGTCCCTAGGACATGATGCTAAGTGAAAAAAGCTAATATCAAAAGGTTCCGTCCTGAGTGATCCCATTTATCTAACATTCTTGAAATGATGAAATTCTAGTGATGAAGAACAGACGAACATACCAGGCTCTGGGATGTGGCGTCGCGGAGTGGTGGTTGGTAGGACTGTGAAGGGAGACCAGAAGTGAGGTCTTTGTGGTGAGGGAAGGATTCTGTGGGTTCTACATTGTGATGGAGGCTGTGGTTACACAAATCTACAGTGTTAGAACATGACAGAAATATATACACAGCATAATAATGTCATTTTGCTGGTTTTCAAATTGCATAATGTTTGGTTAAAAGTAACTGAGGGTGCTCTCGGGTGGCTCAGTTAGTTGACCATCTGACTCTTGATTTCGGCTCAGGTCATGATCCCTGGGTCGTGGGATCAAGTCCCCCTTTGGGCCCCACACTAAGATATTCATTCATATTCTCTCTCTCTGTCTCTCAAAGTACAAAAAAGGTGTAACTGAGGACACTGAATGAAGACTATTTGGGACCCCTCTTTACTATCCTTGCATCCTTTCTGTGAGTATGTAATTATCTCACCATAAAAAGTTAAATTTTAAAAAGCTCTGCTCTGCCAATTATTAACAGTTGGAATTTGAGCAAGTTGCTTTGAGCCATCATCTTTGTCATGGGGTTCCTAAGACCTTGCTAATGTAGTTATTGTGAGGACTAAATGACAAAGATAAACAACTGAGGACCACAGGAAAATAGAACAAGGTCTGAATTAGAATTCGCTGTGTTTGGGCTACATTTTATTATATGTACCTTGCTGCTTTCTGAGTTTGTTTAAGTAGATCTTTTCATCTGGATTTTAAAATCTTAATGGAAATATATGTATTCCACATTAATGTAGAATTTATTATAGGTGCCCAGTAAATTCTGATTATTGAGTAAGGCTAAAAGACCATTGAGATGTACCTGAGAGCCTTCAAATCTATCCCTTTTTGGTGCAGTCAATA
The DNA here is from genome assembly GCF_003009895.1 of Hyaena hyaena. Classification (NCBI taxonomy): domain Eukaryota; kingdom Metazoa; phylum Chordata; class Mammalia; order Carnivora; family Hyaenidae; genus Hyaena; species Hyaena hyaena. Next base: position 818,394 of record NW_024081101.1, on the reverse strand, counting down.
TTACCCAAGACAGGATTTTCCTATGTTTGGAGTTGTAGTAATTTTTAGAAACACACACTTTATCGTTTTTCACAATTGGCTATGCATTAAAGTCACCTGTAAAACAGTACTAGGTCCTACTCCCAGAGTGTTTATTTCTCAGGTCTTGGGTATATAAAATTTCCCAGGAATTTTCCATGTGACCCTGATGCTTCATGGAACACACTTTATATGATGAACTATACATATGTCCTGGCTTAAATGGATTGATCTCCTTAGAAAACTCACAGTACAAGTTGTAAAGGAACTTATGTTCAGGGTGATATTGCACCCAGTAACAGAGAAAAACACTTGGAAAGCTGCGGACTTGGATCCATGTTGGTCAAAAACTGTTTTTAATTTTGTTTTATGAAATTGTTTCTTCTGCACGTATTCAGATGACCGCACTAAGAGTAAATGAGATGACCAACAGAGAACATTGTAAATCTATTTTGGATAATAGTAATTTAAATACAATTACCTACAAATTAAGCCTCGTGCTTTATTTCATATAGATTTTGTTGGGGGGGAATGGTGATATTATGATAATGGTATTCTAAAATATGAAATGTGTAACTATTAAAGTAAACGTCATACCCTGATTCATTGTGCCAAGTTTTTTCTACTTTGATCTATCATTTATGTTTTTGCCAAGCACTGGAATGCTTGACATAGAAAAATGAGTCTCTCACTTCAACAAATGGTATTTTAAAAATATTCAAATAATATTAGCAAAGATTATTATTACAAAACAAATGTCGTTCTAAAAAGTTAAGCCAGTGTTTCTTATAAATATTAGGTTAACCTGTTGCATTAAAAACAAGATACAGAAGACTTCGATTGGCAAAGAATCATTTACAAACATGCCCAGTAGCCTATTACAACTGTGTCCATTTAATAGAGAAAATTTCTTTTGAGTACCACTAAGTAATATCTAATCCAATATCTAAGAGAATGGTATTTTAATAACTGCCACCAAAGAAATTGAAGAAAGAATAAGTTGTCAGTAAAGTTTTTTCATAAAGTACTGCGGGAATTTACCATTTTAGGAAAATTTCTTGATTCAGTTATACGAGTACTCTTTATTTTAGCAGAAACCTTGTCCCCTGAGAGCTATCCACATTCTGACTTCAGAGCTCAGCTGCTACATTCTGCCATTGCTTTTCTTAATCACACTGTTGGCATCATCAATACATGACTTCTGACAAGATCCCCAGGGTAGAAATTAAGCTTGGTAGACAGTGGATACATAACGAATGCAGAGATTATTCTGGGCATTTCTTTTTGTTTGGTGGAGTGAAATTTTTGTTTTGTTTTTGAGAGGGTAAAAACAGGAAAGGCATTTAAAAGTCTGTTCTGGATTAGGATTTTCTGCTCTGCTCTGTTATTTTAGAGATGTACCTAGAACTTAAAGAAAGAGTTCTGGTTTTATCTGCTGAAGAGTTTTTATGTTTAGAAGCCTGTGAGAGCAAGTACTATGTCCACTGTGCTGTTCTGGTTTGGATATTAATCAGAACACACTTGAACATTATTTGACTTCACAGGGCTTTGCCATGCTAGCAGCACAACCTTATTTGTAGTGACCATGGGCAGTCCTATTATGGGAAACTAACTTGAGAGAGAAGGCGGGTCACTTGCTTCTGCGCAGGTCCTGGAATTTGAAATATCCAGGGGCCTCTACAGAATCCTGGCATCAGTTACTCCGTTGACTCACTCAGTGTTGGGATCACTCATTTTGCCCTTACAGGACTCCGATCTTGGAGGCAATTGGCTTCAGAGAAAAACGAATAGGAAAAAACTGAAGTGTTATGTTTTAAAAGGCTGCTGAAGTTGATTGATTTCTCATCATTCCTAAACCTATCGGAGCACTTAAGTTGGGAGAAAATATACCAAGATTTTTGTTGCTGCCTTGATATATACTTTTTTTTCCCCAAATGCTTTGGTGGGAAGAAGTAGAGGAGTGTTGTAAGTACAAAGTAACTGAAAATATTTTTTCCCGTGGCATAACTTTTAATTTGTGGCAAGCTCACTGATTAGGCAGATTGATTTTAAAGTATTATAGTGGTCTGTGAATAAGCATAAATGTTACCTTCTCTGTACTGTACACACATGTGTGTGCAGGTGTACATGTTTCTCATTAGGAAAACTTTTCAGGGGAAATGAGGTAGAGTTTAAAGTGTTTTCTTTGCAAATACAGTCAAGCAGATCTTTTTTTTTTTTTTTTTTTTTTTAATTTAAGAGACCACCTAAGTAATAGAATATGAGTAACTGGCCTGGAGTATTTGTAACAAACTATCTTAATTGCTGTGAAATAGTTTCTATATCTGAGTTATTATCTTGATTGTTTGACACTTCTCTATTCATTAATGGTACACGTGGGGTATTGGCCTGTTATAGCTTCTCAATGAACTGATTGTGGTATGGGAGTAATACATGTAGAACCCAGGGTTAGAAAAATTCTGTCTAGCACATCTTGGGGAAAAAAACGAAGCAAAATGAATTGTAATAGATAAATGGAGGCAGAGAAAATGGTTGATAAATATTTAATTTAAAAGTTCTTTTTTCATATTATATTTAGTATTGTGAATGTTCTTCTCTGTATCATATCATGAAAATTCCTTCAAATAATGATACAATCTCTGCTGGCAAATGACCAGGCACTTTTGTTGAGAACACAGCATAAAAGTGTGAGGGACTTCTAATCATTTCACAATAAGGTCACCATGCAGTTTCATATCTAGCGTGACCTAACTTTTCAGTTAGTCTTTTTAGTTTTGGCTTTTATATAAAGTGCCTCTATTTTGTTTATTTTAAGAAAGTCATGATGCTAATGAAAAAGTTAAAAATTGACTGTGGCACAATAGTAAGAATAATACATGAAAATAATATATGAGGAGTACAGAGTGTCCTATAGAGATGGATGAAGGGGATTATCTTTTTCCCTCCTTGCCTTTGGTGGATTATAGCCTTTCTGAAACAGATTTGCTGGCAATGCCTATAATTAATAATGAAGGAAGTAAACCTCTCCAAATAAGTAATTCTTGAAAACTTACATTGAAAGGTCACAACAGAACTTTGACCTCAGAAAAAACTGGGAAGAAAACAACATTGGGCATTTATTGATTGACATTAGATGCTACCAGATTTTATGGTAAACACGTTTTAATGAAATTCCCTTACTTTATAAATTTATTTGGTGAACCTCAGAAGTGTTTTCTGGTTGGAAAACTATTCCATTTACTACTATTAAAAATACAAAAGCATATGTTCTTTGAAATACACACATATTGATTGATCAATTGATAGATCTACACAGTGAAAACCATACACCAGTTTATAGAGTGATTTCAGAAAAATAGCAAAGCTGCAACTCTGGAATGAAGTAAGGTAAAGCTACTCTCTGCTTTGGCATGGATATTCAAGTACCTTTAAATTACTACCAAATCTGAAGAAATCTAACTTTTGGGGGACAAGCTCTGTAGGACTTTATTAAAGCACATTTTAAAGCTCTAAGGTAACACTTAGGCTGCATGACAGTGGGTTTGTTAGGAGAATATGAAGACATGCACGCAGTTCTCTTATACTTTAGCTTTTACCAGCTGACATACTTCTGTTCGAATGTACTTACAATTGAATATGTTCTTTTTTTTGATAACCTTTGTTTGAAAAACTCTAAAGAGTAACTGGTTTGTTTTTAATGAAAGTAGTTGCCAGAAGATCACTGTATTAACATAAATCATGTCTACTTTTAGAATTGCTCAAATATTGCATTGCAAAGAGTTAAATACTTTTTTGCAACTATACATTTCATTGGAATTCTTTAAAGGATGCAAATTATCCTGAGGTCTAATAAAATCATCTTTTAGAATGATTTCATTTGCAGAATCTTCTTAACTCTGAAAAATAGATTGCTGATCTAAATGGATAGTATATATTATAACTAAATAAGTTTTCTGTCTCTCTTACGTGGCATAACATTATGGAAAACGCAATAGAAAATGTGTTGTAGCTACTGTCAACTTGAAGATTACCAAATCTTTGTGCAAATTTATGTTATTGAAGAGGAAAACTGTATTACCCCAGCTAGACAGTACTGAAATATAAATTCATAATTTGGACAGAGATATTAGTACAGCTTCCTCTTTAGTTCTGAAGTATTCATTTGATATCCTTGCAGTTCAAGTCATTTGTGACATGAGAAACAAATTGTCAAATCCTTAACTACTTATGTGGTTTAATAAAAGAGATTTAAATCTTCGTTGTCTTGGAAAAGTCAGGGTTTTTAAAATTTCTATTTTACTATCTTTCATCATGGCTTTATCACCAGAATAAAACAAAGCGATTTCCCAAACTTTCCTTCCCCTTCCACTTTCTACTGCAATATCTCTCTAACTATTAAAAATGATTAATCATATTTTTTTTAAACTATTCTTTCTCCCTTTGCAAACACAGGAGACGTATTTTAGTGTGAGTATATATATCTATGTAAATGCATGCTTACACATTTAAATGACAAAGTATTAAAGCCATTGAAAATTCATTGGAAATTAACCTTTCTTTGAAGATAATTTCCTGTTCCTATTGTTCATTGTCTATTTTAGACATACATCATTTTGTAAGAAATTGACAAACAGTCCTCTGTCTAACACAATATAACGAGCCATGATGGAAGGAGCAGACTCGGGTTTTAAAGGCCCTGGGATTTAATAATTTGAGGGAGTGGAGTCTTTTAAGAAAAATCATACAAAATTATGGATACAAAATCAGGTAGGACCTGGGAGGCTTAAGCTTCAGAAGCTTCATGGAAAACCGCCTCCATATGAAGAGATTAGTTGTTGTTGAATCTTTTCCCAGTTACATTTTAAAATGAAATTGATGCGAGTTATACTTCTTTAAGGCATACGTTATTTCTCAAAGACAGGCTTTTATTTAATGCAGATGAGAGAGTTAAAAGAATGTATAATGGTCGGAATTTGACATTTCTGCCTTTCATTCTGAAAAGATACATTGATTAAAATGATGGCAAACTCAGTTAATGGAGGCGGTGCAGTTATTTCAGATATACAGAGTATGTAATTTGAAGGCAAGCCAAATCACAACAAGAAGAATAATGATGACCTTGGTTTATTTTCCTAAAGCACATTCAGGTTTTGATTGGATTCCGAGGGAGGCAATGGTTTTCTTTCTCGCAAGGTCCTGCTATAGTCCTAGGAGATTTATGTTCTGTTATCAAGGCACTTGGCTCATAATGGAACATTCTCTTTGGAGGCTCATGGGCTGCAGTATGGGAAGTGGACAGACTTTTTTTTTTTTTAAATGCAACCAAGTTCTGTAGCTGGATTTCATGAAAATGTTTCCCTTTGGGGAGTATGCTCCATGCAGCTGACTAAGCTTCACAACACATACAAGCAAACAAATATCTTGCAGTCTTCACCTTTGTCCTCATTTAAACACATCTCTTAGTTAAGCTTCATGGAGTTTCATTCTATACAATATTGGCAGAATAATATTCATAACACATATTTGGAGTTCTGAAGTTTAATTTACAGACAGATCAGAAAGTTAAATTGACAGTGTGTGTAATTTATTATTTCGCCAATTTGGGAAGGATTTGTCTACTTAGGTAACATGTAGAAGTTTTCTTAAAATCTTTTTCTTTGTAAAATTTCCAGCTCCCTCTAGTTAATATTAAAAATGAACATGTCTTTTAGAGATTTTCATATCCTGGCTTGAAGGGGACAGTAACCCTGCTCTTTGTGAATCGTTCTTAGGCAAACTATCGTTAGAAGAGGAACATCTAAAACAATTTGGTTTACTTTTTTCTGATATTTATAGTATAAAGATCTGATTTTTCCCATACAGCATAATAAAATTTTGCATGTACCTTTTTAAAACCAGGGGTCTCTCCAGAGATTCAGGAACAGTAACTCTCAGGGACAATGTGGTCTCCCTCTCTCTCCATTCAAGATTACTGCCATGAATATGGGGCAGGAGAGGGGGACGCAAAAATCTTGGCTCTGGTGTTAACAGGTAGCTTAAATTTCTCAGCCACAGTTCTTATTAGGCAGCAGACAGAATGAGAATGAAGAGAGGAAAATGGCCCTGCTTGCTCATGCTTAAGAGAGTCCTAATCTTAAGGTGACACAAATTGTCGCCCATGCCCATAAACAGAACCAAAAGGCAATACCACCTCCGGCATTGCTCAAACCTTCTACTTAGGCTGCCATTTTTTTTGTTTCTTTTTTTAATGCTTACTTCTTTTTTTTTTTTTTTTTTTTTTTTTTTTTTTTTTTTTTTTTTTTTTTTTTTNGGCTTGAAGCATAGTGTAAGGGGAGGAATGATAAACATGCATGGATACTTTTTTTTTTTTTTTTTTTTTTTTTTTTTTTTTTTTTTTTTGAGAGAGAGAGAGCCAAAGCAGGAGCAGGGGAAGGACAGAGAGAGAGGGAGACAAAGATCTCCAAGCAGGCTTCAGGCTCTGAGTTGTCAGCACAGAGACCACAGCAGAACTTGAACTCATAGACCATGAGATCAAGACTTGAGCTGAATGAAGTCTGATGCTTAACCGACTGAACAACACAGGCACCCTTAGTCTGCAATTAACAAAACAAAACAAAACAAAACAAAAAAACAATGTTTAACTCCTTGCTCAATCTTCTCTTACTCTAATGTCATGTGTTCAAAATACCTGTGAATTTTAACAGGTGAAAGAACATATCCGGTGATTTTCTCTGGTCTTACAATCCCTGAAAGGATTTTGCATAATATATATAATGATATTAAGACCTGAGAAAAAAAGTGTTCCTAGGAGTCTGGATTGAGTTTGGAAATCAACTTCTTCCCTATCTCCTTTATTACCTTTTGCCTTCTACCTCAGTGCCTCACTTCTGCGTTGTCATTACGCATGCTATTTTTCAGTAATGGAAGGTGGGGGCAAATTGACGATTATCCTTTCACTGGAATGGAACTGTCATTTCTTTGCTGGTAAAATGTTAACGCCGCTGTTGTTTTTGTTGTTCATAAATGACTCTTCCAGAACTTCCAGTTCAACATTTTTATTCCATGTAATATTAATATTTTTCATGATTTTAACATTTTGGAAAATTGGCCTTTTATATATCAATTTTGGAATATGAATATAACTAGGGCTAGTTAAAAATATTTAGTCTTATGTTACTGTTCAAGATTCTGAGAAAGAGCTTTGCTCCTATTATCTTTGCTTATTTTGGTTTACTATTTTATTTATTTTAGTAGGTAATTTTAGCAGGTAATTTGGTTGTTTCAACAAATAAGAGAAATATTAAAATGTATGGTAAAAGCCAATGCTTATCCATGCAATAAAGTCAGAAATGTTGATATTTCAATGGGTTTTAAAAAGGGTTAACATGATTTTAAAGAAACTTTACAAAAATAGATGTTTGAATTGTCATGTTTTCAGTTTATATTTAAGAAATACTCAACCCATTCTTTGGCATTGCAGCAAGCAGGGAATTCACGTATGCCAACGTAAGGTAAAGTATTTTGCCAGTCTACTTTCACTTGTTAAATGTAGTCTGTCTCTACCACTATGAAATTATGTTCTGAAAAAGACCAGTATTGAGCACGATTAGCATCGTAATAGTCTCACATGTCCAATTATGGGAAAATGGAGGAGTTATCCTTTTAATGTTTTCACCCTCTCCTTGGCTTTTGCTTTGTTTTGTTTTAAATCGCTGCCCCCACCCTTCCACTCTGTTTTTGGCTAAGACTGTCATTGAATCAGGACTATAAAAGGGCATAAACATCAGTGGCTTTTTGCTCATTCTTGGCACCCGTCTTTATTTGCACACAACTCGTCTGCGCCTTTATCAGATTACAGCAGCAATACTACCTTAGCCTGAACTAAGTGCTGAGTTAAAGGGCATGGGAGTCAGCACACTGTTACAAGTAGAGATATTTAGCCTTGGAAACTGTATGAAGTCAAACTAAAGAAATAAGAAAGAGAAAAATCACAGAATCAGAACTGTCCGAGTATTTTCATCAGAGGCAAGTTGAGGAATTTCTTTTTTACTGATGCTCAGGGAGGGCAGTATTAGAAATAACGTTATCAAAAGGGCTGAGTAACTGATAAAACTGTCTGTGAAAGTGGTGAATCCCAATGACTCCCTTATATTGGAAAACAGCTTGGAAGGAAAAGGGAAAATCCAGCTCTAGAGAATCCAACCAATATAAGCAGTGTTGGCTTGTAGCTGGTTAACTGAAAGAGCTTACTGGAAGCTCAGGCAGCTGGGGAATCCTGTTTTAGTAGAGCCTGAAGGGCAGGTCAGAAGCTGTGTGAACAGCTGCTGAAGAGCTAGAGGATTCCTTTGGATTAGGTGTACACACCCCATCTCTAATGGGCTGTGTCAAAGAGCACCAAGTGTTATCACAGAGTTCATTGCACTCCAGCCTGTGGATTTTGCAGTGTTTTACTTTAAATGTCTGGAAATAGAATTGCTCTCAAATTCAGAAATAAAAGTAGCAAAAGAAGTGACTCTGAAAAGTTTGTATTGTATTGGGTTTAGGTGACCATTGTTTAAAGAAGCAAAGGTTTATTACTCATCCATTTATTCATGCAACTAATATGTATTGAGTGCCTACTTTGGGCCAGGCACTGAACTGTTCTCTGGAGATAATGTTCTAAACAAGTGAAGTCACTGAGATTAGAATTAAGGAGAGATTATATACATATACATATATATGTATGCAAATATATGTATGTGTGTATATGTGTGGGTGTATATATACACACACACTCCATGCACAGAGATTATTTAAATTGCATTCGTTATACAGGCTGGAGACTAAAGCACACATTGTTATAGGAATATATAACAGTGAGATGTACACTGGTATTAAGTTGGGGAGAGATCCCTAGGAAAAATTACATTCAGAGTAACACAAAGAAGAATGGGATTGGGGAATAGTGGTCAACGGAGAAAAGAGTGAGGAAAAATGTTTACATTCTGAGGGAACAATATATGTGAAGATAGAACTTGATATGAAGAGCTAAAAGAAGATGAACTTTCCATGAGTACAGTAAGTCAGGGCAAGTTTGGAACACAAATGCTGTTGAAATGGTGAGCTGGGATCTAATCACTCAGAGCCCAGGGGTATGCTTTTCTTTTCTTTATATTAAGATCATTGGACAGCCTTTTACGGCAGTGATAGGAACATAATTGTGGGGCTTTTCTCCTTGATATCACTCTATTGAGTGAAGAAGGGACCAGAAAGGGTTAAAAGTAGTTGAAGGGCTATCAGTCTGCTATCATTCTGGTAACTTCTTCAGGGGAAGAAGGTGGTGTTGACCAAAATGGTGACAGTGGAGTTGATAGAAGTAGATTTATCCAAGATTTAGTTATGAGATAGAGTAAATAGAAATTGGTGTTGAATTGGGTGCGTTGTCCTCCATGGCATGTAGAACTGAGTGGATAAAAGTGCCATTTACAAGAAGACTTGAAGGAAAGCTGGAATGATGGGAAGGATTGGGGATGCGAGCGTTGAATTTTTTATGAAGAGTGTGTGTACTGTGAGCCTAGCAACAGTCATTATTGAAGACTTGATGTGTGAGCCATGTAGGATGGATGAGACCAACTGGAAAGATGATGGAGTGTGAGGAGCCCAGGAATTCAAGATGGAAGACAAGAGCATGCCAAAAAAGTATCGAAGAAGCATCTAGGCAGAATGATAAAATCCTAAGGAAACTGGTATTTCAGTAAAGAGGAGTGGTCTTTCAGTCTCCCATTTAATGACTTTATGAATGAGGATCTCACTTGTAACGCCAGGTGTCTTGATTTCCACAGTGTCTGCCATCTATTTACCCCTAATTTTCTTTCCCAGATTGCTATTTCTGTGAGATATTACCAAAATGTTGCCTTAGTAGAAAAGCTTCAATAAATATTTAAATTGTATAATGCATTCAGCTTTTTCCTGTACTCTGCACTTCCTAAAAATACCTTCTTCGGAAACCCCATTTCAACTGACTGCTGTATAATGAAATGAGACTTCAGTGTAAAACATTTATCATAGTCTGAATTTCAATTGCTCAGTCAGACTTGTTAAGCAATATGAAAAATCATCCTTTAGAGAATACAGAATTGCATAGATATGACAAGGTAAGTTTGCACTTTATTTAATGCTATTTTAGTTAATATAGATGCTTATTGGAGAAATGTCTAAAGTTTCTTGAGAACCATTAGTAAAATTGATTATTCTTAAATCTGGAAAAATGGTAAAAATACTTAGAAAACATTGACAATTCAGTTTAAATAAAACTAGAATTGTACTGCAGAGATAGAAGGCACTTGAGTAATTGAAATTTAGTCATGGATGAGTGTAATGTACTTATCAGTTAGCTGTGGGGGAAGTAGGACTAGATGGAATATTAATATGGCATTGAGCAACTTTTTACTCTTAGGTTCTTATAGCTAAACATTGGTGAACACCTGCTATAATCTCTCTGTCTTCTTTGAGATTATAGCTCGGTAAGTGCACACCACACTCAACACACACACATATAAATACAACTTCTGTAATATGTCAAGAGAGTTACAGAGCATGGTACAAATCAGCCATAAATGATTACTTGTGGATGATGTGATTATGGAGGTTTTCACTAAAGAATCTACCTGTATAAATAGTCCTTAACGTATGGGCGTACGGGGATGTGAATTAAAGAATGAGTAGAAGGGGTGGTGATGCGTATACAAGGGTTAATGAGGCATTAATCTATCCTGTGTGAGCAGTTGACAGTATCTTATATGCGCATAGCACTATTCAGTATTACTAGTATGAATAGGCACCTTTCTCTCTCCCTCTCCCTCTCCCTCTCTCTCTCCCTCTCCCTCCCTCTCTCTCTCTCCCTCTCTCTCTCTCTCTCTCTGTCTCACACACACACACACACACACACACACAAACACACACACACACACACACACTCTCTAGAAATTAAATGGTTTGCCTACAGAAGTGTTTGGCTTGACTGATATCTACAAAATCAATACTGTTGGAACACAATTGAAAATAATGCTTCTACTCAGAAAACATAAACACTACAACAGAGTTTGAAAATGAAAAAAAAAATCACTATATCCAATGTCACTTCCCAAGTATAATAGGAAGTTGTGGTTTAATATTTTATTTATTCCTTAAGGAGCCATTAGTCATTTAATTTTAATATTAAACATTAGAGATAACTATTACTAGTGGGATTTTTCATACTATTTTTAAGGAAATGAGATAAGTGGGAATGCCATAAAATCACAGAATGATAAATACAAAAAAAAACAAAATATTACCTTTTTGTTCTTTATATCCATCATTTGGACTAGATAGTGATATTTTTTTCCTTAAAATTTTATGATTTCATTATTTTGTTTTCAAAGTTCACCCGATGTAGTTCAAGTAAAATACAGAATGTCATGTCATGAAAACTAATTGGGAAAACTTCCATCTGCTTTCCTGAGCTCATAGCAGTACCATCACTGACCATTTTCTCCCTTTTAAAAATGTTGTGTGCCCTTGAAGTTTGTGCATTGCACTCTCCTGGTTTCATTCCCATTTCTTTTGGGTATTTCTTTTCAGCCTGCTTTACAAGCTAATTCTCTCTATTCAGCCTTTAAGTATTAGGATTCCGCAGGGCTCACTCTGAGCATGAATGTCTTCTCTCTCTGTAATCCCTTCCTTGGTCATTGCACACATGCCCATGACTTACTAACACGTATGTGCGGATAACAAACCAAGTTATACTTCTAGCTCATATTTCTTTAGTAACTTGCATAACTGCAATTTCACCTGCCTTGTTGGCATCTCCATTTGTACGTGACAAAGTCACCTCTACTCTAAGTGCCCCAGACAACTTTTTGTCTGTCAGTAAAACCTGACCTCTTCTCCTTGTTCCCTTTATCAGTGGATGGTGCTACCATTCCATTTTCACAAGCTCTTGAAACCTATTATATTCTTGAAACTCTTATCTCTCAACCACTTGTGTCTAAACTATTAATTACTTGTGTTTTATCTCCCCAGTATCCTTTGATCCACTTCTTTTCCTCTTCTCTACCATTAGCCTAACCCAAGTAGGTTTCACTTCCCAGGAATACAGCAGCAGGATCCATTCTGGTTTTTTGTGTCGCCTCTTCCCCATTCTCTCTAGTCTCTTCTCTAAAATCCATCCAGTCATCTCAGTTTGACAATATTAGCGCACATTCAGTCACTTTGCTAGCTTCTGCTCGTTGCTAGGAAAGCAAAACAAAGTAAAACAAGATCTAAACACTGTCTTCTTTTCCTGTCACATCTCTTGTAATGCTTCCCCTGCCTTAACCACTTTACTGTTGTCCTTTCTGTTTCTTGAATAGGCCCCACTTCTTTTTACCATAACCGTGTTTGCATAGGCTTTTCTCTTTGTCCACACCCTTCCTCTTACATATATATATATATATGCATATTCATATATGTGCGTGTGTGTGTGTGTTACTATTCAGGGATTATTGCTCAGAGGACGTGGTAAGTTGCGCGAATGCACATATCTCTGTTGGTTTTGTCACCATTGTTTTTCCAGAACCAGGCACGGAAATATTTTTGAATAAAAGAATTGGTGTGTAATAATTTGCTGCATGCTGTAATTAGAGCCATTTACATATATGAACATGCTATTATAATAATAATTTGCATTTTATATGACAGTGAAGGCACTTTAATTCTGGTTGAAGCTTAATGTATATAAATAAATAATGAATATTTGTGGGGTGTGTGTGTGTGTGTGTGTGTGTGTCTGTAGTTTCAGGAGTTGGTTTCAGTAATTCATCACTTAGGTACAACACCGAGTGCTCATCACAAGTGCCCTCCTTACTGCCATTTAGTCCATCCCCCCATTCACCTCTCCTCTAGCAACCCTCAATTTGTTCTCTATAGTTAAAAGTCTCTTACGAGTTGCCTCCCTCTCTGTTGTTACCTTATTTTGTTTTTCTTGCCCTTCCCCTTGTTTCTTAACTTCCACATTATTTGTCCTTCGCTGACTTAATTTTGCTTAGCATAATACTTTCTTGTTCCATCCACATCATAGCAGATGGCAAGACTTCATTCTTTTTGATGGCTGAGTAATAGTCCATTGAATGAATACACACACACACACACACACACACACACACACCCATATCATATTTTTTTATCCATTCATTTGTCAATGGAATTTTGGGCTCTTTCCATACTTTGGCTATTGTTGATAATGCTGCTGTAAACATTGAGGTGCATGTGCCCCTTAAAATCCGTATTTTTGTATCCTCTGGATAAATACCTAGAAGTGTAATTGTTGGCCTTTTTTTTTTTTAATTTTTGAATGTTTTATTTATTTCTGAGAGAGCGTGAGCAGGGGAAGGTCAGTGAGAGAGGGAGACACAGAACCTGAAGACAGGCTCCAGGCTCTGAGCTAGCTATCAGCACAGAGCCCGATGAGGGGCTCGAATCCACAAACTGTGAGATCATGACCTGAGCCGAAGGAAGTCGGAGGCTTAACTGACTGAGCCACCCAGGCGCCTCTAACGGCTGGCTCTTAAGGTAGTTCTATTTTTAACTTTTGGGGGATCCTTCATATTTTTTTTTTCCACATGGCTGCACCACTTTGCATTCCCACCAGCAATGCAAGAGGGTTCCCCTTTCTCCACATCCTCACCAACATCTCTTGTTTCCTGAGTTGGTCATTTTAGCCATTTTGACAGGTGTGATGTGGTATCTCATTGTGGTTTTGATTTATATTTTCCTGATGATGAGTGATGTTGAGCATCTGTTAGTCATTTGTATGTCTTCTTTGGAGAAATGTCTGTTCATGTCTAATGAAGATTTGATTTTGGTCATTGGGTTTTAGTCTCTTCTCTGATTTCCCATACTCCATTTTACTTAAGTCTCTTGGTTCTTGGTTTTGCTTTGTTTTACTGGTTTCTAACCAGATATTTTTTTTTTCTTTTCTTCATCTGTCTTTGTAGACTCTCAGTGGCCCTTCTCTGTGTCACCTGCTTCCTTCACACCTAAGATATTCTTCCTTGATTCCAGACCTGCCTATCTCATTTTGCCTGTCTCTTACAGTTGCTGCCTTCTCTCTGTCATTGGACTTGTTATCTGTGGATATCCTGGAAAAACCATTCATTTACTCTTTTTTTTTCTTATTCTTGCCAGTGTATCTCTTGGAGAAGAGATCTCTTTAAAACGTAGAAGAACTTGTGATACATATTTGTGTACAAAGAAATAGTGATTTCATTTTAACATGTATTAGAGAAAAAGTGACACTGACCATTAAGTATATAACAAAGACTTTTTTTTTTTTTTTTTTTAACAATACAGCAACTCTCCTGGACTTCAAGGGTACATGGGTTAGAACTGGGGGAGGTGTTCTGTGTAGATGTGCTGCAAGAGAGCCTTTGGTGATGAACCTATTCTGTGTCTTGATGGTGGTGTTTGTTTTACAAGGGCTACACTTGATAACACTGTACATACCTACACACACACATACACACAGGACACAAACGAGTTCATGTATAAGTGGTAAACTTTTAAAGAAACTCTGTGGATTATACTGATAATTTCCCAACTGTGACATTGAACTACAGTTATGCAAGGTGTCACCATTGTGGGAGGTGGGATGGGGTTTGCACCAAGAGATAACTGCATATTTCTTTACAGCCTCCTGTGAATCTGTAATTACTGCAAAAATATTCTTTAAGTACAGTATTAAACATCTAACAAGCCCTCAGTGTCCTAAAGGCCAGTGTGTCACCACCAGACCTAATCAACAGATAAGTCATGTAAATTAATAAATCCACCACTTAGGGTACAGACAAAGGATGGTTTAAGTCTAGCCCACTAGAATGCAATCCATTTGTGTTATACAGGGACATGCATCATTTATTGAACAAAATGTCATTGTGATTTAAGCCTTGTTCTGAATGCCCTACCTTGTGAGGTATTGTGCTTCAGGTTGTTTATGACAAAACCTGTATGAGAAGGGCTGGAATTTTAGAAATTATGTTGGTCCACAGGCATGGTAACTGGGCAAGATGAGAAACTATGTGAGTTTTCAGCCTGACTCTGCCTATCAAGATAAATAATCATGGACAAGCCAGTATTTAACTATTTACTTATTGAGTGCCTGGTACTGAACTGAGCATATTTAATATTGATTATCTTCATGAAAATATTACAAATAATAATGCTGCTTCACAAGTTATTTTAGAAAGGAGAAATGGGACTTCCTTGGTGAGCAGCAAGGTGTTCACAAAATGGACATTGTTTTTTGCTTTGTACTATTTTAGCTAGTAATATTAGTGAATAGCTAATTTACATTTAACTTCCAAAGAGATGACAAATTATATAAATAGTTGCCTAGATCAAGAGATCATCTCTGATTTTGTGTGTATATGTGTGTGTGTGTGTGTGTGTGTGCGTGTGTGTCTGAGATCTCCTTATTTTAATATAGTCTTAAACAAGTCTATCCTTCTCATTGTTATCCCAGTCATGTTTCTAAAGCACAAATCAGATCTTGTGCCTGTAGCTTAGCGTCCTATAGAGAATGCTCTAGCTACAGGGTAAAATCTGGGGCCCCAGCACCCATGACACTTTACAATAGGGCACTTGTTCTTGACTGTTTTTTTTTTTTTTTTCTGTTTTTCCCTACCATGAACACCTCTCCCTAGCCATCAAATTGTGGGTCCACAAATAATTTCATGCCTTTGACTTGTTCCCACTTCCTGGAATCTTCTTATAAAAACCACTGTCACCACATACCTTCTACCAACAATTTCTATTCATTATTTTAGTGTTTACTTATAGAACATCATTAAAAATAGAAAAAAAAATTCCTGACTACCCTTGGTCAAGATGTGGTGTCTCTGTTCTGTGTTCTTATTGAAAACTCACTGTAGATAATTCTCTGCAAGTAATTATGTCCTCTGTTGTCAATGCCAGGTTGCTCTTTGAGAGAAGGGTTGTTATATGTTATCTGTGGATTACTTCTGCCTGCTTGTTTGTAGGCACATATATGAATGATGACATGCCACAGCATTTGTCTCTTATTCAGTCATCAAATCATTAAGTCTTTGGAACTCGTGTCCTGGGTAAAAATGGCTCCTGTCTAACAGTGAATATTGGTGTGTATTATTCTATTGAAATGTATGTACACACATATACACACACGATAATAAAACAGAATAGGGTAATTCTTAAGTACATTATTTTTTTTTCCCTGAGGGCTCAGTGAATTGTAACAGTTATCAACCTTAGACTAAAATGTTTGTTGCTTAATTTAGATCTTTCATGTAAGCAGTGGTATTTTTGGTTTATCTCTGAAATTTGCTATCCCCAAATTTTTCTTAGTCTGAAAAGAATGATTCTAGTTTAAAAAAGAAACTGGGCTTGTGGGGATTCCTTTGAGGGACTACAAAGCTGATATCTCTTTGGAGTTTTCAAATTAATACCAAGTGATAGAGATTCACGGAGGGTAGAAATTAGGTGAATCACTTCTCTTAATACAGTTGGGTGTCTGAGGACAGATTGCTAAGAAAGTGAACGGTTGGCTTGGACTACCTGGAAGACAACTGTTTGCTTCTGCTTGAGCTATTGTTGGAGTTTCCCTGAAGGGGACTTAGAACGGAATGTCCATTCCAGGGCGTATTCAGTTTCAAATAGCTGCCTTCCTGAGCTCATTTTCCACCCTGAGGTCTGGCCACAATGACTGGAAATCTTTCATCTGTTTTAATCTGGAATGGAGCTAATTTATAAAAGGAAAGTTAGTTGCTGGGTAACTATGTGCACAAGCATAGAACCCATTGCACATGCGCCCAAATTCAGGGTGACACATGTCTGTTGAATGACTCAACCATATGGAATCAGAGGGTCCCTTAAAACAAAAATAGCTTCTGTTGAGTCAGTCTAACAGCCTGTCCATATTTATTAGGTGGAATCTTTTGCATTAAAACCATATTTGTAAGTGTTTTAGTGACCAATGAATATGAACTGCATTTTGTGCATTATGTGAACACACTGATCACGTATTATAGAAATCCTTATGTCTGGTACACCCAGGCATTTTATGAGAAAAACTAGCTTGAGTGATGATATTGATTTACTGAAGTAGTAGGCCCTCTGACCCAATTTCAAAGTGAAACTGAGTTTCTGCAAAACTAATGTAATAACTTTAAAAAAAAAATTTATCTTTGAGTACATTATTTGTATATAAAAGGTTTTTATGGGACATCATGACAATCTGTTTTGACTTGGAAGACTTTAGCCAAGGAAAAGACATGATATCGACTCATTTTATCCATGACAGTATATGATGATGGGTCTGTGATTAATTTTTTCTTAATGAAAGCATACCTTATTGTATTGTCTTCAACTCAAACAGATTTAGTCAACTTTTAATCTTCGTATGCCAAAAGTAATGAACTTCACAACCAGAAAATGATCCAGGCCTTGAATAATTTTTTTAATGATATGTTTTACATCAGGTAAACTTACAGGCATTATTTTGCTCGGGCACCACACTGCAGAAATAAGTACAATTTTGAAAATTTAAAATATAAACAATGAATGAGAAATAAGGGGTAGTTGAAATCTCATCCATAGCTTCCTATAAATCAGGTTCTGCCACTGAATGGTTAATTTGTGTATATCCATTATCTTTTCTAGTAAATGAAAATGGTGATTACATTTCTTGTAAATGATTTAATTTTGAGAAAAATTTGGGTCAAGCAATATATTACCATCCCTATTTCAAAAATGTGGTAACTGACTATGATTTGCATTATAAGTTGATTAATTATATTATCTCTACTACTATCTTACCTTTTTCTGGATGTTGCAAATCATGTGTTACATGTCCTTGTATTCTCAATGATCTTAGAATATTATTATATACTAGAAAGAAGCTCGCTAAATGTGTGTTGAATTAATTCATATCCAAAAGTGATGGAAGGAGTTATCATTCACCCACTAATTTCTTTTTATCTAAACCATTTGATAATGACATCTAATACTTCAGAAATGATAGTGTTGAAAAAAAGTCTCAGATAATTTTTAAAAATATCATTATGCATATATACACACAGAATTCTGAAAATGTCATAGGGTATTCAGCCTACAGGCTAGATACACAATGCATTTGCATTTTGCATGTGTGTTTTAATTGTTTATGTTAAAATGAGTTACCCAGATACAAATTCCCTTTGGGAATCTTCACATAAAATTAACAAAAATGTACGTTTTATAATACAAAAAAAAAAAGGAAACTAATGGATTAATATCCCATGTATCTTTCCCATTATGATAAATGATTAAAACTTTATACATATATTCTGAATATGGTGTCTCTTTGAGCAAATAATATAATCAGTTGCTGTAGATATTCAAATACCTACAATACCTGGTGTATGCTTATGTTAGCTTCAGAATTCTTCCTAATATAGATTCCCATGGATGTTAAAGGAAGTGTAGAGTTTGTACATAGAGGGAGAAAGAATATCTGGCAATCAATTCTGTATTTAGAATTCATTTGGAGCCATTTTGGAGAGTTTAAGAGGAAACCTAGCTTTCATGGTATGTGTGTTTGTGTGTATGTATATGTCTTTGTATATTATAAGAAAAGAAAAACACAGGGGTTCAACATGTGAGTTGTAAGATAAGGGTATTATCCACCTAAAATAGGTAACTTCAGAGATGGGAATCGCTTTTTGTTAGTGGATGTGATTTTAACATTCTCTTGAATTTACTCCCTCTGAAAAGAAAAGGAAGAATCTATTGCTTAGAAATAATTTTAAAGTAAGCACAGGTCATTGTTATATAAACCAGAATTTAAGCAGAACATTTTCATAACATTGGGCCCTATTTCTTCTCTAGCCTAAATTTGAAAACTTAGGAAAATTTGGATTTCAGTAAGCTCAGTACATAAAACAAAATTATCATTTAACTAAAAAATCTGTATATCTGAGTCCCAGGGCCAAGATATTCAATGATTTGGAATTAAATTGCTACCTATCTGTAGGCATTAGTAAGAAACATTACATTATAGTTCTACTTCCTCTATCCTGAGTTAGGTGTGCATTTCTTGATATTGGTAGTCAATTAATGAGTGAAAATATTCATGCAGCCCAAGAGCAGAGCATTCATTTCATTGACTGCAATTATTAGCATGATTTTTGACATCTTATTCATTGGGAGAGTGTCATTTAATGTTAATTAGAATGAATGTGAATGCTTTCACATCCTTAGCTAATAAGTTTGCTCATAAAATAAAACATGTCTGTTATGCTTTAAAGATCAAGAATATTCCTTAAACAAAATACGAATAAAGGGCAAAGAAGGTGAATTGACATCCTTTATGCTAGTTCCATCATGGCTATTGTGTAGGAAAACAAAGCCTTCTTAACATCAAGGTAGGAATGGATAGTGTGGCAATCTTTCCCTTAATTCTGAGAGTTTTGTGGGGTTTTTTTTCTTTTATTGTGCTTAATTCTGGCCTATAATTCACTTGTTTACAAGACTGTCTCTCCCGGTAGGCTATGAGTTTATTTATACCGTGACTACTGTTATTTATATATCATGTTTAGTAAGCAAAATTTTTAGTGACTGATGCTTAATAAATGGTGACTAAATGGACAGAAACTAGCTTGGCTGACCTCTGATGTCATCTTTGTTTGGTTTTTGTGTGCATGGTGGGAAAAGAAGTGACTAGCTCTAAGCAGTATATTCCAGTAGCTTTCTAGCATATACATAGTAGTAGCTTAGACAATGAGGGAGATAAAATAATAAAATCCATGTGATCAAGGAGTGTTTGAGTATCTTGAAATTGTTAAAAGAGAAGATTTAAACCTACTTTCTAGGTGATTGATAATATGTGTGAAAAGTCTTGGAAGTTTTAAAGTACCATGGCCATGTAAGAGATTTCCCATGAAGAAACAATGCACTGCTTAGCTGGTTCACTAAGATCTGTGTTGTTATGTGTACTTCATGGTCAAACTACCTTGCTCAGAAGAGATACACCACATCATCCATTAAGAATTTCCAAAACACTTAGGGTCATCTTCATTCACTGTTTTAAAACACATCTTCAGTTTCAGGCATCACAGCAAATGTTACAGTGAAAAAGGTGAAGGAGGGACACCTGGATGGCTCAGTCAGTAGAGCATACAACTCTTGCTCGGGGTCATGAGTTCAAGCCCTATGTTGGGCATTGAGCTTACTTTTTAAAAAATTAAAAATCACTTTAAAAAAAAGTGAAGCAAATACAGCTTCTGTCCCCAAAAAAGGGAAAGAGAAAATTATATAAATGACACGTCGAGTAAAATGAGGAGGTTGCTGTGATGTACGTTTTCACACTCCCAGTGGCAGTGTGTGGGCAGGAACCCCTTAGTCTGCAAGGATATCTAAGAAGACTTTCAAAAAGGTATAATGAGTTGGGCTGAGACTTAATGTAAGAAGACTCTTTGCCAGATTGAGGAGTAGGAAAGGACATTTAAAACACAGAGAACAGAATGTACAAAGATGTAGGGTGTGTAAGTGTAATGTATTTAGGAAATTAAGTGGATATTAGGTCATAAATCCACTGACTATGCTTATGACCAAAATAAAACTTGAACCTGCATCATGAAGAGCACACCAAGAAATTACAGTTCATGCTAAGAAGTTTAGAAGCCAAGAAGTAACTTGGAGGAGAGAATTAGTAGAATCTAATATTTAGATTACAGTCCTTCATATTTAGAGAAGATTCGGACACCATTTTGATGGATCATGAAGTGGAGAGCTATGTGAGAGTCAGTGGTCAATCTTGAGCTGACATCCCAATTAACTGAGGATAATCGAAACACAGATTGCTAGGCTCCACACTGAGTAGGTCTGAGGTAGGGCCTGATAATTTGTATCCTTAAAAGTTCCCAAGGTGATACTTCTGTCCCTGATCCAGGGACCATGCATTGAGAACCCCTGACTTGAACGATGGCTCTGGGATGCTGTTAGAACCACCTGGGGACCTTTTAAAAGCATGCTTATCTAGGGCTCTGATTCTAGACCAATTAAAGCAAAACTGAAAAGCACACCAGGTGCAGATGGTGTCAAGAGTCACTGTTGTTGAGGCAGGTGTAAGAAGGTTATGGTTATATCCCAGATCAGAGCCTGCCTTCCTCTTATTAGGAATGGAAATGATTCAATGCATTGAGGTGTTTAGATTTTTACTTGTTTAACTTAATAACGGAATGTGGATAATGAGGAAGGAGAAAAGATGTGCAGAGGAAAACATGTCATTGTTGGTTCCTTAGTTTCAGATTTGGACAGTTATAGGTTTATACGGCATATAAGTTTACTTCCTTTTAGAAACTGGACAGAATGCTTATGTATGTAGGAAAAAAACCTGATTTCCAAATATCTAAGACAATTATGTTGATTTAAGTAACTTCAGAGGCAAAAATTAGACCTAACATTTAACCATTTAGTTGTTAGCCTTCAGGAAGGTTGTATAGTTATAAATTGAACTCACAGAAACACAGCACACATACCCGCTTCATCATAGTGCAGTACTCAGCATGGGGGTGATGGGGGTGTATCCATCAATGCCATCCAAAGCCTAAGTTTGGAACGCGAGACAGACTTAATGACAATAACATGACATGTGTATGAAATAGCTCCTGTCCTGGACAAGAGGGATGGTGATACCATAGTTTGTTTATCCTGGCTAAATACAGAACAGGAAATAGTGTCTTCCAACATGGAGAGCAATTAGAATAATCATTAATTAGGGTATTTGCAATTCCTTTGTGAAGGACTATTCTTTGTTAAATGAAATAAAGCTCTCTCCTTTGATTATAGTTATCATCTCGTGAAAATATTGAATGAGTTTAGATTCCTAAAGGAAATTAGAAGTTAGGTAAAATTCACATTCACTTAAAAACCCCTTGCAATGAAAGATACTGATTACTACAAATGAATATAGGAGAACTTCATTGACTCAAAGAGATTTACAGTTGACAAGTTTAAAATTAACCATACCCAACCAATTGGAAAATATGTTGTTCCTGCTGTAGACTGCTGTCAACTCCATGCAAGGTTACATGTTATCTGGACTTAGCTTACGACTCCTGCCTCTTGGCCCACAACTCTCCTTCTCTGCTGTTCTTATCCTTTTAGCCCGGGGATCCTAGGTTGGAACTACCAAGCTCTCAGGTTGTCAGGTATATGTCTTCCTGAAATGGTTTCCCCTTTATTCCTCTTTACCAAAAAGTTGATCACTTACAGCTTGGTTTCCACAGGATAGCCTTTCCTCATCCCTTCTCCCCAGTCATCTTCATGCCACCAGACTACAACCGGAGGCAAGGTACCGTGTCAAAGGATCACTTTGATATCATTCCTTGAAAATGGCTTCATTCCTTCAAAATGTGCGACATCTTTCACTAAATTCTGTCATTTTATTTACTTTAATATTAGAATTCAAATTCCTTGGCAATAGGCAGGTGTGTTGGGTGTATCATTATGATGGTGGTAGTGTCATTTTATGTGGTGTGCTTCTTCCCACACTGTACCTATAACAAGCACAAGGCTTAAAACATAATGGTGTTTAGTTAATGGCTTTTTAAATCAATACATGAATGTCTAAAAACATATGAGGAACAGAGCTCATCCTAACAATGATTACAGTTAATATTCTTGTTGTAGTAGCAAGAAATACATGATTAGGGTGTTAGCAGAGTTCATTTCTTCTGAGGCCTCTCTCCTTGGCTTCTCGATATATAGGTTACCTTCTCCTTCTTTCTTTACTTGATGTTTCCTCTTTGTGTGTCTGAGTCCTAATCTCTTTTTATAAGGACACTGGTCCTTAGTTTAGGGTCCACCTTAATGAGCTCATTTTGTTGCTGGCTGAACTGGGGAAACGCCAAGCCCTGGGGCCTCAACCCAGCCAGTCTCAAAGACGTTGTTGAAGGTTCTTGGTCTCGTGAAGAGCCAGCTTTCAAGGACAGACACAGCACAGTGGATGATCGGTACAACCAGGAAAGTTTATTAAAGCAAAAGTATATTCTCTAGGTATGAGATCTGGCAAGCTTGAGAGAGACGGAGGGAGGGAGGGAGAGAGAGAGCGAGCGTGTGCGAGAGAGAGTGCAAACTTGAAGTTAGAATTTCTGTCTTCTTGACAGCTGTGAACTGCAGGGTGGAATATTCATTACTTGGGGCAGGAATTTCTTGGAAGCAGAGTTTCCTGCCTTTTCTTCCTTATTTGCTCAGGGGCTTCTTGCCACAGCACCCACCATCTTAGGCCTGCCTGGATTTGATACAGCATCTTACAGAGTGCTGCCAGAATGGGCGGCTGACTTTCCTGGTAGCTGGCTATGGCTTCCTCTATGCTGGCCTCCAGGTATCCTGTAAAAATCTAACTGCCTACTCCAGCAATTTAACCTTATGTACCTCTTTAAAGGCCCTTTCTCCAAATAAAGTCACAATCCGAGGTACTGGGGGTTAGGACTTCAACATATAATTTGAGGGCCACAGTCAAGCCTGTAATAAGGAATCATATCAAAAGAACAGTTTTGAGAGCAAAAGGGATTGGTGTCTGAGTGGAGTATGGTAAAGAGGAAAATGACTTAGGTCTCTGCTGTTTTCATTCTTTCTCTGAACCAATTAGATCCATGGAAAATGGTCTCACAGTCCCCATAGACACCTAGAATTCATTTGCTGCAGAGGGTTCCCCGCCACCCCCCCGCCCCGCCCCAGTTAATGAAGTCTGCTGATAATATGTTTGTAGTGCAAATGAGTCCTTTGTATAAGGTACAATCAGCAGTTTGTAACAGCACAGCGGCAGTGGGCTAAAGAACTATAGGGGAGTAAAAAGAATGTAGCCAGAAAAGAAAAGGAGGCTGGAAGGGTAGAAAAACTGAGAGAAAAAGAAATGTGTTAAGAACTGAAAAAACAGGCACCTGGGTGGTTCATGAGGTTCTATGTAGAAGTCTTGATTTGGGCTCAGATGGTGATCTCATGGTTCCTGGGATCGAACCCCACATCAGACTCTGTTCTGACAGTGTAGAGCCTGCTTGGGAGCCTGTCTCTCTCTGTCTCTTCCCTGCTCTCATGCAGTCTTGGTCTACTGTCTCGCTGTCTCTCTCTCAAATAACATTTAAAAAAGATGTGAATAAATCAAAGGCACAATCATACTTTTAAAAAAGACAACAAACTTGTGGTTGCCAGAAGGAAGGGGGGTGAATGATGGGCACAATGGATGGAGGAGAAGGGGAGATACAAGCTCCCATTTATGGAATGAATAAGTCACTATACTCTCATGGTCAGTGATATTATACTAGCTTTGTATCGTGACAGGTGGTAGGTACAGTTGTTGAAAGCATTGCACGAGGTATAAACTTGTCAAATCACTATGTCATACACCTGAAACTACTGTAGCATTGTGGGTCAACTACACTCAGGAAAGTAATTTAAAAAATTGGGAAAAATATACTTGAAAAATGCATTAAGAAGATGGAGAAATGTTAAAGATGTTAATAGAGGGATAGATAGATATGACTAAAGGAAACCTGGTATTTGCTCTTCAATTTGGCTTTTTCACTAGCGCGACACCCTGTGGTGAATAACAAGATCACAGACCATCACAGCTGGAAAGGATCTGGAGAATATGTTCTAATCCCTTATTTTACAGATGTCAGAAGTGAGATTCCAGATCTCCAAGCTAGTTACGTACAAAGCTGAAACTAAATCAAACCCAGGTGGTTCATAGTGGGTGATTTTCGCATATCACACTGCTGCGTAATTTTAAGGTTGTTAGAAAAGGGCTTTGCTTTAAGAGGGTTAAGGTGGTATCTTATGCTACTTTTGTAGTCCCCACAGATTCATAAAGAATAATAAATGCATTTGATTGCAGGTTTACCATTCAATAGTTATATGTGTCTGTATGCAATTATTCAGATATGTGCATGTGTAATGTCCCCCTAAGCATATGTATTTGAATAGACATCATGCCCACTTATAAAAAAAAATCTCTCCAGCAATTATTTGTCTATCGATGTTCTATATATATGCATAAAGAAACAACAGAATTAGAAAAGATTGGGGAAATGAGTCAAAACCATCACTCCCAGAATTACAATAGAATGCCAGAAACCAATGGCAGGGTCTGTATGTGTTAATCCAACCTCATCTTTTGCTCCACTCATATACCTCATGTTCTAGCTCTGCTAAACTGGAAAATACCTTCCTCCTTTTCACCTCTTATTCACACAGTAAGTTATTGAATTTTTCCTGACTAGAGTTCCTTTGACTAAAGTTTCTCTACCTTCAGTTCCTACATTTCTCTTAGAGTTGGGTGGGGTCCTATTGGTGACTTACAAGTATCTCTAAAACAGAAGGTGCCATATTGTGGAAAATTTTCACTACCATTTATTACCATCTTACTACATTCCTACTCACAGAATGCAGAATGTAAACCCCTAGAGGCCAAGAAATATGGGTGCAATGTTGGCAAAGAAATGTTGAAAGAATGATTATTGTGGTAACTATAGAGCTTTATACTTACTGAAATAGCATTTATATTTTTGAGTCCTTTCTCTGTGTTCACCAATAATAGAGGTTGGATACTCTGTATTAAAAGCTTTGTATGTCACAAAAATACTCTAATGTGTTACAGGGATTGAACAGTCAGTGATGTTAAATGATCAACCCTTACAGACGATTGCTTTGAGATTTATGAAATAGAGTCCATTTTTTAAAGTGTTTTCCTTTATAAAGTATACGTTGTTAAGCTCCGCCTAAGCAGTATAAGTATGTAGCTTTCCTGTAACTTTGACAAGTCATATGGAAATAAGATATATGGAAACTGAAGTGAAATGTTATAAACAGGATGTGATAGGGTTTTTACAACTTAGCTATCATTTATTTTTTTCTAAAGCTTTCAGAATATTTTGTTAGTGTTAATATGAAAAAAAATCTTTCACTCTCGAACATAAAACTTTGAAATGATTAACTTGGAAACATGTCAGCCAAAATAAAATTTCACTCATGATTAGCAGTGGATATACCTACATGAGATTATACTCTGGATTCTCAAATAAGAATACACTCAGTATTCCAGCCTTTGTCCTTGGAGTATTATATTATAAAATTTTAATTTTAATTTTTTCTTTTTTTTTTTTAGTTTAAGATGAGCACAAGTTTCTGTGTAGGAAAATATTTCAGAATATTTCATTTATAGTTTCCTGGACTAACACTGTTCTGTTCCCACTTCCCCGAAAAACCTGGCTTAACCTTTCCCAGAGAAGCATTCACTGTAATTTCTTTAAACACTTATGTGCTGTGTGGTAGTGAGTAAATTTGAACTCTGTCTCTTTCTATTTCCCTTGAGTTCCATGACAATAGAAATGACATTTTAGACATCTTTGTATCTCTTATAGAAAAATAAATCTCATATCTACCGAAGATACAAGATTGAGAATTTGAGATGATAGAATAAAAAAGGTAGTAGATGGAAGGTATGCATGTAGTCCATACCAGATTTATAGAGGGTATAGTCTCACAGACGAAGAGGAGGGGACTTAATGAGGAGAATTAAACGTACTTGGTAATAAATTTGGGAGATAAGGAAAAATGGATGGTGATCGCAGACACCATGACAGTAATCCTTTAAGAGTGCTCTATGGAACACTATTCAATGGTGGTCCCTCGGTTTTTTCCCTAGTCCTCTAAAAGAAAAAAAAAAAAAAAAAAAGATTGCTTATACATTTCAGTGAAGGAAATACTGGTTACTATATTACTTTCTTAGAGTTTGATAGCACATATGGTAGGATTTTTAGAATCCTGCAGTAATGATTGCTTTTTAGCTCAGTTTCTCAAACTCCTTTAACCCTGGAACGCCTTTCGCATACAGCCAATTAAAAGCCAAGGTATTTAATGCTTTATGAACCCTGTTTTGGGATTCTTCAGAATAACTAATCAGCCTGCATAATTGGGAAGATGATGATAATATTAACGACAGGGTAACTGGAAATAGGAGCAAAATTAGAGTAGTAGGAAGAGTTGTTTATTTGAGACATTCATACAAAATTAGGGAAGGGATACCCAGGTAGGTGGATAAGATAAGGTTTTGGGATGGAAGACTGAACCTAAGAAAAAGAGTGAGACCTAGAGAGAAATATTTGGGACTCATCCACATGGTGCTGATGATTGAAATTATAAAAGAGAACAATATTTATTTTTTTTATTTTTTTAATGTTTGTTTATTTTGAGAGGGGTAGAGACAGCATGAACAGAGGGAGAGGCAGAGAGAGAGGGAAAGAGAGAATTCCAAGTAGGCTCCATGCTGTCATTGTGGAGCCCCATATGGGGCTAAAAACCATGAGGCATGAGACCATGACCTGAGCCAAAATCAACAGTTGGACGTTTAGGGGTGCCTAGGTGTCTCACTCAGTTGAGAGTCCGACCTCACCCCAGGTCATGATCTCGCAGTTCACTAGTTTGAGCCCCGAGTCGGGCTCTGTGCTGATAACTCGGAGCCTGGAGCCTGTTTCTGATTCTGTGTCTGCCTTGCTCTCTGCCCCTCCCCCACTCATGCTCTCTGTCTCTGTCTCTCTCTCTCTAAAATAAATTGAAAAAGAGCCTAAATGTCCATCAACTGATGAATGGATCAAGATGTGGTTTATCTATACAATGGAACACTACATGCCAATGAAAAAGAATGAAATCTGGCCATTTGTAGCAATGTGAATGGAACTCGAGGGTGTTATGCCGAATGATGTGGGTCAAGCAGAGAAGGACAGATACCGTATGTTTTCACTTATAAGTGGAACAGGAGGAACTTAACGGAAGAAGAGAAGGGGGGAAAAAGTTGAGGAGAGGGAGGAAGGCAAACCATAAGAGACTCCTGGATACTGAGAACAAACTGAGGGCTGATGGGGTGGGGGAGAGGGAAAGGGGGGTGATGGGCATGGAGGAGGGCACTTGTGGGGATGAGCACTGGGTGTTATATGGAAACCGACTTGACGATAAACTATAAAAGAAAAAAAAACATTAAAAAAATAAAAAGAGTTGGACGTTTACCTGACTGAACCACCCAGGACCCCCAAGAGAACAATATTTAAGGGACAGAATATACTCCAAAAGAAAGCATAAAAGAACCTGGTGGACATATATGTCTGCCTCATTTGATTCTCCTGACCAAGTCATGAAGAAAGAATCACCCTTTAGAGATGCAAAACTAAAGCACACAGAATATAAGTAACTTCCTCAAGGTCACATAATTGTCAGTTGGCAGAAGGGAGATTTTGAACATGGTTCTGAAATTTTCTCCTGAGTTGGTTTG
This sequence comes from Hyaena hyaena, assembly GCF_003009895.1. Lineage (NCBI taxonomy): Eukaryota > Metazoa > Chordata > Mammalia > Carnivora > Hyaenidae > Hyaena > Hyaena hyaena. The sequence continues at coordinate 790,040 of NW_024081101.1, read as the reverse complement.
CACATGTATGTAACTAAATCAGAGCTACTTGAAATTATTTTTAGAGAAGCATATCCACCATATCATTTTATAAGACTGCCTTTTAGTACTGTCTTTCTTTGAAGTGCAATACATTTTCAGTGACTGGCCCCAGAGGAAGATACAATAGATTGCTTTTGGCAAACAGTGCCCTTATTCCTGAGAGACATTTAATTATGAACCAGGCTGATCTGTGCCCAATGCTGGTTCTGTGGGAAGAAGTACTTGTGGTGGCATCTGCCATATTGAATTTGGGTTGCAGTTATTGGGATAAAAATTAAAATGGGAACTGAAATACCACTTTTCCTTCCATTATTATTTTATTTATTAATTCTCACTTCAGACATATGAAATCACATTTATAGGGACACATTAAAAAGCTTTCTCTAGGCAATTATCTCACACAATTAGGCAATTATTTGAAATGACTTCGTGTAGAGGTAAAACAGTTCTGTAAAATCAAGATTTGGCTTTGCTTTTGTTTGACCTGTATTCCTTATTAATCTTATGACCGCATTTTACTTTTTCAAAGTGGTACCTTATCTCAAAAAGCTCATGTCAGTTCACAGCAAAATAGCATTTATGAAAAAGAAAACGCTGTGTTTTTTACTACTGTTTTGATAATGATACCCGAGAGTGTAATATAAATATGTACAATGTACTTCCACTTACAGATTACAAAGAGCGATAAGGAAAAAGCAAGATCTAATGTAGAATAATTTCTTTGATCGAAACACAACTTTGCACCTGGAAATGGCACAAACCCATTGAAATTACGTTTGCATATGGTGAAACTGCACACACACATACTCTTAGACCTAGGAGCCTTGTGCATCAGTATTCAACAAAGGTAAAATAATGCACACCATTGAATATCAGACCTCTGGGCTCCCTTTCATGGCTTCCTTTAAACTGTCAAAACACAATAGTCTGTTTCTTCTTCCTTTCCACATCGATCGCTGTACCTGCCAGTCTTTATATTACAGGCATTCACTTTCCTCCTGCTTTTCAGCACAGTGGTAGAAATGGCCATGACTTACAGGCTTAATGAAGTGAAGGACATATTACGAACAAATTAAATCCAATGATTTCTTTGTGGAACCAGCTGCAAAGTGTTCCCTTTTTTTAAAGTTTAACCTTTTTCATTCAGTTAGGTACTAAGAAGGAAAGTCTCATCGTTTCAAGGTCCAGAACTAAATGAGACCTAGAAGTTCAAACATGAGAGGAACCGTGGAAGTATCAGAAATGGACACCTTTGAGTGAGATGATGAAAGCCACAGGTGGCTTGGGGTTTGCAAGAAACAGAATATGGGGTCAGGGTGAGTAGGCACGGAGACGGGAGGCTGGTGGAGCCCTGATACAACCATAGTGTCGCAGTGCTCTCAGCTCTCGCTCTCATGGTGCTGCTGAGCTTTGGCGGAGCGCCTGCCCCTGACCTAAAAATAGCTGAGCCTGGCCCTTCTGTGGTGGCAGCCAGAGGCACAGCTGTGTGGGGACTAGCTCTCTTTCTCCTTGGCTTTGACAAAGAGCTGAGGGTCGGTGGGTCCGAGTGTGCACCTGTTTAGACAACAAGTGCTGAGTTTAGTTGTCAACACTGCTGAAGGTAATTTCAGACTTTCATTCCACCAGATCAGTTGAACCATAGGAAATGCTTCTCCTTCTCTTCCCACTCCCTCTCCTTGCCCAGAAAATATATTTTTCTCCAGCACATTATAGAATGATTGCCAACAAATGTTTTTTTTTTTAATTATCCAAGCAATAAATCACTTATTTAAGTGGCTCACAGAAAATGCAGTTCCTTATTTAATTTAGTAAAATTTTACTTCAAATATACTTTTGGAAATACTCAGGAAATTATAGTTTCATTGCTACAAATGTAAGATTGTTGCTCCTTACATCATTAAATAAAAATATCACCTCTACATTTTTTATATTCTAAGATCTTCAGTTTGAAACAGGAATTTGGAATACATGTATTTTTGCCAAAAAAAAAAAACCCACCTCATTCTAAATTTCTTTTATATATACTATAATTAAGACCTTGAGATTTCGTTAAAGGTTCAGATTGTAGCTCGTCTTTAAATGCTTATTGTTAGGCTTATAGAGTGACTTTAATCACAAACCTTTAGTTTTTCATGGGGATATTTTTCTTGATAGGTTTCTTTGCCATGCAAACTATATGAATGAAAATGCAAATTACTTGTTAATTGTTGAATCTTGTAAATGTATTAAAGTATAACCAGTGTCTTTATTCAGATTAGGAAAATACTCATTCTGTAATATCAGTTGCAGAGTGTTTTTTTCCCTTCTCCTTTTCTGCTTGCCTTTGTTTACATGGGATTAAATCAGTCTTCTGAAATTTGCCGGTATAACTAAGAACAAGAAATCAGAGAAATAGTTTTATAAAGATTTTTATTATACAAAAGGCATTATCTTTTATCAAAGGAAAGTAAGTACAGCCTTCTCTTTCTTTGAATCCATTGAATATATGACTTCTGGATTGTATTTAGAGTTTTGTGATTTTTTTTAATGCAGCATTACATTTTGGGGGATGCTTTGCTGACAGTATATTCCACACTAATCAGTGGTTTAGCTGTAAATAGAGGCTGATTATTGCATCTGGGGAATTCACATTAGAAACGATTGGCATTTCTGGTTCATATATAGGTGGAGAAATACTCTGCCAGATGGGCATTTATTTACTTATTTATTTATTTATTTTGCTGGCCAGAAATAACAGGCATTGTATGAGAAAGTGCAGAAAATACTGTGCTGGCAGTCATAAGCAGGATCTCACAAAGGTTGAATGGAGCTAATGTGCTGAGGGTTCTTTTTGTTTTCTTTTGTTTTGTTTTGTTTTTGTTTTTGTTTTTATTTTAATGACCAACGTAGTAGTTTTTGAAACATCTGTGGATTAATGTTCATGCCAAAGGGAATGCTATTTTTCAAGCAGTTTGGTCATTATAGAAGCTCTGCAGATAATGACAGCATAGAGTGAATTTTGAGCACTGTGGTGAGAGCTTTAAATACATTGTATGAGTGCCTTCTTAGGACCAGCCTGCAAGAGAGTTACTATTATTCCCATTTTACAGATGAGAAATACTGATTTCGAGTTAGGCTTTAGAAAAGTTACATTTCCTGTTTCATAGCCCTTACTACATACCAGAGCAACAGTGTTAAAACTACATCCAAGGTTTACTAGCTGGCCCTATAGCTACCAATGTTTTAATTGCTTTGTTTCTGAAATGACTTGACTATGAAATGATATCCGTTGTCTGATAGGGAAGCCGGTCATATTTTTTCAAAGTTTTTGTTTTTTCAGGTCTGAGGTTACAGAGATACCAAGTTAAATTTAACTTGCTTCCTGATGTAAATGCTTCTATTCATCCATTCATCAAAATCAATTGATCAGACCCAGGGAATTTAGATATTAAAAAAAAGTAGTAATCATGTAATCCAACTTCCTCACTTCTAAAAATGAAACCAAGATGCTGAAAGTTTAAATAATTGGATCAATTTCATTTTTAGTCAGCTGTATCATTAGAAACTAGGTCTGTCTATCCTTTAGTCTAAAAAAGCCATATAGAAGTGTAGATTAGAACTATTTAAGTTATAAGGGACACCTGGGTGGCTCAGGTCATGATTTCACATTTCATGGGTTCGATCCCTGTGTAAGGTTCTGCGCTGACAGCTCAAAGCCTGGAGCCTGCTTCAAATTCTGTGTCTCCCTCTCTCTCTGCCCCTCTGCGCCGAGTGCCTTGTCTCTCTCTCAAAAATAAACAAACATTAAAAAAAAAAAGAACTATTTAAGTTTTCAATGACAAAAAAGTTTCAAACTATTTTAGGAAAATATAAAGAGCTTTACCAGTTTATTTAATTAAAAAGAGGTATGACTTGATTTGGGTACATTTAGATTCAGGAGTTCATGTGATGCCCCCAGGCACACTCTTACCCTTTCCAGTATCTTCTTGGGCCTTCTCTGCCAGAATGCTATCCATGTTAGTTTTGGGTTATATTATTGTCCCTCATTTCTAACACAAAATAAAAACAACATTCTCCCCCAACAGAAGATCTGGAATTAGCTTTGATCGGCTCTGATAAAATCATCTGCACATTCTTGAATCAGTTAACAATTTGGGAATGCAGTGTTCTGACTGGTCAGGTTTCATGATGTACCCACTCCCGAGGGAGGAGGGAGAGGGAAGCCCTACCCAGCGTCATCTGAGAAGAGTAGGGAGATAGTCTACAACGAAGAGGGTAGTAAAGAAGAAAGTGGAATGGATAGCAGTTTTAATAAAACTGTAATATACTGTGCACCCAGTAGTACATGTGTGGCTGAGTGTGTACTCAACAACCCTCAAAGATACAGAACAAATATTATGCTTCCAGTAATCCCAAATAGATACCCTTCTGTTAATGGTAATGACTTCTGTAGTCTAGGAATATAAGAAAGTATTTTGTTCATAAAGAAAATATTTGGAGATGGAATAAATTGCCTGGGGAAGTTATGCAAATAATACCTTTATATAAATAGAACCATGTTTGTTTTACCTTCAAAAGTGTTCAGTGGGGGCGCCTTGGGAGTCAGTTAAGCATCTAACTTCGGCTCAGGTCACGATATCACGGTTCATGAGTTTGAGCCCCGTTTTGGGCTCTGTTTTGGCGGTGCAGAGCCTGCTTGGGATTCTTGCTCTCTCTCCTCTCTCCCTGCCCCTCTCCCACTGAAGCTTTCTCTCTCTCAAGATAAATATATAAACTTAAAAGAAGTGTGCAATAAATATGATTATTTCAGGAGATTTGACTATATGTTATTTAGATGTTTAAACAGGTGATCTTTCTCCTTAGAATAACCGGCAATGGAGAAAAGTAATGTGGTACTTTTTTTTTTTTTTTTTTTTAGGTGATCCCAGATTTCTCAGATTATAGTAGTTTTTGTATCCTAATTTACCTTATTTTTTGCCTAGTCGGTCATTTGTTTTTGTATCTTTGCACGATCTACTACCTTTTACTCCATTTCTATAAACAACCTCCTTTGTTAAGTTTGTCATCTGGAAACCTAAATTCAGTTTCATATTTCAGTATCTAACACTGATTACTCTGATCATTATATTAAATCCCCTATTTAGCAACTGATGTAAGTAACTTTTTAAAAATGTCCTTTAAAAGTACACATTGGGTGTGCCTGAGTGGCTCAGTCGGTTAAGCGTCTGACTTCGGCTCAGGTCATGATCGAGCAGTCTGTGAGTTCAGGCCCCACATCAGGCTCTGTGCTGACAGCTCCTAGCCAGGAGCCTGCTTCCGATTCTGTCTCCCTCTCTCTGCCCCTCCCCCACTCATGCTCACTCTCTCTCTCAAATATAAATAAACATTAACAAAAAATTTTTAGTAAAAAAAATAAAAGTACATATTGATGGTCCCATACTGATTATTTTAGGAACCTTTGGCTATACTCTCTTTTTATATAACCATTTCAAAATTCAGCTTTTCTTACTTTGTTAAGATTTTAATGAAGTATAGCTCTATACGTATAGTGTAAATTAACCTCTTAAGGATGAAATTTAATCATTGTCACAATGGAATATTATTCAGCCATTAAAAAGAATGAAATAGTGTCCTTTGCAGCAAGATGGGTGGAGCTAGAGATAATAATGCTAAGTGAAATAAGTCAGAGAAAGACAAATACCATGTGATTGCACTCATATGTGGAGTTTAAGAAACCAAACAAGCAAGCAAAGGGGAAAAATAAGAGAGAAAGAGAGAGAGAGAGAATCCCAGAAACAATGTTAACTATAGAGAACAGGCTGATGGTTACCAGATGGGAAGGGTGGGGAGATGGATCAAATAGATGATGAGGTTTCAGGAACTTATGATGAGCACTGGGTGATAAATGGAATTGTTGAATCACTATTTTATACACCTGAAACTAGTATTATGCTGTATGTTAACTAACTGGAATTAAAAAAAAAAAAAAAAAACTTAAAAAAAATTTAATCCTAGTCCTATCCACTCATTTCAAGGGTACAGGCATCAGTCAGTTAGGCAGTAAATAATATTTGGCTGCCTGAGGGTCCAGTAACTGCCCTTGAGTTGAAATCTCATCTGCCTGTGTCATGTGATTCTCAACATTATGTTTTTATTCCCATGGTAATGAATACCTGGCATTCATAGAGTCTAGAGTAACTTAGATAAGATTGGGTATTTTCAAAGAAATGTACCAGTAAAAGTTACATGATGCTTTTCACTGGAGAGGAAGCAACTGGTTCTTTATTATGGCAGAACGATCTAATTTAATTTGTATTTGGGTGATGAAAATGTGCCCCACATTTGCATTCATTTATGAGATTTTGTCTAGTTGGATTTCAATATATTTATAAACCCTTTGTTCTAAAATAATAACAAGATATGTTGACAGTGTACTTTACTCATTGTATGGGAAAATTTGAGATTCAGCAAAAAGCAATAAGGGTAAAGTTCACATTTTGAGTATGAAAAAATGGCTGCGTCAGTTAGGATTGGATTTGGCTACAAGAAACAGAATACCCGAAATGGTGGTTTGTTGAGTAAGAGAGATTTATTGCTCTGCCACACGAAACGGGTTTAGTTGTAAGTATTCCATTGCCGGCATGACAGGGCCATAGTCCTTGGGGACCCAGGAACCTTCCATCTTGCTTTATTACCTTCCATCCCAATGTTACCTCATGGTCCAAGAAAGCTTCTGGACCTCCAGGCTCTTTCCAGGTGGCAGGAGGAAGGAAACCAGCAGAGGGGAAATACCATGCCAGCTGAGTCAGCTCCCTTTGACCAGCTCTCCCCCAAATCACACTGGATATTTTTACTTAGTTTCACTCATAGCAGACAGTATCACAATAGTTTAATTCATTCTTTCATAGCAATTGATACTGAAATCTCTGCTTCTATCTCTAAAAATAGTACTTTTGATCATTCAGGTTCCCATTCTTCAGTGATATAAATCTCTGTCACTGAGGTTTTACTAAATATGCATGGAACTTAGGTTAAGTTTTCTTAAACTCCAGTTTGGAACTCTTAGAGATATTGATACATGTGTTCACATTTTGGCCAGTTATCTGTATGAGTGCTTTATCTAACAAACCATAAATTCAGATGGTGGGCACTAGTGATGTACCTGAATCACCTTTCCCAGGGCAGTGTACCCATCCCTCAGGTGCTGGGAGTGCCGACTGCTCACAGTCGTCTCCTTCTCTGGACAGTTGCCCTTGTCTTGAAAGGCACCATGAGCCTGGAGGCCACAAGTCTTTAATACCAGGTCAGCTTGAAGTTAATACTGGCTGATGGGAGTGTACAAATCCCAGCCCCTTTGCGACAAGGTGGGACCAGCTTTGTGGTGCAGTCTATACTTCAGCGCTCCCTCCAGCATCGTGCTGAAATCAGTGTGCAGCTGGGATGTGATCCTTGTTCAGTTTTCACCGCTGCCACTATGCCCACCCCTCTATACCTCCTGTCCTTTGTGTACTTTCTCAGTATATCATTTTTGCAGGTACATTGGTTTCAAGCTGTGGTAAGAACTCTAACATAAGATAAAAGTCTTTTTTTTTTTTTAGTTTTTTTATAAAGTTTATTTATCCTGATAGAGCACAAGCAAGGGAGAGAGAAGGAGAAGGAGAGGCAGAGAGAATGAGAGTCTCAAGCAAGCTCCACACTGACAGTGCAGAGCCCAATGTGGGGCTCGAACTCACGAACCATGAGATCATGGCCTGAGCTGAGATCAAGAGACAGTCGCTTAACTGACTGAGCCCAGATATCCCAAAAGAGTCTTAATAAGAAACCACAACTGCTCAAACATACCTGTCATCCAGCGTATGATGATCTAAAACTTTATCTTAAAAAGAGAGGTGAGACATTTCACTACAGTTGAAACTGTACAGGATGGTTACAAAACTTTATTTTTGGACCTCTGTTTTCACTTTGCTACCATTGGAAATCTAATAGTCCCTTCTGGTTTAAAATACTTGTGATTCTAAACTCTGTTTTGCCAATCCCTGGTAGCTTCTGGAAAGTAGTAACCTAACCTACAGCTTTGGCCATAACAACTTACACAGATTAAATCCTCAAAATATAGCCATTATATTAAATTGATCCATTAAAATTTATGTTCCTTCTTTGATAACCCCTCCATAGTTCTGCACATATGTTTTTGCAAAGTTGGGAAATTACATGTGGTAATAAAAAAGGAAAACAAAAATTGCATGAGCCTTTATGTATATGATACATGCTTAAGTGTGTATATCTTTGGAGGATGTGACATTGGGAATTCAGTTTGAGGTCCTAGGTTATTATTTTTATCTGGAGAAGCAGGTGGTCTAACGGCAAGGGTTTACTGGATGTGGATGATAGAGAGTGATGGAAAAATAGTCTTTTGCTAGAGAATGTGTCAAGGAATTATAATTGTGCCAAAATGATCAATGCCATAAAAGACAAAGATGAATAACATTAGTTTTTTATATCATCCCCTGCCTACTCACTGCCCTTCCATTCACAAATGCTCTCTTTCATCAACACCCCCCTCTCTCTCTCTTTCTCAGACACACATGCACACACGCACACACTTCTACATTCATCAGTCATTGCCTATGTGCCTGCTCTCTGGTGAAGCCATGTATCCCATGTAGGTAACTGCATCTTCTAGATACTTGTAATGATATATTCCTCCTGTTGACATCAGCTATGTGCCCTATTTCATCTGAGTTTCTATTTATACAAAATATTTGTTCTTCTGACTCAGGAGAATTTTCAGGACACACACCTCTTGACAGCCTGAATTAGTTCAGGTCTAATTCAGAAACAGAATGCTCCAGATTAGAAATCTTAGAGCTAAAAAAAAAAAAACAAAAAACAAAAAACAAAAACAAAACAAACAAACAAACAAAAATGGCTGAACACAAGCAGGGTGTGCCACATACTCATGCAGAAGTAGACTAGCTGACATAGTTACTGATACCCAATAATCTTGGTGGCAAGGGGTGAAGTAGATGTGGAGAGGGGGCTAGCTTAGCCTGAGTAGTTGGAAATCAGGAAGATTAGAGAAAGAATTCATCTTCATGGGTGGAAATACACAATATCAAAGGCTGCACTTTGTTCCAAGGTGATGTTCAAGAAGTAACAGGTGAATGGATAATGAGCAAAACACAGTACCACTGATTTTAAAAGATTAAACGGTGGCGGCGACACAAGGTTGAAGGATGACTGCTTTGGAAGAGATGTATATGTGAGCAGCTTTAAATAGAGAGTATATCAGGTTTATAAATAGAACCAAATAAAGGTCTGGGTCTCTCTCTGCTGTTTTTTTTTTTTTCTTTTCTTTTTTTAAATTGATTTCTGGGAGAGAGAGAGAGCGCGAGTGAGTGAGCACTCAAGCAGGGGAGGTTCAAAGAGAGAAGGAGATACAGAATCTGAAGCAGACTCCAGGCTGAGCTGTCAGCACAGAGCCTGATGCAGGGCTCGAACCCACAGACCGTGAGATCATGACCTGAGCCGAAGCTGGCTGCTTAGCCGACTGAGCCACCCAGGCACCCCTCTCTCTGCTCTTAAAACTCTACAGTTCTTAAAATCAGGCAAGCTACATGGATAAAGAACTGAGGTCTGCAAGGATTTAGGTAACATTGCCCATACTGTCAGAACTGTTAATGGCATAATAACTCCAAATTCATCACGTAAAAATGGTGAAGGGATCTACAGTTGTAACTTCCAACTCTACCATTTATTTGTTATGTATATGTACCTCAGTTTCCATATCTTTAAAGTAAGAAACATCACTGTATCTTTCCTATAAACTTTGAGTATAAATAAGTTGCTTCAAGTAATATGATTATGATAGAGTCTGACATAAATGCTTATTAAACATGAGCTGTTATTTTGTTGCCCTTTATTCTTCCTCTGATGCCTGTGAAAAAGGTGCTCTGGAATGACTGCATCAAAGGCCTGATTCTGCCAGTTAATCTTTTTAAGAATCTGAGCAAGTTTCACCATATCTCTGAGCTTTAATTTCCTTACCTATAAAATACTGGGAAAAAGAGGCCCCTCCTCCCCTGGTTGCTATGAGGATTAGATGAGATAGCATATTGAAAAGTCTTCACATGTAATAAGGTCTGGCACATAATATGCAGTCATGAAAATAATAATTTTTCTTATGTGTGTGCCTTTCTTAGGAAAGTTATCTGTAAAGTGAGTTGAACTAATATTCACTTATTCCCAATGGAAGATAATGTTTCTCTGCTTAATCAGTGAGAAAACCAAGCCTAAAAGGGTTGAAATATCTTTCTTAGAACTATTAAGAGGCTAATCCATGTTTTAAACATGCATCTCATTCTCAAGTCCATGTTACTTTTACGTGATTGTACTTCATTTCTATAAAGTAAAAATAATATTACCTCAATCATAATATTGTTGTGGACATTGAATGGCATACATCTGAGGTGTATAGCTTGTATCAGGTATTTAGTAGATAACTCCTATTCCTAGGGAGGAAATAGATGTCTCTTCTTGGTATAGCCCCTGCATTACCAGCCAAATTCCATAAGCACAATAGGAGGAAATTGTCCTACTGTGTTGAATTCCAGGTTGCCGTCTTGATTTCTGTACTGAATCCAGCTCTCAAACTATTACTCTGCTCCTCCCTTCCAATAATAAAGGATCCTCCCATTGTCCCTCAAATGGAGTGATTTCAAAAGCATTGTGGGAAGAATAGTCTTCTGTTATTTCTCTACGCTAATAGCCAAGGTGTCATAACTTTCAAAAGAAGGGGAGGAATGCTATTTCCTGTCTATCTCTCTTCCCGTAATTAAGTAGGTTCTTTTGTTGTTCTGATGATTGAACAGAGAATCTCTGATACGGAAAGGAAAGTCGACATGCCCCACCTCCACAACTTCCCTCACAGTACAGGCTAGTAGCCTTGAGGAACCATGTGTGGTACTTGATGGCCTTTGGGATGAGTGACAGGAAGAACAGGAAAGAAAGCTAAATTGACTCTGAGGGGAGTGGTCAAATTGTCAGTGGCACTTTGCAGCTGCCAGTTTGGGACAACTGCCTTGTAATAGTTCACACCAACTTTATCTTGCCTCTTTTGGAATATGGTTAAGATTGGAAGCCACATGACTCAAAGCATGGCAACTTGAGAATACTTCTGGCCACTTTTTTTTTTTTTTTTTTTTTTTTTTTCCGCCAAGCAGATCATTAGCCATGACAGTTTCATGCATGAATCTCGTGACAGGGCTTTTTCAGTTTTATGCTATCATTTAAGTGGTTTCTGTAATTCCAATTAGTTTTTTCTTATCTGAATCCTCTAAATTCACCCCATCTTTTACAGTCTTTCCCAATTCAAAACTTAACCTGCTTTCAGGAGCTTGACTCTTACTATTTTTTTTATTTTTTTTTAATGTGTATTTCTGAGAGAGAGAGACAGTGTGAGCAGGGGAGAGAGAAGGAGACACAGAATCCGAAGCAGGCTCCAGGCTGTGAGCTAGCTGTCAGCACAGAGCCCGACACAGGGCTCGAACCCACGAACCATGAGATCATGACCTATGCCGAAGTCGGACGCCCAACCGAATGAGCCACCCAGGCGCCCCAACTCTTACTATTTTTTAAGGTTTATTTATTTTGAGAAAGAAAGCAGGAGAGGGGCAGAGAAAAAGGGAGAGAGAAAATCCCAAGCAGGTTCCACACAGTCAATAGAGAGTCCAACATGGAACTCGGATCCGTGAACAGTGAGAGCATGACCTGAGCCGAAATCAAGAGGCAGATGCTTAACCGAGTGAGCCACCAGGTACCCCATTAAGTCTTAATTCTTCAGTCAAGTTCTCCTTGACTCCCCTAGTCTGGAACTGTTATCTCCTTCCCCTAAACTACTCATCTTCATTGTTCTAGTTGTTCTACTGCATTAAGTTAACATATGCAAAGATCAGCCTTACCAATCTAGGCATGCACACAGTCCACTTTCGGACAGATGCCACATTCAAGAAGACAGTGGTCAAAGGAAAGTTTAGTAAACCTGTGTGGATAAACTTCTCACAACTTCTCACAAATTGAAAAGCAGATATCAAAATCTCCAACAGCATTTAGTATAATATCCCTCTCTCCCTCAGTTTTCTGACTCCTCGAATTCCCAGGAGACTTTCATTTTCTACTGCTCAGGAAATTCTGTCCCTCATCACCACCCCTTACTTCAGTAGCTTCCTCTTCCCTGACACTGTGCATATTCACAGAAGATGTGCTCCTGACAGGTGATTCTCCAAACAGTTAGCAGTGCCTTTGAGAAGAGTGAGATGTCTTCCGCTCTGGCTGTTTTCCCCGTGATTGGCAGCTGCGAGCACTGCTGTCACTCCTTCACTCCCAACTCAAACTGTAATTTTTTTGTAGTGACTGAGTCTGTTATACGTATACAGTCATTTTTTTTTTCTTGTGTAGCTTTTTCCACAACCAGATTTTAACGTCCTTAGAAATAGGAGCTAATTATTATTCATCATCGCAGCTCCTCTCCTCCGCCCTCTTATTTTCTAACATAATGTCTTGAATTTTTAGCACTTTGTAGGTGAAGCACTCAGCAGTGGTTGGTGAAATGTCGAACAAATTGTAAGAATCATCTGAACTTAGTGTCATATTAGGAATAATAATAGAAACCTAAATAGACTTTGATAAATCATGATTTTTTTTCTTCTTTACTCCTGAATTTTTTTATTGGTCTTAATTCTCTTGCTCAGGTTGCCAGGTTCTTGTGAGAATTCCATCAAGCTTATCATTCTCAGCTGGTATTCCATGAAGCCAGTGTGAATGAACTACTGTTGGTGAGATAAGATGCACATTCTGACACTGAGTAGCTACTTTAAACTGTAATTTTTCATTCTATTCCATATCTCCATTGCATATATGTGTGTTTTTGGCTAAAGACATGATAAAGGTTTCAATTTGTCAAGTCACAGACTTAAGGACATAAAACACAACTACCTTCTTGATCATAGTACTTAAAACATGATAGCCATTTGGCCAATTTCTAAGTACATTTAAATTTGAAACCAAATTTGTGTTTTTTAATTGGTGGGTGATGATGAATCCTTTTCAAAATCAAACATGAGCGTTGAGTTTATACTCCAGATAATGGCATGTAAAGATAGAATGTTTCCTTATAATTTAGGAATTTAGTAGACCTCTGGGCTTCAAGTTAAAAACTTTTTCCTGAGCAAACTTAGAGACCAAATTATAAAACAACAATAACAAAACTGTAGCTACAGTGACAGATAGACTGAATTTTGGGGGGAAAATAGTGCATTGAAAAAGGTTTTGGACTAATTGTCATGGTTTTACTAATAATGACATGGGACTTTATGAAATTTTAGGTTTTTCTATTAAAAAAAATACTTGTTAGGTATGATATTTCAGTTAGTAACTTCTAAAGTCCCTTCTAAGTAAATTAAGTCTTCATGCCTTTAAAGAATAATGATGTTGACCAGTTCTATACCCTATGGCAAGTATCTACGTATATATGCATTTAGTCAGTTTATCCATCCTCTTTTTTTAAAACATAAATCTATTCATTCTGGGGGAGAAAACGCTTGATTTGTATGCAAGTGTGTGCACTATTTAATATTATGTGATTAAAACCCTTTGGTAGATACATAGTCAGCTTTAGACTAAACATGTTTTTAGTTCTTAGTGAAATACTACTAATGGGTTAGATTCAGAATAAGATCTTAAATTATACTACCTTGGGAGTGTAATCTGTCCATTAGTGTTTATTTCATGAAAGCTGACTCTTTTATGCTTTTTGAGAGACCAGTTTTATAAATATCCCTATGCGAGGTAGACATGGAAGAGAGACAACCAAAGCCCTCTTTGCCTTTGTCCCGCCTTCTCTCCTTACCTGTTGTGGGTTTCTGTATAGCATGTTACCTACAATATTATAAGGTACTACCTAAATGTTACTTCATAGCCACACCATCTTCTGTCATTTCTTCCTTCGCATGTGGTTTTTCTTCTTCTAATGTTTTATGGGAAAAAAAATCCAAATCTCCATAAAAACCAGTATCTCTGACAATTCTGATTTGATAAAATGCAACAGAAAACTACATGATTTGTTTCTTCATTATTTTGCGTGACTTACTAGAAGTAAAAGACAGATATTTGGGGGTTCCCTGTGGGGATGCATAGTCACATACATAGAAGAAATTGATTCCAAGCATTTAAGGATAACCTGTGAGTGAATTTAAAAAAAAAAAAAATATCTATATCTATATCTATATCTATATCTATATCTATATCTATATCTATATCTATATCTATCTATCTCCAGGACACTGTCACAGACTGTAGCCAAAAGTGAAAAAGAAAACTGCAAAAGAAATAGCTTTAGAGGTCTCAAATCTGCTTTCAAAATGCTGGGATCTAGTTTTCGTAAATTAGAGTTCTCGGTAAATGTAGGACAAGTCCCAGCTGTACCATAGCATTAACATTAAAACTAAGGCATACCTTGCATCTACTTTTCCCTTAAATCCCCAGAGGTTTCAGACAAGAGAGCAGGTCAAAATAAAGTCCCCAACTCTTCCTCTTCCCCAGGAAGCAGGTCTCATCTGTTGTATTTCCATTTTGAGGCAATTCGACATCCGAGAGAGATAGTTTAAAGAGAAAGTACTCAATCCATCTGGTCTGGGTTTTCCAAAATTACAGAAGTTATTTCAGTATCATTAAATTTGTTAAGCTTATGCAATAAAATCTGGAGAATTGTGACTCATTAGTGAAGGGATCCACTAATGTGCACTTTGATGCCTTAAATATAAACTTGCATGTTCTCCATTTCTTCAAAGATTTCTATCCATTTTCTTGACTTAATCGAATCCTGCCCTTCTTTGAAGATAGGATTTTCCTGAAACACCTCAGGTGCTTCAAAAAAAAAAAAATCAATATCTGTATTAAAACTGTAGAAATGGAGACACAGACCACTATAATATCAGAAATGAAACTTCAGCCCATGCAGTCATTAAAAGGATAATAAGGGAATATGTGAACAAGTTTATGCAATAATTTTACTTAGAAGTACATCAAGGTGACCTACAGAATCTGAGTAGCCTTATAACCTTTAAAAAATTGGATTTATAACCATAAAACCCCTCAACGAGAAACCCATTATAGTGTTGCTCCAAATATTTACACAGAAATTAGTCACAATTTTACCATATTTTTGCCAGTTCAGAAGTCAATTGTACTTCTATATACTAAAAATGAACACATAGAAACCAAAATTTAACACACAAAACCATTTACAGTAACTCCAAAGAAAATAAGTTACATGGATATACAGATAATAAAACATGTGTAATTTATATATAGAAGTTTATAAAATAATATTGAAAGAAATCAATGACCTAAAATGGAAAGACAGATCATGTTCATGGATTACAATGCATAGTTAATGTCATTTCTTCTCAATTATATCCTTTAAGTTTAATACAGTTACTATTAAAACACCAACAAGATTTTTTTTGAAGACATGCACAAATTCTAAACTTTATATGGAAATTTAGAGACCCTAGAATAGGTTAAAAAAAAAAAAAGAAGAAGAATAGTAGACAAAATCACACTACCTGTTCTTAAGACTGCTTATATAGTAGCAGTAATCAAAACTCTGTGATAATTCAGGAGGATAGACACATACATCAATGGAAATAGAATAAAGAACCCAGAAATAGACTCACAACAATATGCCCACATGGTTTTTGACAAAGGAGCAAAATCACTTCAGTGGAAGAAGGGCACTGTGTTTATCAAATGATGCTGGAGCAATTGGACATGCATAGGCAAGACAAAATGTACTTCTGCAACAATAAAAAATTATTTTATACAAAGTTTGTAAAGTAGAAAAAAACTGCTAGAACGCATTACTTTCAAGTAAGTGATTTTTAAAATTGTTTTAATGTTTATTTTTGAGAGAGAAACAGACAGTGCAAATAGGGGAGGGACAGTGCGGAAAGGAGACACAGAATCCAAATCAGGCTCCGAGATCTGAGCTGTCACAGAGCCTGAAGTAGGGCTCAAACCCAGGAACCATGAGCTTATGACCTAAGCTGAAGTTGAATGCTCAACTGACTGAGCCACCAAGGCACCCCTCAAGTATGCTAAATTCTGTGAAAGAATACTCTGTCTCAAATATGGAGAAGGACAAAACGATGATTCTTCATTTATATTGTACTTGAACGTTTTTTTATAAGCTCCTGGTATCCTCATCTGACTTTCTCAGGGGAAGTAACTTTGCCATCGACCGGTTACCTAAGTTCAGCAAATGAATGGTTTTCTTGGTTACTGAAACTACTGATGATGTTTTCCTCTACACCTTAGTTTCCTATGTTCCCAAATATCTGTAGTAGGTTTAGCGTTTTTAATGGGATTTTTAGAAATAGGTTGCATAGAAGAAAAGGCTATAGATAAAGCACTCTCACAATGAGTTGAGATGTAATAAAGATTCTTTCTTAAAATGTTTTTAAAAATGTTCTTCGCCCTCACACCTAATGTAAAAATTCACAGATGAGACGGAGGTCTTTTATTCTCTTTCCATATATCAGCTACAACCACATTGTCTCTTTCTGTTGTTGCCAATATCATGGATTCGTGCCATGTGTGGCTACTGAGCCCTTGAAACATAGCTGGCATGAATCGGGATGTGCTGTAAATGTAAAATATGTCCTAGATTTGAAGTCTTACTCTGAAAAAAAAAAACAACAAATATCTCATTAATAGTTTTATATTGATTACATCTTGAAATGCATTATTTTAGATATGTTCATTCAAATAAAATACATTACCAAAGTTAATTTTACCTTCTTTCAATTTTTAATGTGGGTATTTGACATGTTATTATTACATATATAACTTACATTAAATTTTTATTGGTCATGAGTAGTCTAAAATATAATTTCCAGTTTCAGTTTCTTTATATTTGGACACGAATGAAAAGACACATGTTAAAAAGCAGAATCAGACCTGTAGATACGGAGGACAAACTGATAGTTGCTGTTGGGGAGGAGGATGGGGGGATGGACAAAATGGGTGAAGGGGAGAGGGAGGCACAGGCTTCCAGTTATGGGATGAGTAAATCATGGAAATAAAAGGCACAGTATGGAGGTGCCTGAGTGGCCCATTCAGTTAAATGTCTGTGTCTTGAGTTTGGCTCATATCATGATTTCATGGTTTGTGGGATCCTGTGCCATGTCAGGACATTTAGGATTCTCTCTCTGCCTCTGTCTCTGCTTCTCCCCTGCTTGACACCATGTGTGTGTGTGCTCTCTCTTAAATGTATAAGCATTTAAAAAATAAAAATGCTCATACCAGCACTCTCAACAATAGCCAAAACACGGAAAGAGCCTAAGTGTCCATCAACTGACAAATGGATCCAGAATATGTGGTTCATCTATACAATGGAATACTACATGGCAATGAGAAAGAATGAAATCTGGCCATGTGGTGCAACATGGATGGAACTTGAGGGTGTTATGCTGAGTGAAATAAGTCAGGCAGAGAAGGACAGCTACGATATGTTTGCACGTATAGGTGGATTAGGAGGAACTTAAAGGAGGACCATGGAGGAGGAGAAGGGAAAAATAGTGGGGGAGAAGGAGGGAGGCAAATCATGAGAGACTCTTGAATGCTGGGAACAAACTGAGGGCTGATGGGGGTGGGTCAGAGGGTAAGTGGGGTGATGGGCATGGAGGAGGACACTTGTGGGGATAAGCTCTGGGTGTTCTATGGAAACCAACTTGACAATAAGCTATTAAAAAAAAATTATAGTGCATGATCCAACCGGAGCCTGCTTCAGATTCTTTGTCTCCCTCTGTCTCTGCCCCTCCCCCAGTCTCACTCTGTATCTCTCTCTCTCATTGGAGACATTGGAAATGTTTATTTTATTTGTCAATTGAGAATCTTTATTTAATTTATATAACTCTAGAAATAATTGTATTTATTTAAGTAATCTCTACACCCACCATGGAGCTGGAACTCACTACCCTGAGATGAAGAGTTGCATGCTCTTCCAGCTGAGCCAGCCAACTGCCCCTATAACTCTAGGACTAATTATAGCTGGCTTAATTAACTTGACTTGGGTACATACTCATCTTGTAGGAGTAGAGCTTGTGTGCCTACCAGTGAGTTGAGTGTTATCTAAAAGAATCCATTTTATCTTAAGCATTAGCCATTGTGCACTCTGGAAGACATGCAGAGTGTTGTTAATCTAGCAAACTGGCCAAGTAAACATCGATTACATGGAGGTCTGTTCAAAGATCCTTCCTTGTGCTTTGTCCTAATGACTGCCTTTCTCACTCTTACTCTAGACTCTGAATTCATCAGAAGTTTATTTCTCATTGGCACATATGCCTGCAATTGGTAAATAATAACTGGCAAACGGACTCTCTGATGAATGAAATATTCTGAGAAATATTAAATCAGATTTTAAGCCAGTCAGCATCACAATTCAAGTGAGATTCCCTAACTTGTTAAATCTTGACACTTGGTGCCAGTCTTTAATTTCGATGTCTGGACATTGCCTGGAAGGAAGTGTCTGTCTTTGTTTAGTCCGTTAACTTGAACACTTGAAATTGGTTTATACTTTCATGTAGATATTTTCATTGTTGTTCAGAAGTATGTTTAATGGGATCCTCAGACTGGATTCAGAAGAAAAGTAAGCTGTCATCCAAAGATTGTTAACCCCATCAATAAGTTGGTAGCTCTAGGGCATAGAGAGCACTCATATTGTTTCGGTGGCCTTAGTGTCCAGTAAATTTACTCCAATAAATAGTAACTAAAGCAGTCTTCTGGACAGTTACACTTTCTAGCCATTGATTTTTGTAAATGTACAGCATTTAGAATTCTGAGAGAGCTTTAAGTAAGCTTGAGTTGAGCTGAAATGTTATGAATAGTGATTTGGTTTTTCTGTTCATTAGATACTGTAAGCACTTACGTAATTAGGAGGCTCTAATAATGTTAAAGGTGGATAGGATGAAAAACAAATGTTCACAAACCTTTTGTGAATGCAATACAATCAATAGAGGCTAAAAAGTTATCTTATCAAG
Organism: Hyaena hyaena; assembly: GCF_003009895.1. Lineage (NCBI taxonomy): Eukaryota > Metazoa > Chordata > Mammalia > Carnivora > Hyaenidae > Hyaena > Hyaena hyaena. The sequence continues at coordinate 770,943 of NW_024081101.1, read as the reverse complement.
AGTTATAAAAGGTCTTATTTGGAAATTCAAGAAATACTCAGGCATTGATAGGTTCTTTGCCAGTTTTATTGCTCATGTAATAACGCTTTATCTCTACTGCCTTTTATTTGAAATCCTTATTCCTAAAGTTGGTTATATTTCTCTGAGGGACTCACTTGTATCCTTTGCGCCTTGCTATTGTTAAGTAACAAAAATTCACCCAAGTAAAATTGAAAGATCTCATTGGCTTTATTGGTTGATGGATGAACCTGGCAGTGCACCCGCTAGCTAGTATTGAGTGTCACAGAGATACAAAGGATGGTGGGCTTTTATAGGCAGAAGGGCGGAAGACACAAGGAAAGAGCAGTTTATCTCATCTTTGTTTGTGGGAAAGACAGTGTGTGGCAGATTACCTCATTAGTATTGAGCAGAAAATTTCAGACCGGCTAGTTAAGACTGTATTCCTGGGGAACACTGCAGGTGCAAATGAGTTAGGTATTAAACTGTAGTTGGATGATGTGGGATTGGCACAAGTGAATCCATTTTGGTCCAGTTTTTTTTTTTTCTTTTTTTTCTTTTGAATGCTATTTTGTTTTCATTACCCTCAAAAGTCTTTTCCCATCAGTAATGCTGGCTAACTTCCAGCCACATTCAGGCACCCTGAGTATATGTCCGTGTGCTGGGCTTGATCCTCTAACTCTTTGCTGGCAATTTTGATAGCTTCTACTGATCTCCTTTTTTGCTCGCCTATGTCCTTTTCTATTTTCCATTTACCTCTTTTCTGTTCTTTCCCAAGAGGACTCATGTGGCTTTTTTCCCCCCAATATGTCTACTTACCTTGATGTTTCCACATATGGTAAAATTAAATTCATCTTAAGACCTAAATTATCTGAATTCAAGTTTATAAGACTGAACATGTCAAGAATTTTCTAGGATTTAATTTGAAAACCAGTGTTCATGGCAGAGCTTTTCATCTACAGATTGTGGAAAACACTTGAGCCCTTTATCCACAGTCCCAGTACCATAACGTAAGAATGAAGGTAAGAATTAAGACTGGCCAGTGTTGGAGGATCCTGAAGTTCCTTATGATGCTAAGAAATAAAAAACAAATGAAGCTACTTCTGTATATTGTATAATGACAGCAATTACCACAATGTATGTTTGCCTTCAAACATAAGCCTCGCTGAATCAGACATTTTGATTTCCCTACATCATATAGAACCCTGGAAACTTAGGAATAAAATAAACACCTGCATACACTTAGACATGTGCTTCTCTCTGTTTCCACCAATTTTTCTCATTATTTTAGAGGTTAAATGTAGCCATGGTCTGACGTTACAAAACAGAACGAGTGTTGTTCATTTGCCTGTCACATTGTTTATATCAACCATTAATGGTGCTTACTTTGTGCCAGACACTATTCTAAACACTTTGTACATATTAACTCCTTTAACCCTCAGACACACAATATTATTCTCACTTTACTGACCCTGAGCCTTCTTGTTCCCAGGACCAAGCTTTAAATGCTTCGGCTCTGCTCTTTCCATATTTGGGGTTTCTATGAGAAGTTTTGGTCCCCTGTGCTTGAAGATAAATATAATAAATCATCTTATTGCTTTATATTCAGACTTGCCCCAAAGTTACTTTTGTATGCCAAACACATTTAAACAGATTTTCATTATACAGTTGTTCTTCTGAGTAGAGATTGGCCCTAAAGTACAGACAAAAGAGAAATTAGACTTCAGATGAAGTAAAATTTAAAAAGAAGTTTCTGGGTGAAGGGTATATGGGGATACGTGATTTAATTTCTGAAGCTTTATTATAAGCCCCAATTTGTTTTAAAATACACAGTTGAAATATTTCAAAGTATTGTTAAATGAAGAAGATAAATTCAAGTGATGCCACTTAGCACACGAACTCCAGAGCTTGCCATTCATATCACGTTCTAGGATGAATGGTGCTCCCTGAAGTTGTGCAATGAGGAAGACGTAAAGTAATGTTTTCTTAATGTTTCTTTATTTTGAAAGAAATAGAGGCAATCCCAAGCAGGCTTCACACTGTCAGCATAGAGCCCAATATAGGACTTGATCTAATGAGCAGTGCAATCATAATCTGAGTGAAGATCATGAGTTGGATGCTGAACCGACTCAACCACACACAGGCCCCTAAGGTAAAAGTTAGTTTATTTACATTAAAATCCATAGAAGAATAAAAACAGAAAAATGAAACACCAGACAGTTACATGAATTACCCCCCAGTTTCCATAATTATGGTATTTAATGTTCTTCAGCAAAGAGTGTCCAAGCATTGTTTCTCAGCACAGTAAGAATGCTTAGGACCTCTCAGAAATATGTCATTTGTTAATATCAACAACACATATCATGTTGATATTTGTTAATATCAACACCCCTTATAGGGGAGGGCAGGAAGAATACTAGTCTCATTCAAGGTGTAATCCCAGGACACACACCATACCTGGTCCATAGTGAGTACTTTGTGGAATGGATATGGAAATCGGTGATTATTAGATAGATGTTGGTGGTGCTTTTTCTGCTTTAAACTACTTTCAAATGTGCTAATATTCCTTTAGTAGCTTTCTAGATTTACTTAGGTAGAAACTAATCTTTTCATTTGATGTAAGAATAAAAAACAACTTTCAACTACCCATTCATGTCCATCCAAGGAGTGTGTGTGTGTGTGTGTGTGTGTACACACACATATTCTTCTAGCCCGAAGTTCTTTTCAGTACAGAAGGTTTGAACTGAACAGAACAAAAAAGACAGAAATGGAAAATTTATTTAAAAGTAGATCTAAATGTACAAACCAGGTTGCATGTATTTTCTAGATGCATATTCCATAATACCAAACAAATATAGGAAGTAATTTCACTTAAATATTTAATAGAATAGTGACCTGAAAGCTCTATAAATCAAAATATATCCATGTTTTCCAGATTTCGAAATCCAGCCTTTTCTTCATTGAATTCATCTGCATATGGGAAACTGTGTTGTGCTTTTTTAGTAGAAGTTTTAATTGATTTAACAGTATTGATTACTATTTGGGAATAGAAATTCTTCTCAAGTTTACTTCCAGTTTCTTGAAGAAACATTCTCTGTTGATCTCTTTCTCACATCTTCTCATATATCTTATTTCACTTTTAATTTCCTGCAAATGTATCTTTCCTGTTAAATAATTCCTTTCCCTTTCTCTGTGATGACTGATAATGATAATGTTGAGATATCTTTCCTTCTAACATCCAGACTACCATCCCACCTATATCAATCACTCCATCATATTTTAAAAATCTGGTCTCCACTGCTGTAATCTCTCCTGGCCTGGGGTTCCTATATCTTACCATCTCCCAGTTCCCACACCGAGCGCTTTCCTTCCTGCCATCCTTTCCAGTCAGTTCAGAAAGTTGCCCTCAATCTCCTCTTCTGTTGCTAAAACAATGCCATTAGTCACTTTCAGTTACAGTCCTCTCTTCCTATACATCAAAACTTCAGAGTTTACCTTATTCTCAATTTCTGCTCTACTGCAGCTTTTTTTTCTTTGACTTTTAACACCCTATCATCCCGTACTGTATGTTTTTTTTCTCATTACTCTTTTCACTTGATGCCTTTGTTTTCTTCTTATGCTGTGACCTCTTTCTTTCTATTTTCTTTGCACGAAATCGCATTGGCAATAGCAGAATCTTTTTCCCTTTTGTTGATGACTTACACTGTTCTGGTACTTATTTTTCATTGACATGTAATCAACATATAATGTTACATTAGTTTCAGGTGCACAACATAATGATTCAATATTTGTATACACTGGAATATGACGACAAATGATCCCCACAATAACATCTGTCACCATACATAAATATTTTTTTATGAGAACTTTTAAGATCTCTTCTTTTACCAACTTGCCAGCATGGAATATACTGTTGTTAACTACAGTCACCATAGTAGTCTGTGGTATTTATTTTCATATGTTTTTATACATAGCTACCTGGAATAACTGGGGTAAACACACATGCGCGCTCACACACACACACACACACACACACACACAGGTGGAATTGTGATTCTCTGTTGTCAGTCGTTTGAGAAATATTTCATTGCAGAACTTTCTCTGAAATGCATTTTATTCATACTTCCTTTCTTTATATTCTAATGTGTCTCTGTCTAATTTAGGTAGAATGGTTGGAGTTTTCATTGTTTAGTTAATAGTTATAAATCACACTTTCAAAAGACAGTTGTGGGTTATCAAAAAAGGCTGGTGGGGGGGGAGGGGGCGGAAAGAAGGCTAGCATTGTTCCCATGCAGTCTCCACATGTCCTCAGCTACCGAAATAGTTCGAATAGTGACGGATGTTCTTGTTTATTGAATGTGCTAAAACTAGGCAGAAATAAAAGGTTGCAGAAGTTTAAGGGATTTTCCCCCAACTTCTTATTCCCACTTCCAATAATGAACTCACAGTACAGAAAGAGAATTGTAAGTTTTCTCATGGAGTGATAAAACCCAACTGACATGTAGGAGGAAGGAGCAGAAGTTCTGTGGGTTTGTCAGGATGGTGAGGACATGTTGTCTTGAGAATTACTTACTAAAGCCAGTGAGTTCACTAGGATGAAGTAGAAAGCTGTACAGTACTAACCACATGTAAGTTCCATCCTGAGCTTAATTCCCTTATAGTTACAAATCTGGAGATGTAAGCATTCATGTCTTGAAATTTCTTAATATATCACCAAAGAGATGTTAAATAAGTTTTTAATTTAGCTTTGTCCCGGTGCCAAAAAGAAAAAGAAAGCAGAGGATAACCTCAAATGCCAACTCTAATTAATTGGTAGTATCTTCTTGGACTGAAACGATGAGAAGGTCCCATCTGGACTCGGTAGGCAAGTACAGTGATCTATTAGCCATGCTTGCCATCAGCCTAGGAGAGGAAAGAAGGCAGGGTTACTGAGCGCCCATGGACCCTGTTGTGCTAGAACACGTATCAGCCCTTGAGGTTTGCATTTCAGCCCTGTACATTATTAATTAGGCTTCTTATTTTTGAACTGATACTACTTTTTTTTTTTTGGTAGTTGATATAAAGGTATGCTTTGAGAATAGTGTAGTAACAGCTACCCCTAAAAAGAGTTTATACCTTGAAATATATAGATACATAGTACTTCTCTAACTAGGTTATCTGTTTTTAGAAAATAAACCAGGGCATTCGTGAACTGCTATATCACCAGAGTTTATCATATGTGTGTATGATTGATCACCTCAAGGTGAATTTTTTGATCTTTAAATTGGTTAAAGATAACGAATGATGATTTCAGTTAGAGTCCTGTCCTTAACAAGTAAATAAATCTTAAGTTATAAAGTTTCCAAAGATAGTTTACAGCTTAGAAATGGCCAGACTTTTCAAAATTAAGTAATTGTATTTAATCTTTTTTTTTATTATTTCTGGAAGCTACAGACAAATTTGGCACATGTTGTTGCCCACTCTTTGTGAAAAATTTATTTTCTGCACATTCTGTCCATTTTGTGTGTGTGTTGAATATTGTGCCTTAACTTCAACTAATTAAACACTCTTTAAGGACATGAACCAGCCTTGGTCTCTAACAGTTTTGCAAATTTCAAGAGATAAAGTGACTTTGGAATTATTGTACAAAAATTCGATATATAAAAATAAGCAGAAATAGTAGCTACAGTATTTGCTGGGGAACCATGTGGGGGGAAAAACATATGGGTTTCATTTTTGGCAAGTAAAGGGAGAAAAGTTATTAAGACATGCAATACAACAAAAAAGAACTCACAACATTAAGCACCATATTGGTTGTGGGTAGCAGAGGCTCAGGAGAAACTGACAACTTTCTAAGTTTTTATCTTGGAAAACACACCAGTGGGTTGATTTGCACTTTGTGCTCTGGAAGTTGAAAATGTATTTACCTTGAAGTACTTATAACTTAGAATGCATTATTCCTGAAGTTACATGATTGACCACCTTACCATTAGGAATGAGGGGGCAGTGTGATCCTGAGTACATTTCTCCTAAAACTCATGTGTCTTTTTAAGTGGCCTCTTTGCTGAAGAGGCATCCTACAAATCTATTCGATAAGGATCTTATTCCATGATTTTCGCATCTGTTACTGGCCTGATATACCACAATACTTAATGTGAAGGTAGGTATGTTAAGGGTTTTTAAAAAAACTGTGCCTTTTTTTTTTTTTTTTGAAAACACATTAAGGGAAGCCAAGGGAAGATGACTTGCACAATTCCAACAGAAATGGACTTGCCTTCAGTTTAATTATGAGAGAATCTTAAAATGTCACACTTCAATCAATAGTTTTTGCTGTTGCTAAACTAATACAATAAATAATAACCTAATATTGTAGGTCATTCTCAGGAGCAGTAAACGTTCTTATTAGGGAACTAGGAGTGTTTGGAGCACAAACACATGACATGAATTTCTTACACAAAAGTACAAGCAATGAAAATTTTACAGTAAGTTAAATGAGTGAGGATTTGAAAATGCCAAAAAGAGCATTAAAATAGAGGGCTTGTAGTGACTTAGATGCACTCAGCATAGAACAGTCTACATCTTTTAGGTTGTGGTTCTCAAAATATCCACAACCAAACAATATGCGTTTGCTTTCTGATTCTTGAATCTTTTTCAGACTTGCTCCCACTATTCTAGCCATGGTGTCCTGACTCTTTCAATCCTTTGGACCCAGCATCTTGTAGTAGGTTTCAGATATTTTTCTTTCTTTTTACTGTCAGTTTTTCTCAAACCTGCATTTGACACATTATTGACATTCATTCCCTTTCTTCATATTTCTAGTGTCGATTATCGTAGCCTGGGACTTCATCTCCATTTTCTTACTAATTCTTTCTTTCCCTTTCAGAGTATCCTGAGATTACTCTTCTTAAAACATGATTGAATCATGTCTTGGCTCTACTCTGAAACCTTTGTTTCATTGATTCAAGGATATCTTTGGCAGTCTCGGTCTCTAATCATTTGCTCCCAAGCTAATTATTAAAATGGTCTTTGATATTTGAAGGGCACTTGATGATTTCAAAAAGTTGTCACATAGTTATCTTATGGGATTTTCTATAAAACTTTGTGTGACAGCTTGTTTTTATTACCACTCTCTTATCAAAAAGGTATGTAGGGGCACCTCAGTGACTCAGTCGGTTAAGCATCCAACTTCCACTCAGGTCATGATCTCACGGATGGTGAGTTCGAGCTCTGTGTCGGTCTCTGTGCTGACAGTTCAGAGCCTGAAGCCTGGTTCACGTTCTGTGTCTCCCTCTCTCTCTGCCCTCCCCTACTCATGCTCTGTCTCAAAACAAACAAACAAACAAACAAACAAAGAAACAAAAAAACCTAGCAGTTGTCACTGTGGGATTTGAACTTACAGCCTCAGACTCTAGAATAGTGTTTCTACCACAGTTACTCTCCCCCCAACAACTTCCCTCTTTGTCTCTTATCGCCCAGGTCACTTACTCCAACGTTCCTCATCCAAAGATTTAGTGGGTCAAGGCTCATTTCTAGCTCTGATTACTCCATGGTGAGAGCTTAATTTTGGAAATATGAATGGAAAATAACTTAGTAGCTGCATAACTTCAGGAGAGTTTGGGCAGAGTTCCAGAACCAAGTTAACTGGTGTTAACTTAGGGAAATAGAAGGAAGATAATTTTGTGAAAGTGACAAAAAAGAAATAAACGCCAAAGCCTTGTGAGGTGAATTATCTCCATGCTTGGACATGTTAGTGTAGGGGTAGAGTCCAACATAGGTTTTGTGATATGGGAAGGAGGAATTGTGTCATGTGGCAGTAAGAGTTTACAGGCTGTCTTGGGAAGGATACATGGCTTGGGAATGCTCTCCGAGCAGTGCTCAATGAATGAAGTCAGTGATGAGGATTTTAGATAAAATCAAAAGTCCTGTGTTGCTCTGAGAAAGGTTATTTAACTACAGTGAGACTCAGATTTTCATCTGTAGAATGGGGTCAGTAATTTTCCATTTAACATTCTGCTTAAATATTAAACGAGATATGTCAAATGCTCTGTAAGCAATAAAAGGTTATGTCAATGCAAAATACTCTCTAATATAAAACGTGTTCTCAAATTTCAGAGTGATTATTAAAATAAAAGAGAATCTTTAACACCAAGGTTGGGAATTTAATTCATTTATATTGCTCTAATCTCATTATGATAGAAGAATAAAAACTCTTAGTTTTGTCTTTAAATTTTATTATACCACATTAAAGATTGCTAAAAATCTACTGTCTCTGTGACTTTAATAGATTGTCATTGGCCAGGCAAGACAAATGTTACTATCTAGATTTTGCAGAGATAGTAAACTCTTGATATCTAGAAAACTTCCTTTGAGAGAATCACATTTACCCTTGACAATTGGGGGTCAGATATTGGTATTATATTTCAGATATTGGTGTTATATTTAATGTCTTATTCATACTTTACCATCTAACATCACTGGACGACTTTAGAATGTTTTATTTGGCTTTTTAATAATAGATTTTTTAATTTGACTTTGCCTTACCAAAGTTATTTATTTCAATGGAATGTGTTTAAGGATGTCATGTACCATTGTGCTCTCTTTCACTGCCCAGGCGTGTTTGGGCGAGGGGTATGAGGTGGGGCAGGTGAGGCTGAAATCCAACCTTCCATAAAGGCATCTGAGCTATGCTCCCTGGCATGTAACTACATCTGCCTCGAGGAAGTAGAGCCTTCTTTCACATAAATGCATTGTCCCTGTCCTGGCTGGTTCTGGTGGCTGAGTGCACCATAGTGGACAATGTTCTTTTAGTTCTCTAAAGGGGCCGGATAGTGTAGAGGTTGGCCCTTTGTTGCTGTGGGTGTTATTGTTGTTGTTGTTGTTATTGTTGTTGTTTTAATCAAGAGGATTATGAAGGTGCTGAGCATAGAAGTTCCATAAAATTTCAGGAATAAGAAGCAAATGGTTCAATCAACACACAAAAACATTTCAGATACAATGGGAATAATAGCATTCAATAAAAGTTTTAGAGCTGAGACAGTGGAATTTGAAAGGAGGTAGTCAGAGACACTAACTATGTCAAGCCCAAAGATGGTGTGGATGGATAAGTTGAGTTTGCATGAAAATCTGAGAAGCTGGCCTGCTAAGTCTGATCAGGGAAGAGGTGCTTTTGTGAAGTTGTGTGGAAGCCACTGCTTTTGCAAGACTCCACTTGGTGGTGGGCTCAGGGCCATTGCTGGTCAGATTCATTGTCGCACGTGCAAATGGAAAGAAATCTGGAACATTAAAAGTGTGAGGCATAAAAATTTTATAGGTAGGATGTTGATTTTACTTTTGAAGTTGCAATATAAAGCTGGAGCATGGAATGGGTGGCAAGGAGGTAGAGCAAACCCTCTCTCTTGGTTCATTTCAGGCTTCTGTAGTAGAATCCCATGGAACAGGTGGCTTAAAACAATGGAAATGTGTTTCTCATAGTTCTGGAGGCTGGGAAGTCCAAGATCAAGGTGATAGCAGATTTGGTGTCTGGTGAGGACCTCCTCCTTAGATCAAAGTTGTCTTCTCTCTCATGGTCCTCACTTAGTGGAAAGGGGGATGAGTTCATTGGAGTCCCTTTGATGAAAGTACTAATCCTCTTCATGAGTGGGTCTGCCCTCATGACCTCATCATCTCCCAAAGCCCCCAGGTCCTGATACCATCACATGAGGATTTGGTTTCAACCTAAGAAATTTCAAGGGATGCAAAAATTCTGTTTACCCCCTAAGTTGCTGTTTATTCTGAATGAGAAATTCAGATGCTTTTAATTGTAATGCTGAAAAAGTACCAGAGCCTCATTAAATCTGTGTTTGTAAAGTGGCAATAATAACAGTAACGTGAATATATGACACAGTTTTGTAAAATTTTGCATATGTGGCAGATATCTAGTGAATGTTAGCTACCACTTTTGGCTGCTATAAGTTATTGGAGGCTGAGCGTTATTGGAAATGGGACTTCTATATTTTGGGCATGTGGGATATCGAAGTAGTAAATTCATCATTAATGTACATACTTTTGACACTTGTTCCTTCAGTATTTAAAAATATTGATGTAAGCAGACAGTTCATCTCCTAAAGAGAAGGGAATATGTTGTCATGATCACTCAAGTGATAGACTATAAGTCATTTGACATTTAAAATGTCAGTTTGATTGAGAAATGAGAGTCCTGGGCAGACTAATGTGATTTAAATGGAGTTTGGTTTATGTACATCACCAAATGACTAATAACTGGGTTCTAGAGACTGGACAGAGCGGAGGTAGGGCACTTCACTGGAGTCCTGAAGCACTAAGTCTGAGCAAAAGGAGGGAGGTCATGCTGCCATTTGTCACCAACAAGTGTGCTCTGTGACATAGGTAGGTATAGCTGATATTCAGGAGCGGTTGGTGAAGGTCTTGGGATCTTGGGTTGGTAGATAATGTGAAGCAATAGAGCGCAGTGTCAGGATTATCTGTTTATTGTGCGACTCATTCTGAGCATGGCCAGTGGAGGGTCAGGATACCGGTCTAGGAAGATAGGTTCCGGAAGTCAGAAGAGCTCTTTCCACTTAGGAGTTCAGGCCTGAGATGACTGAAGAGGGAAACAAGTTACTGGAGCACAGGGTAGACCATGAGTCCTGAGAAACAGAGCAAGAACCAGAGTCCTGAGAAACAGAGCAAGAACCAGGCCTGAAACCATAGCCACGGCCATTTCTGATGAAGCTGTTCATGCTGGGCCCCTCATTGGAAGCTTCCTGAGTTCCTCAGGTTGTCATGTTGGCACACGGCCAGACAGGAAGGCCGGAGAGCGGCACGCTGCAGGAGACAAGCACATACTGAATGAACTATCGAGCTTTTAGAACCTGAAATAAAAGTAGAATGTTCTACATGTAAATGGAGTGTTCTGAGTGATCAGCACAGAAATACATAGGTCATCATTTTGTGTAAAGTCATAAGGTAATGACATTTTATTACCATGGTCGTGCTTGATCTAAATGAGTTATATTTGATTTCTGTGTACTTTCAGAGCTTTGTACCGCAACATGACTTCTCTGTCCAACAAATCCACACCTACTTACTCTTTGGCCTCTCAGTCCCCTTTACTCAACTAGGTGCTGCTTTCCATTTAATAGCTATATTTTGTTCGCCTAGTAAGTTTGATGTGAGAGTAGGAGGTGGAGTTGAGAATTGAGAGATTGACAGGAGCCAATTCACTGAGGATTGCATTACTGTGTGTACTGGGTTGGAGAGTACCCTGATCCCCAAATTCATGTCCTCAGAACTTCAAAAATGTGACCTTGTTTGGAAATAGAGTTGTTGTGGATGGAATGAAGGTGATGTCACACTGGGGTAGGGTGGTCCCTTAATCTAACATGATGACTAGTGTCCTTAAAAGAAGACAAGAGGAGATACAGAGAAGGAGACAGACAGGGAGAATGGCATATGAAAACAGAAGTAGAAACATGAGTGATGTGTCTACGAGCCAAGAAATTGCTGGCAAGCCAACAATTGTTGGCAATACCAGAAACTACGAGAAAGACATTAGATAGATTCTCGCATAGAGCCTTCACAGAGAACGTGGCCATGCCAACAGGCCAAAATCCTGATTTTGGATTTCTAGCCTCCTGACCAGAAGGGAAGTAGAGTTTGAAAGGAGAAAGTCAGAGACATTCACTGTGTCGACCCCAAGGATGGCATGGGTGCAATAATTTTGTGGGAGAATAAATTACTCTTATTTTAAATACCCAGTTTGTTATAGCAGCCCCAGGAATCAAATATACCATAGAAAGGAATTAAAGTATTATATTAATTTGTCTATAAAGAATTTTCACTACCAGACATAGTCTTCCATTGGATATCAGTTTTATGTGTCTTTTAGCATATAATATGTTATTAAAGTAATAATTTTAAAAGACTCTAAAGAGGGGGCGCCTGGGTGGCTTAGTCGGTTAAGAGTCCGACTTTCACTTAGGTCATGATCTTGCGGTTCGTGGGTTCAAGCCCCGCGTCGGGCTCTGTGCTGACTGCCAGCTCAGAGCCTGGAGCCTGTTTCAGTCTGTGACTCCCTCTCTCTCTGACTCTCCCCTGCTCACACTCTCTTTCTATCTCTCCTAGAAATAAAAAAAAAATAAAAAAATTAAAAAAAATAGAAAAAAAAAGACTCTAAAAAGAATGTGATTATTCTTTGAAGGTACCCAAAAGTTCTCATTTGTAGATCAGGTCAGTGTGCTTAAGGCGTTTAATGCAATTTCTCATGGTATCCTTCTTTGCACTTAGAGAAATGCACAGAATAGATGAAATTCTCTAAATAGAGAAATGCTCTAAATAGATTTCTTATTGTATTTTTGATGATTTAGGCTTTGGCCTAGGAGAAGCAGATTGGGGCATATTAAGATATATTGTGGGGAAAAGATAAGTATATCCTAAATAGAGAAATGAAAATAGGCAGACTTGCCCATCACCAAGAACATATTACTTATATGTATCTCTCTTCCTAAAGCAATGGTCCTTCTGCTCTCTCCATTCCCTATTTTATTAAAATCTATCAGTCTTCCAGATCTTTAAAGTATTGTCTTTAAAGTGTCATCCCCCACAATTGATCTTCCTTCCATTGTTTAGGCTAAACGCAGCTCTTCTCTTATGTAGTTTAACATATACCATATGGATGGAAGTTCTTTGTAAATTCCTTGAAGTCACGTGCCCTATTTGATTCGTCTTTGAGTTACCGAAACCCTAAAATATCTGAATCCTGGTAGAAATGTGTCTTGAGATGGGAAGTCTTAGTCACCGGTGAATACTGTGGCAGCTGATGTAAGTACAGTGCTTAGCTTTTCTGACCGTTAGGGAAAACTTGCATCTAATAAAGAACATGAAAAGAAATGGATTCCTTTTCCCCTGATGCTCAGATGAACAGTGTTTTTGGACATTTTTAGAAATGAGAGAGATTCTTTTTACTTCAGAGTATGTGTGTGCCTGTGTGTACTGTGCTTTCTAAAACACAGCAGACATTTGCTGTGTTTTGTTAGCACTTTTTTTGAGTATAGTTGACACACACTGTTACATGAGTTTCAGGTGTACAACACGGTGATTCAACAAGTTTGTACCTTATGCTGTGTTCACCCCAAGTGTAGCTACCATCTGTCACCATATAACACTCTTACAGTATCGTTGAGTGTGTTCCTTAGGCTGTGCCTTTTATTCCAATGACTTATTTATTCCACAACTGGAAGCCTCTGTCACCCCCACCCCTTCACCCCTTTTGCCCATCCTCTCCCCACCCCCCGGCAACTACCAGTTGGTTCTCTTTATTTATAGTTCTGATTCTGCATTTTTTTAAAAGTAAGCGGAATGCCCAATATGCCCAATTACAGCACATGCTGTAAGAAATCAAGAGTCACATGCTGTCCTGACTGAGCCAGCCAGGTGCCCATTATCATTCCTTTGATTAAGGCTTTGATGTTGCCAAAAATGTTATATTAAAAAATAGAAATAGTAAACCATTCAGCCATCAGTAGCTAATCATTCTTTGCAGATAGGTAGCACATCTGCATATTTATTTGCCAGGGATTTTAATTAATGTTTCAGAGAGGCTCACAGAGATGGAGGACAGCACTTGTTCCAATGGCTGCATTTCTTTAAGGCCCAAGACTCCTGCATACGCGTCTGGGTTTGAAATGCTTATAAACATAGTCTAAATTGCAACCTAGATGGGTATTGTGAAGATTATTAATAGCTTCGGTCACCACAAGGGGAGAGGAAAAAAGAAACACAAGATATTTGCCCTCCCAAATCATAAAGGCATCCATTTTTGAGGAAAGGAGGGAGAATATTATGTTCATTAAAATAATGGAAAGGTTGACATTATTATCATTAGCTCTAAAGCAAGACAGAGGTGTGTGAGTCCATGGGAACATTTTAGAAAATAAGCTAAAATCAAAGTTAGTTTTTGAATTGTACTTCTGGAAAAAGGACATAATATGTAAGCAGTCCATGTCTCTAATAACTTTGTTAAATTAGATGAAAAAACTCAAATGGATGAGAAAATGTGATTAAATCACTCAAAATAGGAATGTCATCGTTATCACTTTCTTTTAATAAGTGAAAGGTGAGGAAAGATATCCTTTTAAAGTGTGCGAACAATTCCAGTACCTTCTTAGAAATGAAAATTGGATTGTAATGTGGGCTTGTCTTTGACCATATTCTAGAAGGGTAATATAATGAGTTGGCAAAAGACCCCATGAAGGGAGTCCATGTGTAAAGGAACAAATACAAACACAAACTCCTACAAATAAAAGTCAATATAATTGGCAGCAAAATTTAAGAGAAAAAAAACAAAAATGGGGCCAGAGATACTGAACCTGTTTTCTCTCCCTTCTTTGGGTGTTTTCTCATCTAAGGAAAAAAAAAAAAAAAAGCTATGAAACATTTCATCTTTGTGGCAGGGGGGTAAAAGATTCGGAATTATTGTTTATAAACCGATTGGGTGTGAATTCAGAAACCAGAAGGCATCCCTACTTTAGAAGTTCTAAGACTTTGAGCCTTGCTGCTGATTGTTAGAGGTTTTTAAAGTATTTTTTTAAGTTACTCATGCTCAAAGGAAACCTAATTTATTAAAATATAGAATGCTTGAAGGAGATGAATTGAATGAAAATAACTGCTATTTTAGCAACTTCTTGGCTGTAGCTTTAGAAATAATCCAGAAGGAAAAAAAAAAAAAGAAGAAGAAGAAATAATCCAGAAAGAACAGTATGTCAGGCTTACCATTTCTTTTTATCGATTAGACTCATTGTTTGCATCTTTGTGACCTACCTACTAATAAAGATTCAGGGGCCTTTCTGAAGTTCTTTTTCACCTATTACAAGTAAAAGAAGTTACCTGTGCTACTTTTTAAAGATTCTTGAGAATTTGAATTATCAAGAGACTAGATGGGTCTTGCTTGCTGTAAAACTGATAGATAAAATTTAATTTTACAACAAAGGTAAAGAAGTGAGTATCATTGCGGTGCACAGCTTTTAGTAAATACCCTTTAAACAGCACTTTCTGTAGTATTTTTTTACCTTATTATATATTTCAGATTTATCCTTTTAATTTTTAATTTTTTTTTAAATTTACTTCTGAGAGAGAGAGAGAGAGAGAGAGACAGCATGATCAGGGAGGGTCAGAGAGAGGGAGACACAGAATCTGAAACAGGCTCCAGGCTCTGAGCTGTCAGCACAGAGCCTGACACGGGGCTCGAAGCCACTAACTGCGAGATCATGACCTGAGCCGAAGTCGGACGCTTAACCGACTGAGCCACCCAGGCGCCCCCAGATTTATTCTTAAACACTTTTTAGAAATATCTACAGTGAGCCAATTCAAGTATCCCTATTGTTATATATTTTCACTTTTTTTTTAGTTTGTAGTTTTTTATTCCTTTTTGGAAAATTGTAGGGCATTAAAGTACTAAATAAAAACAGAGAATTTAGTGTCCCTTGTGAGAAACACGTTCATTCTTTACTACATATTCTTTTCTCTGAAACATAAACAATTTATAACCAAGAAGGTTCATATCTGAATCAAGAGTACATAATGAATCCAGCACCGTCTACATTTGTTAATCGAAACAATTTGGAGGTACTTTTTAAAACTGCTGAAAATTTTCCCCTGCCCTAATGTGCATTTTTTTTTTCTGACACACCTAATCTTTTGCCTTCTCAGTGGGATTGTTGCTTTTAAATTTTTCATTAGTTCCTAAACTATATTCTAGTGTGTTTTTCTGTACATTTGCTTTAAGTGACTATGTATTTGAGGGAAACCAAGAGTAGGTTTTCTGATGAGTTACAGTGGTAATATGATTGCTAGATGAAGCAGCTTTTAACATTGAGAATGACCATAAAATGGTAATATATTTAATAGAAATAACTTTCTCTGTTTTATAGCAATATATTGTAATAGTTTTCTGTATGTGAATTTACCTCCTTCGTACAGACAATTACTAAGTAACTAGTACATTCCACAGATAAAAATCTCTGACCAGCCTGGTTGGCTCAGTCAGTTAAGCACCCAGCTTCAGCTGAGGCCACGAGCTCATGGTACGTGAGTTCAAGCCCCACCTGCTGTCTGCACTGACAATGTGGAGCCTGCTTGAGGTTCTCTCTCCCCGTCACTCTCTCTGCCCCACCTCCCCTATCAAAAAAGTAATTAAAATCTATTTAAAAATCTTCAGTAGAGTTCAGGACATGTTAATGTATACATATATACATACAGACATAAAAATGCAACATTCCCTTTAGAAAAAAAATCCATCAAAACTCCACTGTGTAGCTCCCAAGAAGCAACTACCATTTCTCATCAGTAAACTAGGAAAACTAATGACTCTACAACCCTTTACCTAAATTTTCTAAGGTTAAAAATAACACTTTTTAAAAATCCTGTACAAATGCAAGCACCATATGGTGAGCAGTATAGTGAATCTATTTGATCACTTTTTTCAAAATTGTGTTAAAATTTTTTAACATTATAAAGCATGATGTATTCTTAAAATATTTTTAATTGAAGGCTAATGGTTTTGTTCTCTCCTGTATTCTTTTTTTAATTAATAGCTCATTTCAGGAAAATAAAGACAGTGATAGCAATCTTCTTTTTTAGGTCTGAATATAGGTCATTTCCCATGCATGAGTATGTTTTGATTTTTCTTTTTTTCTTTCAAGTTTTTATTTAAATTTCAGATAACATACAGTGTAATAGTAGTTTCCAGTATAGAATTTAGTGATTCAGCACTTAAATACAACACCCACTGTGCATTACAATAACATTTACTCAACGGATACAAAAATACTAATTTGTAAGGGATACATGCACTCTGATGTTTAGAGTAACATTACCAACAGTAGCCAAATTTTGGAAAGAGCCCAAGTGTCCATCGACTGATGAATGGATAAAGAAGATGTGGTGTAGGTACACACACACACACACACACACACACACACACAAACACACACTGGGATGTTACTCAGCCATAAAGAAGAATGAAATCTTGTTTTGGTTTTTCTTGTTTAGTGAATACACACTTTAAAGGAGGTCTTACCAATTTCCTTTCATAGGTAAGAAAATTGAGGTTCAGAAAATTGAGTAACTTACAAAATACCACTATCAAGTGATAAGGCTAGGATTTGATCCCCGACAGCCTTTATATCCAAGTTCATAGGACCATAAACTTCCTGAGGGCAAAGACCATGACTATTTAAGCATCTACCATCTGCAAATAAAACCTCTTATTACCACATTACATGAATATTTTGAGTTACCTTTGTAGAAGAGATACATTTTGGAATTTCATAGCAAATGTAAGCAATCGGTTTCTTTAGCTAAAATAAAAACCAGGACCAATATTTAGTATAAATATAGCATGGGAAAAAATCAGCTAAAACGTATGGGATTTTTGGAGACACAAGTAAAAATGAAATGTATGCTTTTTGCCTTATACTTGTTGACTTTAACATTTGTATCTAACTCTGACTCCAGATACTTGTAATAACTTAGGTATTTCAGGTGGCAAAAGCTTTGGGTTACCGGAAAGAGGATGGCTAAAAAAATAAATTGTATTCATTTAGAACTGCTCTGTCTATCCCTTCAGAAAGACACAAGTAGAGCTTGATCTTGGCCCACTGGAGTCCATGCAGCATACCCTAGGAAAGCATGTTGATCTCACACCGTCACTGTCCTTGCACACAGCCTCGAGTTTTTCTTAATAGTCTTGAATACAGTTTAAAAGCCTTATTGTTTTATTTACTATTTCATGTGATGTCCTGAAATTGTGCTTCAAAATTATTTATTTCTCCTTTATGATTCACTTCACAGTGGAAACCCTCTTAATCCACACAGGACAGCAATAGTTCGGTATGTTAGTAAATGATGCCATATGTCAAGGGTCTATGTGTAATGGCAATTCCAAGTAGTAGAGTAAGGGAGTTGAGGAGTTCCAGGACCTGAAACAGTGTGAAATGAGGAGTCATGATGGATTTCATTGGGTAGGTGCATTTGGAGCAAGACTTGAGGCCAGCTGGATATCTGTAGGGGAATTATTCCAGGTAGAAAAGAGGTTCTGAGGTGGCATTGTATTTTTTGTGTTCAAGAAATAGCAATGAGGAATGTGGATTTCACAACCAGACAGTAGTAGTAAACCGTGAAATTAAGGGGCTTAGGGTGCAGATTAGAGACTTGTAAACTTTGATTCCTGTGCACTAGAGAAAGAACACAGTAGCATTTACAAAAACAATCTGAGAGGGGATTCCTTGAATAGTTTTATAATATCCCCCACAAGAAGGCCTTTTGTTTTTTGTTTTTTAGCTTCAGCTACTTTTACTAATTTTGTCCCACAAATTTAATCGAGTTTTATAGGAAGAACACATAGTTTTATTCTATACTCATATTTCATCTAATTAAGTAGTATATATATTATGTCATTAAATAAATCAGAATGGAAAAAATCACAGTGGACTCTTAGTAAGCCATATGTTCAGGTTATCTATTGCTATATAACAAATGAGTCCAAACTTTGTAGCTTAAAACAGCGGTCACTATTTATATCCCGTGTTTTCATGTCTCACAAATTTGGGCATGGGTCAGCAGGGTGATTTTTCTGCTTCATGTTGTATCAACTGTGATTATGCAATGGTATCCAGCTGCCAAGTGGCTGGCCAGGAAAAGCCAAAGCAACCTCACTCACATGCCTGGTGCTTCAGTGGGGATGACTGGAAGACTTGGCTCAGCACTCCTGACCTAGTGCCTACATGCAGCCTCCCCAGCCTGGTGGACTTACGGTAATTGAACTTCTCACATGGCAGTTGAGGGTCCAAGAGTAAATGATACGGAAGAGAGGAAGTATAAGTTTCCAGTCTCTTAATGCCTGACCTCAGGAAGCAACGGAGCATTTCTTCTACCATATTCTGTTAGTGAAAGCTGTCATGGATCCCGGCCATATGAAAGAAGTGAAACAAAGGCTTTACTTCTTCAGTGGGAGGTGTATCAGAAATATTTGCAGCTATCTGGAGTCCATGAAAGCATACAGTTCAGGGTGCCTGGATGGCTCAGTTGGTTAAGCATCCATTTTGGCTCAGGTCATGATCTCAGAGCTTGTGAGTTTGAGCCCCATGTCAGGCTCTTTGCTGACAGCTCAGAGCCTGGAGCCTGCTTCAGATTCTGTCTCTGTTTCTCTCTGCCCCTCCCCCTACTCTTGCTCTCTCTCTCTCTCTCTCTCTCTCTCTCTCTCACTCTCACTCTCTTTCTCTCAAAAATAAATAAATATTAAAAAACATTTTGACCATACAGTTCAACTTAAAGTGTAGCTTTCTAATTAGATCTTTCAGCAGGCCATCTTGGTACATCAGGAATCTAACAGGAAGTGGAAAGTTTTTGTTTATTCAAAAATTCAGGTAAATGGAGGCCTATTAAGACAGATGCTAGTAAGGGAAACATGTACCCCTATGTTTATAGCAGCATTATTTACAGTAGCCGTGATATGGAAGGAGCACAAGTGTCCATCAGTTGATGAATGGATAAAGAATGGGATATTATTCAGCCACAAAAAAGAATGAAATCTTGTCATTTGCTACAACATAGATGGACCTAGAGAGTATTATGCTAAGTGAAACAAGTCAGTCAGAAAAAGACAAATACCATATGTTCTTACTCCTAGGTGGAATTTGAGAAACAAGACAAAGAGGGGGGAGAGAGAGAGAGAGAGAGAGAGAGATCAAGAAACAGATTCTGTGTTTAATCTTTTAAAACCATTTATTTTTCATTTTGACACGTAAATGTGAACATACAGATCTTTGATATATAAAGGCAAACACACGCACACACACAAACATCCTTAAATGCTGTTTTCTCATGTCCTTCTATTTTTTGATGGCTCCTCCCTTCTCCCAGTCTCCCTCTAAGCCAGCTTTCTTTCCAACTGAAGCAATTCATGTGAACAGTCTTGAATCCTTTTATATATCTTCCCTGCTCTCTTCCATCACACAAATGTTTTGGTATTTTTATAAACAAAACTATGGAGTTGTTATATATACTTTTTGTATTTTGATATTCTTCCTTAGTAACACCCCACAGGAACCTTTCTGAGTTTCTTGGACTATGCATATGTATGTATGTATGTATGTATGTATGTATGTATGTGTCTATTTCATATTATTTCTTTATTTTTCTTTCATAGTTTATTGTCAAGTGGATTCCATATAACACCCAGTGCTCATCCCAACAAGTGCCCTCCTCCATGCCCATCACCTCCCTTCTCCCCTCCCCCTCAGTTTGTTCTCAGTATTAAAGACTCTCTCATAGGGGCGCCTGGGTGGCTCAGTCGGTTAAGCGTCCAACTTCGGCTCAGGTCATGATCTCACAGTTCTTGGGTTCGAGCCCCGCATCGGGCTCTGTGATGACAGCTCAGAGCCTGGAGCCTGCTTCGGATTCTGTATCTCCCTCTCTCTCTGACCCTCTCCTGCTCTCTCTCTCTCTCTCTCTCTCTCTCTCTCTCTCTCAGAAATAAATAAAAACATTTAAAAAATAAATAAATAAAGTGTCTCTCATAGTTTGCCTCCCTCCCTCTCCCCAACTATTTTTCCCCTTTTCCTCCCCTATGGGCCTCTGTTAAGTTTCTCCTAATCCTCCTCTAAGTGGAAGCATATGGTACCTGTCTTTCCCTTTCTGAGCCTAACACCCTCAAGTTCCATCCACATTGCTACACATGACCAGATTTCATTCTTTCTCATTGCTATGTAGTGTTCCATTGTATAAATAAACCACATCTTCTTGATCCATTCGTCAGTTGATGCACACTTAGGTTCTTTCCATGAAGTGGCTATTGTTGAAAGTGCTGCTCTGAACATTGGGGTCCATGTGCCCCTAGGCATCATCACTCCTGTATCCCTTGGTTAAATTCTTAGCAGTGCTATTGCTGGGTCATGGGGGAATTCTAGTGTTAATTTTTTGAGGAACCTCCACAGTGTTCTCCAGAGGGACTACACCAGTTTACATTCCCACCAACAATGTAGGAGGATGTCCGAAGAAACAGATTATTAAGTACAGAGAACAAACTGATAGTTACCAGAGGGGAGGTGGGGGGAGATGGGTGAAATAGGTGATGGGGATTATGGAGTGCCCTTATTGTGATGAGCACAAGGTAGTATAAGGGAGTGTTGAATCACTATATTGTACACCTGAAACTAGTATTGCACTGTGTGTTATCTAACTGGAATTAAAATAAAAACTTAAAAAAAAAAAGACAAATGCTAATATAAGTCCATTCATTGTTCTTATTTCACATTAACCTCATTTGAAATTATCACTCATATGTCTACCCAGACCTTGAAAATTATAAAGGTGTATTATATGATCTAGGAATGAATGTCTGTGTCATTATAAACACTGTAATCTCTAGGAATTTCATGGATTTTGTCCTCTTTTAAACAAAACCCGTCACTTTTTAAATTTAAATTTAGTATACTCTAAGGTTTTAGGTACTTTGCTTATATGAACAATTTCCGGATTGGGAGATTTGTATAGATTATCCATTGCAGTAAATCATTGTGGAAAATATGGGCAGTCTGGTGTTAGAGATTCTCTTATTACTTGAACCCTAAGAAATATTAACCGTCTTTGCACAGGCTTTTTAGCACATCTGTTCCTTTTAAAGCTATGGCAAGGAGGTGTGCAAGACTCTATCAATTGTCTCTTGGAGTTTACTTTGCGTGTTTAAAACTTTGTTTTTCAGTACAGGCAATTGCTCCTTGATCACTACTGGTTGTTCCACACCCACTAATTATCATACAGCCATTTAAAGTTGAAATAGTAATCAAACCAATGAAAGCCCAAGATTAGCTCCCTTCCTTCTTCATTTCTAGTGGAGTGACTCATCTGAATATCTATAAAGGGTTTTGTGGTACTTTCCCCAGCAGATGCAGTAAAACAAATGCAATACACACTTTTAACACACAGCTTTGAATGTTAGGTTGAATTTTAAGTTGGACATGTTTTAACATCTACAATTTAATTATGGGAGTTAAATGATCTTAAAGGATCATTCCAGTTATGAATGGACCATGAGGATTTGGGTTTGATTACAGAAAGAAAAATCTATTTTAAATGGTAACATTTATATTTTTTGCCCATCAGAAATTACTGGCCGATGCTTCTATTAAAATTATTAAGAGCTAAGTATATAATGATGCTTGAGGCAAATTCTCATTTAAGGAATGGCATACTGCATGACAGGTTGTGAGGTGTTAAGAGATAATTGCATGCCTAGAAGGTGTGGTGAATCATATGAGCAAAGGCCAAGAACATCCAGAGGCCAAAATTCACAGCCATTTCAAATGTTACTTCCTGGTGTGCATTATTCTACTTAAACTTGGCATACTTGTTGGTTATAAATTTAAAGACCAAAAAAAAAAAAATGGTTAAATGAATACTTTCATAATTTTTAGAAAAGTATTTAAACATTCACTAACCCAGTAGAATTTATTCAATTCATAATTACAAATATCAGCAGGGCCATTGAATAGGGGAATATGCCATATACCATTTTGGGCCTTTCTTTTGAAATAATCTTGAATCCCAGAGAATTAAATACATGCTATGAATCAAAGAAATATAATGTTGTGTCAAATAATTAAGTGTTTACTTATATGCATTTTGATACCCCTATATATTTAAAGTAATTTTTAGGCATTTCTGTTTTATTATAATTTATTTGAGTCCAAAAACAAGTCCTTAATTTTCCTGGTTTTGATAGAAGACCACAGTATTTTATCATTGACAACCCGGGAA
Organism: Hyaena hyaena; assembly: GCF_003009895.1. Lineage (NCBI taxonomy): Eukaryota > Metazoa > Chordata > Mammalia > Carnivora > Hyaenidae > Hyaena > Hyaena hyaena. The sequence goes on along the minus strand of NW_024081101.1, from coordinate 748,158 downwards.
ATTATGGATGAGAGAGAGAGAGAGACTAAATGAACATTTTACGGTTTGTTAATTGGTGTTCGATAAAATACGTGTCTTGCCATCCCTTACATCCCTTGCTCATGTAAAGATAGAACTATTTCTGCTGGTGGAATTAATGTTAATTTTCCATGCCCAAATGCCATTAGTAAAGGCTGTGGTGAGCACCTTACTCCACTGCTGAAGTAAGTAACAGGTAAGAGCAATAGAGAGACGCAGTGACAAAACAAAAGTAACTTACCATTCAAATTATACCTATGATCAGGACCTGGGTTTAAATCCTCATTCCTACATTTTTAACTTTGTGCTCCTGGGAGTTCTTAAATTCATTTGCCTTAGTTTTTCCACCAGCGTCTGGATATAAATGGTATATTATCATTAATGGATATTAGTGGTACTTAACCTCTACATTTATTATAAGGATTATGCCAACTAATGTGTGAAAAGTGGTTTGTAAACAAAAAAACCTGATTTTAAAAATGGGCCAGAGACCTTAACAGACACCCGCCAAAGAGGATCTACAGATGACGAATGCACATATGTCATCAGGGAAACAAATTAAAAAAAAAAAAAAAAAAGAGAGAGATCCCACTACATACCTATTAGAATGGCCAAAATCTAAAACACTGACACCAAATGCTGCTGAGTCCCTCTTCATAGGAGTGTAAAATGGCGTAGCTACTTTGGAAGACAATTTGGTAGGTTTTACCAAACATGCTCTTAGTGTACAACAGTAGCACCTCTTGGTATTTATCCAACAGGACTGCAAATTTATTCCACGCAAAAACCAGAACATGGATGTTTATAGAAGTTTTATTCGTAATTGCCAAAACTTAGAAGCAACCAAGAGGTCCTTCAGTAAGTGAATGGATAAATAAGCTGTCCCGATAGTGGAATATTATTTAGCACTAAAAAAGAAAAGAGCTATCAAGCCATGAAACAACATGGAGGAATCTTGAATGCATATTACTAAGTGAAAGAAGCCAGTCTGAAAAGACTACATATTATTTGGTTTCAACTATATGTCCTTTGGGAAAAGGCAAAGCCCTGTAGACAGTAAAAAGATCACAGGTTGCCAGGAATTAGCAGGGAGAGGGGGATGAATGGGTAGAGCACACAGGACTTTTGGGGCAGTGAAAATACTCTCTCTGCTACTATAATGATGTATATGTATCATTATGCATTTATCCCAACCCACCAAATGTATAAGAGCACGAGGGGACATTAAGATAAACAGTGAACTTGGGTGATTCTGCTGTGGCAGTGTAGGTTCATCACTTGTAACACATGTACCATTCTGAGAAGGGATTTGACCATGGAAGAGGCTCTGCCTATGTGGGCTCAGGGGATATGTGGGAAATCTCTGTACTTTCTGCTCATTGTTGCATGAACTTAAAACTAAAGTGAAAAAGATAAAATAAGTCCATTAAAATACTTTAAAGACTTAAAAAATAAAGTCTCTCCAAGTTAAAAATCATATTTTTAGTAGATATTTGTTTCCTTCACCTCTTGTTGTATTTTTGTAGTCATTTTGTCATAAGTGAGTGCTAAATGGATTCATTTTTTAACAGCTAAAGAAAAACAAGTCCTTTGTAAGGCTGCCAACCATCACATGTTCAATACATATTAGATAATTTTTATTAAAATATAAAATTGAGTGTTAATACTCTTAATTTATGAGGTTTTAAAAATCAAGAGATTTATATGAAATACCTAGAATAGGCAAATCAATGGGCAGGTAGCTTTCAGGGTTTAGGGAAGCAAAGATTGGACAATGACTGGCACTGGTGATGACGTTTCTTTGTCAGGTTGATGAAAATGCTTTGCATTAGCGGTGACATTTGCACAACACTGTGAATGTACTAAATATCATTGACTTATACACTTTGAAACAATGAATTTTATGGCATAGTACCGTAGTGAAAACTTTCTAAAAATTAAATGAGAAGGATAGGGAGACAAGTAAATTTTGGATTGGTGTTTTTTAATCAGTTTACACAATACCTGGTATGGCAAGCTCACTCTACATAATATAATATACATTATAACGTGTATAATAATATATATTACATACAATGTAATAATAACATGTCATATATTTCATATCTCACATATATATATAAATTCTCATTGAAGTCCTTATTATAAATTTTTAAAAACCCAGATCTTTTAATAAGTGCTTCACTGTGGATAAAACACAAGGTGATTGGATGGTTACTCTAGCTTCAGAAGTGAAAAAAGGCTTTGCTGAGGAAGTATATCACCTGACATATGATTGTCTGGAATGAACCAGTCATCTAAAGCCTAGGAAAGAACATTCCAGAAAGAAGGAACAACTAGTACAAAGACTCAGAAACATGACTGCCTTTATGTGTTTAAGGAGGTCATGAAACAGAGAGAGAAATGGAGAAGAGAGCTAGGACCATAGTCGGCAAGTTAACCTGGAAGGACCCTTTGCAAATTTTCTCATATGTGAAATGAATAATGATTCTTAATATGGAGAATTGCTGTGAGGTTTAAAAAAAAACATGAATTAGTGTAGTGTCTAATTTATGCTTAAAAGTAAATAAACATTACTACACTTTTAGTTTGTCAATTACATATAGACTGGCCCAATCATGAGTAAATTTAAATGATTTAAAGCACTTACAGAGATATCTTGGGCTTTTGGAAAACCCACTCTTTTTTATTTTTCAATGTTTTATTTGTGTGTAAGAGAGAGAGAGACAGCTCAAGCAGGGGAGGGTCAGAGAGAGAGGGAGACACAGAATATGAAGCAGGCTCCAGGCTCTGAGCTAGCTGTCAGCACAGAGCCCAACGTGGGGCTTGAACCCATGAAACTTTCTCTTAATTGGTTAATTTTCTAACAGCCTATATACAGATCATGGATCTAGACAAAATGTGATACACTAAGTAATAGGAAAATATCAAAGACCTTTTCTCTTTTATTAAAACCATCATAATGATAAAGACTTTGACAATAGTTTTCTTGCTAAAGTTGTCATAAGCCCTCTAAACAGAAGGCGTAAGAGGACTTCTAGGTTTTGGACACTGTGTCATAGTATTCTCTAAGTATAGGAAAAGAACATAATGCTGCAGTCAAAAAAGTAAGCTTAGAATAAGCTTTGGAATAATCAAAATTTAAACTTGCCCTTAATTTCTAGCAGTAGGAACTTAAACTAGTTCATTAAACTTGCTAGGACTCAATTTCCTTATACATAAAATTATCGTACTAATAATTACTTCATAAGATGCTGTAAGAAAAGTATTGAGTACAGTTTCTGTGATAGCCAATATTGATAAGAAGATAATAATCGTCACCGTCACTACCTTTCCCTTTATAAAATTCTAATGTTGAGGACAAAAGATAATTCTGATTTAAAAATCAAGCTGATACTGTTTTCCAGTTAATATATATAAAAGTATGAAGAAAAAACATCTCTCTACTAAAATAGTAAAAAAAAAATTTCTATTTTGGTTTTGTAAACCTAACCTTGATAATTATGGTGATAATAAAAATAATCACTATTATGTCACTTGTCTTGTGATTAACTTCTACTTACATACTTTCCTTCTATTGATATTTTTAAGTATTTCATAGTGGAATCGCTTGGAAAAGACTTCCTTTTCATACTTTATTCTCAGTATCATGTTGAACATTTGACTCCACTTTCTTTACAAAAGTTGGGGCCCCCATCCTATCCCTTCAACAATAGTTGCGAGTTGACAAACATCAAGGGCTATGCCGTAGCATGCACCGGAGATGTGGAAAGATACTGTTTAAATTAGTACCATAAATTTTCTTTTTATGTTTCCCAACCTCATATTTATTGAAATGCACTAAATTACCTCCGACATCTAAGGATACAGCATTCAATTTATAATAATCTTTATGGTTAACTTAATTCCATTAACCTTATCTTTGAAAGATGGCAAATGAAGGAGTCCAGAGTGCAGTTACGGTTCTTTGGAGGATGCTGTGAACTATGCAGATGATTGCTTTGGGGTAGGGGGAGAGGAGTGTCCAGGAAGTAGTTATGTAATTAAAAAAATAAACAACTTCTGTGTGGTCTCTTTCACACCAAAGCTTTCTGCTGTGCTAGATGACATTGGATGATGGCGCACTGCTTGAATCACTGTAATCCTGATCATCTGGGGTGAAAAATGACAAGTTGGCATTTTCACCGATTTAAAGGCTTACATTTTCATTTTCTGACCAGATTTCACCTTAGCAAAAGTAATCTCTAAAAAGAGTTTCGGCTTTGCAGTTTGAAAAGTTTCTCCTCCTGCGATGAAAATGCATGTGTGCAGATTTAGATGCACAACATGCAATTGTAGATATTACTGTTAAGTAATTAAATGCTGTGTTGTCATGACAATAAATTAATTTCCTGTGTTGTGCATCCCTTTTGGGGGGATGTGTACGGTTTCAGTGATACTCCCTGAATTGATTTAGTGATTTTGCTGCTTGTTCATCATCCTACCCTAGAGACCAACTAGTTCTTTGTGGAGCTTGGTGAGCCTATCTGATTTTACCTGGGTGTGATGTTAAGAAATGAATACAGTGTCACCCAACCTAGGAAGTCTGACTAGTGGGTTTCTCTTGAGTCTCCTTCGTAAAGTGTGTACAACACTGCCTCTCCAATCAGACTGAATATCGAGGATCTTAAACTTGTTTGAAGTTCTTCAGGTCTTCTGAAAACCAGATATTTAGAGATGTTAAACTGTCATCCTGTGTGGCCATTCCCCAAGTGTGCTCTCTGTCTGTATATTCTGAATGCACAAGCCAGCCCTCTTTGGTTCATACAGATAGCAAGGTATATATTTGGAGAGGATATCAGGAAATAGGTAACCATTCATTTAAAATATTTGTCCAGGGGATGCCTGGATGGCTTAGTCAGGTAAGCGTCCAGCTTTGGCTCGGGTTATAATCTCATGGTTCATGGGTTTGAGCTCCACGCCAGGCTCTGTGCTGATAGCATGGAGCCTGGAGCCTGCTTCGGATTCACTGTCTCCCTCTCCCTCTGCCACTCTCCGTTCACACTCTGTCTCTCTGTCTCAAAAATAAATAAACCTTAAAAAAATGTTTAAATGTTTGATGAGCTGTGACATCATGCTGACAGTACTACTCAGAAAGAGAGTAAGAGTTGCCCTCCCCTGAACCTAGGGCTATATTCCTGACTCCAACAGGTCTTCTAATGAATCATGCTATTAATCTCACAGTAGATAATAAGCAAAGGAGAAAATAGATGAAGACAACCATGTTAGAGAAGGGAGTTTTTAGATGCATAGACTCTGGAGATAGTGCTGGGTTCAAATCCCAACACTACTTTTTAATAGCTGTAGCCTTGGGCAAGTCACTTAGATTCTTTCTGCCCCTCTTTATTTTTAAAGTGAGTAATGATATACTTACTTTGTAGGTTTGTGGAAATGATTTATATCTCTTAAAAGGCATGCAGGACATAGAGAGTGTCACATGATACTTGACATTTACTATTAGGACCTAGGGAGAACGATATCAGTGTCTAGAGGCCCAGCTGTATCTCCAGTTACTGATATAAATAATTTGAGATGAGGGAACCACTAGCAAATCAGAACGTGGTGTAGATGTATTCCGTGTGGATGCCACAGCTAGTTGTTGTTTGATTTTTATAATTTTTTATTTGTCAGGTTTCCTGAATTCCTACTGGAAAACCTTTTGGGGTCACTTCCATTAGTGTTTGTAGGATAGCTTACTTATCTCAGGGGAAAGCACCCATTAGCGGTACAGTACAACCATTGTGTCAAGGAAATCTGCTAAATGGAGTCATGAGTGTTCATCTCTGTAATTGTATAAATGTGCGTTTCTCAGGGCCAGTGCTGTAGAAGTAAATGGATATAAACCATAGAGTGCTAAATCTAGATGGGACCTTAAAAGCTGTGGAGTCCAACCCCCTTATTGTATGGACTAGAAAACTGAAGCTCACAAGTTGGAGTGATTTGTCTAAAGTCATAGTAGTTACTGTCTGAGATGAGGAAATATCCAAATGTCTGCATAAACCCTAGCTTCTTTCCGCTAAAATTTTATGTCCAAATTAGGGTCTGAGAGATTCCTTTTAAACTAGCAACATTTTCTTCCTCCCAAACATCTCTGCAGTGTTCAGAAAAACCTAGAAAGCCTACTGGAAAAGCTATCCCTTTTTTCTCCTTTCAGCCTCCCATTAAGACAGAAGCTCAAACTCTGCACTCTCCCTTACAAAAATAATCTAACATGTTGAGACTAACACTAGTAATATTAGAGGCAGATTGCTCCTTACCATATATACTGGCAATATGCTTGCTGGACAAACCCACTTAGAATTCAGAGACCCTACATAACATTTCAGGACACCATCCCAAAACCCAATTAATGAAATGAGTGACCTCTGACTCAAGAATGTATTCATGATGCTTGCAATACAGAGCATTAGCTTTTAACTACTGATAGCAGAAATGTGATATATAAGGCTCTTGTTCGGTCCTTTCAAAAGTTGAACCCAACCAGTATCCCTAAAAAGCTGAAAGGCACAGGCAGAAGCTGGGAGCCCAAGGGTTTCCATTCATACAAAGTATGTGCTTCTCTAATGGCTATTTATCTTCCAACCCAGACTAGGAGCTGCCTGTGGGAAGTAGGCTTCCTGTGATTTCACGAGCAAGCCAGAGGAGCACACTGAGGGATAAATGTGATAGAAAGCAGAGGAGGGAATCGGAACAGTTAGATATGGGAAACATCAAAGAACAAGAAATAGGAAGAAAGTGATGCCAGAAGCCGGCAAGGAAGGGGGGAGTATTATGAGAACTGGTTAAAAAAAAAAAAAAAAAAAAAAGGTGAAGAATGGCTATGAGAAGGGGTGGGGAATGCTCACAAAGGAGGCCTCAAGAGGCCAGTGATCCATTCCGGGATGAAAAGGAAGCTGATGACTTTTCTCCAAGGCAGAGAATACATATTTTTCTCCTAAAAATAAGTAAGTAAAGTGAGGTTAGAATGCATTCAGGAATGGAAAACAACTTAAAGTAGATGGATTCAGAAAGAAATAGCAACACCAATGAGCAATGTGCCTGTGGATTGAAGCTGCTGAGTTGTTTATGTCTCCTCCCAGCTATAGAGCTTGTTCCTGGAAAATGGCCCACAAGGCTAGAACTTAGGAACAGGGCAGTGCGGGTGCCATCAGAACATCACTTAATCCCCAAGGAAGGTTTGGTGCTAATTAATAGCTGAGTGGTCAGGCCATGTCACCTCTGTCTGATGTTTCTTCCTTTCAAATAGGTAATGGTAACATTTATTTTCTCTAGCTCTGGGGACTTTAATAAAGAGATAGAGAGTTAATGCACGTATAAATGGAGGGAATGTACAATAAGCGTTCCAGAATATAGTGGTTAACAGGACAGACTCAAAGCAGAAACTTCTGAGTTTGAAATTCAACTCCTTTTCATCTTATCTCTGTGCTCGTGGGTGAGTCACTTAACCTCTTTGCCTCAGTTTCTTCATTTGTACAATGCAGTTAACAGTAGTGCTTACTTTGTAGGGTTGCTGTGAGGAGTGAGAAGATACATGAAAGTTATAATACTCCCTGTCGCCTATTAAGGACAATCTGAATGAGGTTCATTGTGTTGATGCTTTGGAAATCACCTTTTCATATGAATGTAACATACTGCATTTAACTGTACTACGTAAGGATAAGAATTATTGCTCTTGATAAAAAAAAAAAAAAGTCCTGACATTATGTTCATCAGTTTTCTCTCCTTCCTCATGTCCACATTTTTTTCAGTCCTCTGTCTGTCTCTTGGTTCACTGCAAAAGAAAATCATTTCTTTTTACCTCACTTGCTGAATATATATTATTCATCAAGCATTTATCAAACACTTACTATATGCAGGCATTGCTAGAAATGTGAAGATGTTGAAGGCACAGTTGTTGTTTTTTTTTTTCCCTGAAACACATCCAGCAAAAGGAAGTAGCTCACAAAAAAGAATAAATAAGAAATGTTCTGATAAGATGTACGAACAAAGTAATTTCACCTGGGCATACTTGCATGCTGAGAACAGACTTGCCAAAAATGTTGAAATAATAACTGTTTTTTTTTTTAATCTTTGAGTTTTAATGGTACAATATCACTTCAAACTTTCTTTAATCTTACCTTGCACCTTTTAAACTGTCTTCTGCTAGTGAAATTTAGGGCTGGAATCTCAAGTGTCCTCACTCTTCCTGTCATCCTCCCCCACCACTAAAAACATAACTTTATTTTATGCTTAAATGCTTCTGATGATGTTTCTCAGTATCTCGTTCTATTAGGCTAACAGTTCTCATACTCCGTTAAAGTGGTTAGAAAACCAGGCACGCTTTGTCTAAGTATGTGTTATTTTTCTTGTTCCTACCTCATTTTATTCCAGTAGTCTTGACAGAGAACTGAAAAATAGCACAAACTCTATTTCTTATGAACTTTAATTTACCAAAGGAGGCAGCAATTTCTGTCACAATTTGTGTAATTGATGAGGTTAAGAATGAGCGTAAAGAGGGTGCCTGGGTGGCTCAGTTGGTTGAGCGTCAACTCTTGGTTTCAGTTCAGGTCATGATCCCAGGGTAATCGGATTGAATCCCCCATGCTGGGCTCCATGCTGGGCATGGAGCCTGCTTGAGATTCTCATTCTCTGTCTCTCTCCCTGCCTCTCCCTCTCCCCATCCCCTTTTCCTTTCTGCTCTCTCCTCTCCTCTCTTCTCTCCTCTCTTCTCGCTTTTCTTTTCCCCCTCTGCCACTCTTCCCCTTTTCCACTTCTGCTCACTCTCTAAAATAGGAAAAAATGGATTGTAGTAAAGAGATTTATACGGGGTTGTTTTTCTTAAGAGGTGTTAAGTTTACATGCGAGAACTTGGAAATTCTTATTCTTAGTGAAATAAAACATAGTAGGAGAATTACCTCCACTGTTTCATAGGCAACAAGATGCTTTTCATGCCCATAGTTGTTTTTAGCCCACCAGTGTGCTTCCCTTACTTGTGTGTACATTTAACCTATATTATCTTCAGGAAGCATTTTGCATATTTTATAAGGAACCAGAATTTGCTTTCTTTTTACAATATAAAGTAATACATGCTCCCTCTCCGAAATAGACTATAGAAGAACACATTGAAAATAAGAGTTGTCCAAAAGTTTATGATTCAGGAATAACTAGTGTTAACTGTTTGCTACATATAGTTCTGTTGACAACTGTATAATGATAATGAACATTTATTGAGCATTTTATATGCACCAGGCAATTTCAATGACTTTCTATGTTAAATATTACCCAGTTATGGCTCACAACAATCTTATGATCTAAGTGCTGTGATTATATCATTTTTTAAATGAGGAAATGGGTGCAATAACTAAGTGCAGTAACTCGTTCACAATCACCGTTATAGTAAGGAATGGAGCCAGAATTCTAACCAGGCAGTCAGGCTCAGAGCCCAGGTTTTTAACCACTAAGAAATAATGCCTTTTTAGTATTGTCACATGCACACAATTTTGTTAAGCTGCTTTAACTCACTTAATATACCACATTTCCCCCCAACGTTTTTAAATATTCTGGAAGAGTATGATTTTTATTGGCTGACTATAAGTCTATCAATTGGATGTACTAGAATTATTTTAACTCCTATTTGATAGGGATTTAGTTAGCTTCCTATTTTTCACTATGGAAATAATCTAGCATATTTTGTAAAAATTCTGAGCAGGTGTACCACTTTTTGGTGACTTGAATATTTATTTAAATTAGCAGGCATTGGACACCACCAGTTTACATAGAAGTATGAAACACACCGTAAGTATTTGCTATGCAATAACTTGTTCCAGGAACCGTGCTAGCAAGCAATAGGGAATAGAAAATTATAAAGACAGTCTTTCTGTTCCTAAATATGTTCCATTCTAATGGAAGGCGATCCCTGTAAAGACCAGTGTGTTTAAAATAATGTTTTAATGTTTGCCTATTTTTGAGAGAGAAAGACAGAGCATGAACAGGGCAGTGGCAGCGAGAACCATGAGATCATGACCTGAGCCAAAGTCATTTGCTTAACAGACTGATCCCCCTAGATGTCCCTAAAGCACTGTGTTTAAGTAGAAGCCAGATGAATGTATTGAGGAATGAATGACAGGTAATACAATTTTGGCAATGGATGAAAAAGTCTTATCCAGAGTTTTGGTTATAATAATGAGGGTAGGTGATAAGAGGAAATTAGTGGGGTGTGTGTGTGTGTGTGTGTGTGTGTAAATGATAGCGTTATAGACATGTGAGTATTTGTAAAGACCGGGCTCTATCTATTTAACTGGGTTGATTTTATCATTTCTGAGGATCTCATGATGATAAATAGCATGTCTTACAATGTCTTTATATAGGTGGTGTAATACACGGAGATGCCACTAACCAAATGCTCATTCTAAGTAGAAAGTGCCAGTTATAAATTAATGGGTTTCCTAAATAGTTTTTCCCAGGCCATAGAAGTATTGGGGTTTTGAATGTACTAGGAAATTTCCAAATACTCTCATGGCCAAGTGGTAAGCAGACCATTCTTTAAGACTGCATCTTCTGCAGTATGTCTCTAGTCTTTTTATTTTACTGTAAGCCCTTGGTGTTGCCTTCAGGGGTTAGTGACTAGCATTTAATTGAAGGCCGACTGAGTTAGATATATACCTCCTATAGTTGATGGGTTTTGTTGCCAGAAATATCCTTTTGCTTATCAGTGGGGAAGGTTTTTGCTCTTACTGCTGGATTTAAAGGTGTCCCTCAAGATTCCATTACTCAGTTCATTGAGAAAAGCTTAAAGCTAAGGGAAGGTCGATCTGGACCTTCACGGGAAAGACATGGACTCAAAGGAAAAAACAATATTAAGAAATAAATGAGCCATGAAGAATTGTGCTTAAAATCTTAATGTAAACATAGATGCAGACACTCACCACAGCGATGTGATTACAGGGACTGTAAAGAAGCTGGCTGAAGGAGCGGGGAAGGACTTGGCCTTCCATGAACTTAATGACTAAATCTAAACTTCTTCCCTAGGAGATAAGCTGAAATCATAGCACGGTTTGAATAAAAGTATACTTTTCCAAGGTTACCGCAGAACAGTTATGGCCGGGATCCTGGCAGAGAAAGCTCTGTAACCTCTTCTTTTAAACTGACTTCCATTGAGCTCTAATGCCTCCCAGCCTGCACTTTCAGGCACTGTGTTGGGTAATGTGTTTACAGGCTGGTCTCATTTTTCTTTGTGTAATAGGAGATGGGTAGCATACTGCTACTTGGAAGCAACATCAGGAAACATTTTCACGGTGGTAGTTTTAAAAATGTGATTACTGGGAATAATAACTCCAGAGACAAAGATTTAATGGGATTACTCCCGATTTATTCAGCACATGACCAGGTTATTGAAGTTCTAGTTTTAGACCTGTGCATTCAGAGTCCACACTCTTCCCTGATGTACTGTATATTTAGGTTCTTAATGCCATATCTAGGCATTGACTTTGCCTCCAACTCTCGACAGGGGTCTCGCCTCTCAGAACACTTACTGCAGCCAGATCTTTGACAGCTGTATTCCTTGCTTACTTACCACTACTATTTCTTTAAAACTAGGATATGGAAAAAATACATTATTAAAAGGAAGCAACCCCATCTCCAACACCATTATAGGGTTTTCCAGTTCAGAGTCTTATTTTGTATGCATCATTTGATTTAATTTCCTCCAAAGCCTTGGGAAATGTGAGTTATTATCTTCTTATTACTGTTGGTGATAAATAGCAGATACTATTTATTTAGTACCAGCTTTGCATCAGGGGCTGTGCTAAACACATTGCACTTGATCCCAACAATACCCTCAGGAAGCTGGAGTTAACATTATGCCCATTTTACAGATAATGGAATTGTGGGTTAAATGACAGGGCCAGTGTATGCAGCCAGTACCTAGCTGACTTGGAATTCGAGCAGTCCTTGATCTGCTTTGAGTACAGAGCCTGAACTTTGAGTCTCTGTGGGCATGTGCCATGCTGTTTTTTAGATGGAGGGGCCAGCGATGCTAAAAGTTTAAATAAGTTGCCTTGGGTTATACAGTTATTTCCTGATGCCTTCCACCTGCAGCCCTAGACATTCTCCATTGTAGCATGCTATCCCCAGAGCTGCTGCTAGCTTATATGGTGCTCTGAAAATGAGACAAAGGAGTGCTGCCTCCCACCCCATAGGAGAACCAGTTTTTTGAGAAAACACACTCTGCCTGATGCCAGGTTCACAAGGATGTAGGAGTGGAGTCAGGATACAGATTTCAGCCCCTACTCATCCTTTCCCAAGCACCGTTGCGCGTGATGAAATAACCAGAGCTTTCACTGGTCGCCCTGGCAGGCCTCATTGAAACTAACAGCTTGGCACTCTGAGATAATGGTGAGGGAAACATTCAACAGAGTTTTCTTATAACTGTATGTTCTTAGAAACTGTAAGGAAGTAAAATCTGTACTCCACTAATTACGTTTCTAATAATGCTCACATTTTCCCTTCACCGCCAACAAAAATGTTTAACGAGATATAATCTGACAGCACTCGTGCTAAAACTCCCCTGAAGGCAAAATGTGTCACTAGCCAAAATGACCCTCATCTTCGCAGGCCCTTGAAGAAGAGCTGAGGATCATTTATGAAGTGGGTTTTAACCACAGGGTGATACATTGTGCTGCTGTTATTGAGCTCAGGGATTTTTTTTTTTTTTAATTCATTTCAACCTACTACCATATCCTTTTCAAAATCGATTACTTTTAATTATATAGCTACCCTGGGCATAAAGCTAATGTCCTATAACTTGGATATGCTTTCCACCGAAGTACTGACAAAGTAATAGATACAGTGTGCACCTGACTATAATAAGCAAAAAATAAAAATACCTTTTATTGAAAAGCATGAGATATAATGAGGACACTGATCACCACAAGAGAGTTTGTGTGTGTGTGTGTGTGTGTGTGTGTGTGCGCGTGTGTGTGTGTGTTTAATGTGTCTGTGCATGAGATGTTGTGGTTTCAGAGGCTCAGGAATTTTTAGCTGGCAAGATATCTAGTCAAACTTGAAAATGTTCATGACCGCATGCAGCTGACTGATTTCACAGAGGATGGCCCAAGTCTTAGCCTTACTTGGATGAACTTGGGCTTTGTTCTGTGTGATCTCTTCACTTGATTCCGATGTACACCTCTCATGAGAACAGCAGGGCTGTGAGCAGATCTTCATCCTTGGCTACACTTTAGAATCACTGGAGTCTCACACCAGAGAGTCTTAGTTAATTCCGATAAAGTGCAGCTTGGGCATTGGAGGGTCCAAAGGTGTCCAGGTGGTTCTCATATCAGCACAGTTTGAGAACTGCCCCTCTAAGGCCTTGCTACCCAGTGTCTGCACAGTTCAAAACCCAGCAGCAGGAGCACCATTGGGAAGCATATTGGAAATCCAGAATCTCAAGTCTCACCTATGATTACTGACTTCGTAGCCACCATTTTCCAAGGCGCCCAGATGAATGTTTATGTCCATTACCTTTTGAGACCTACCAGGCGAGGGAGTCGGGCAGAGCAAAACACTGTCAGTGCTGCCATCCAAGGCATTCCTATTCTTCTATTCATGAAGGTTCTTTGTAGGGGTACATGCAAGGTGCTTTTCATTAATTCAAAAGAATGTTTCCCAGATGCAAGTGTTGTCTTCTAAAAAAAACAAATAAGTAAATTACAAGAAAGCAGTCCTTAACCACAGTGTCCTTGAAGGTACCTCGGGCACCCTGCATTGCTGTGCATTCCTGACCACCTTAATCATACTGTGCCACCTGTTCATACTATTACCTTTAATTTTCCCTTTTCGATCTTAACCTCCTATGTCCCTCCTCCTTGACCAAGAGCTGGTTTCTTTAGAGAAACTCACATATAGGGTTCCTTTGCTTTTCTCTTCAAGCCCCTAACTTCTGTAAGTAACTACGTGTTTTCTTAATGCCTCTAACTTTGGTCCCACAGAATATTTTCTCATTGTTCCAGTTCTCCCTGAACTAAGACATGGAACTCACTTGTTTCTGTATGATCGGAAGGGTATGACAGTACTGCCTTTCAGTGTCGTTGTTTTCACGTTAAGATGGAAGTTGAAGTGTCTAATGGGGTCCAGAAGAAATACCCTCACCTAATCTTTCTAAGCAGGACGACAGTGAGTGATGATTACAGTTGATTAAGTTAGGCAGCCTCTATTTCCATTCACTTAGCAGCATGACTAATTATACACTCATTCTACAAGGTTTCTTTAGTTCTTCTGTAATTTGGATGCAGTACTCTTTTGTAGGCAAGGGGATATGGTACGATTAATGAGCTTCTCCCCACCAATACCTCCTGTTTTCTCCAAGTGAAATTTCCACATCTGGATACTGAGAGTAGAAAAGGGAGCATGGAAAAAACAATCACTCACATGTTAACATGCTCCCATCATAGCACATGGTTGTCATTGCAGAATATTTTGTGGTAAAGAAAACAGTAGCATTTCCTTTCTTTGGAATCCCAGGGAAATTTAAAGCCTGGGCTTATTTAAAAATAAAGGAAGTACAGGGGCACCTCGGGGGCTCAGTTGGTTGAGCATCTGACTATAGTTCAGGTGATCTCAGGGCTCCTGAGTTTGAGTCGTGCTTCGGGTTCTGTGCTGACAGCTCAGAGCCTGGAGCCTGCTTCACATTCTGTCTCTCCCGGCCTCTCTGTCCCTACCCCCCCCCCGCCCCCCCATCTCTCTCTGTCAAAAATAAATCAACATTAAAAAAATAAATTTAAAAAGAAAGTACAGAACTTCGCCATTTAAAATATAAATGGCAGTGATGATGACCTTATGTTGTGTGCTTTTGTTCACTTTAAATGATCACTTACTACCTGCCATGCTTTGAGTCGGGCCCTGAGTTTACTATGTGAAATAGAAGCAGCCCTAACTATTTTTCCAGGTTTCTTTACATGGAGCTCAAGCATTTTAACAAGTTACTCTTTAAAGAAAACCAAGAGAAATACAGCTTTTCTTGGGGTATATCGTTAATGAAGCACTTGAAAAAATTAGTTTATGTGCTTTGATCGGATGGGGATTGACATACTTAAGAGTTTTATTTTTAATCTGAAAATCCACTTCAATCTTATGCTCTGGGTAAACAGTCATTACACAGAGCTGGCACAGTTCTGTATTTGCGAGAGGTAGGATTCAAGGTTTCACTTGCAGTACAATCTCAAGTAAGTTCCTCATATTACTCCTTTTCTTTAAAAGTCAAGGTTTACATGCATGGATTTGTGCTTCAATCTTCAGTAATCTCCATTTGCTTTAGAAATTAACTTGGGCACCGTGGCTTGTGTGCAGTGTGAGTCTGTTTCAGATTGTAGAATTGATTTTCGGAAGAAGGTATCTGGATGTCAAGTGCTTTTATTTTGATACTTTCAGAGGAAGTTCAAATGTGTTTTGAGCACCACTGGACATGGCTGGAGTTGTTTTCTACCCTTCTTGCAGCATCTCACAGGTGCACAACTTTACCGGTCCAGGCTCTTCTGTATGCGTCCTCCTTTCTGCTGCTCTTTCATAACATGTTTGCATAAACGAGTGCACTGTCGAGTTCACATGAAGGCTAGACAAAAATACAGGTGTCCTCATAATAATCAGCTCCTTCAATTTTGCTCTCCGGTTTCTGCTTCAGTCTCCAAGAAGGCCTATGTAAAGCAGCCGGCACACTTATTACTACAGAAACTGAGGTTACTGATTAGAAGGGAACGTAATCAGGTAGATTGAGCCTGTGAGGGAAGAAACCATTCCTTTGAGAGGGGAGTGTTTGCAAAACGGTCCCTGTGAATCTGCAAAGATCTCCTCACTTTGCACAGCAAGTGGAGTGGAAGAAACAGGTGCAAAAAGATAGTGCATTTGTCTGCTTTGGTGAAGCTGGGCAGAGATTATGTACCTGCTTTATCTGCACTTGGCTATGACTCTACCTCCAGGTTTATCAGACCCCATAGAATGTGTAAGAGAAAAGTACCAACAGGGAAATCAGCAAAAAGCTTTCCTATGAAGGTGTAGCAAGCCACCACAGAATTTGAAATGTCTGAGGTCTCATCTGGTGAGTAAAAGCTGCAGATAAATGCCACGGCCATTCAGAAGAATGATAAATGCCACAAGCATTCGGAAGCAGGCTTCCCCAGAGGTGACTCCTTTGGTCAGTTTGCAGCCTCTAGGGTAAATTTGGATCTCTTCTCTTCCATATGGCTTCCTCTAAAAGTTAAATTGGGACTTTTGCTATGAGAAAGGGAGGGAAGAGGTTGGACATCAGCGACCTATAGGATAATGCAAAGCAATGAAATAACAGGGAGCCCAGGTTCTGCTTTTTGGGTTACGGCTTTTATGATCTTGCTCTTCAGGAATCTAAAATTAGTTCAGTAATGAAGTGACAAGGAAAAAATTCTGACCCAGACCTTAATCGATAAGCAATAATATTTCTACTTCAAATGCAGTTTCTAAGGACCTAGACTAAATCTATGAACTTATTAGGAAACTAATGTGAAGAATTTATATAAATTCTTAAAACTGTGTGGGGTTTCAAAAAATTTCTTTTTGTCAAAGAAAAGGAAAATAATAAGAATTCTTGTGGAGAGTAATTTCGATGTGATCACGTATTCACACCTTATTAGGAAGCAAACTGGGCTACCAGTTGTAAACAATGATTCCGGGCTGCCTAATTGCCTGAAATATTCAAGAATGATTTTAAAGGCTAAACATTTACTGCTAAATGCTAGCTCTTAAGTACAATATAAAGGAGTTATGATTAATCATTTTATCTGTGATGTTTTTAACTTTTTTAAGGTATCCTAAAATTCTGAATTAAGAAAGATTTATTATCAGTATAGAAAAACTGTATATTAGAAGTAGATTAATTCCTCAATTTGGGCCAGTTTCTTAAAATGCATGTCTCCTTTGACAGGTTTTTCTGTCCTTAGGAAGGAAGATGTCAAGTTTTGGGGACAGGACAGAACCAAAAAAAAAAAAAAAAAGAAGAAGTAGGATTAAAAAAGCCTTTTTAAAATTATGAATATATATTAGGAAAAAAAACACAAGGTTAAAAGTCTATTTTGATCCCGAGCTGTCCCGTAACTTGATTGGTAAGAAAACCTACCCACTTTTGCAAGATGTGTCTCTCATTTGCTCTGAACTAAGTGGTTGCCATTTCTCACTTAAAGAATGCCTTTTACTCATCTCTTTCTAAAGATTTTTTTCTATTATTTTTCTATTTCTGTTTTATTCATCAGGCAGTTTGTCCTGGAAGTACAGAGGCCAGTTAATGGTTTATGAATTCAAGCTGAGCCGAATATAGCTAAGCTCTGTCTTGCCTGACATTTCATCAAAAGCTGTGTTGATTTGCAATGTTTACCGACCTATTTATTGAACCCTCACAGCTTGAACTATGCCACTAAGCTTGCTGACATTGCTGAGATTATGTTTAAATGCATGTACAAACTAAGGAGGAAATAGAGAAACAGAAAAATAAGTTAAAAACAATCCTTGACCTATTTAATAAATTATGCTTACATAGTCCTTGATTTATTTATTTTTTTTTTTCCCTCAGAACGTCATGACATAATTTTTCTCCTTTGATCTGCAGAAAAACTCTGGAAGAAGGTAGACTAGAGCATGAGAATCCCCTGGAGAGCCTGTTAAAATATAGCTTGCTGGGCCTCACAGGCAGAGTTTCTGATTCAGTGTTTCTGAGGTGTGGCCCCAGAATTTGCCTTTCTAAAAGTCTCCGGGAGATGCTGATGCTGCTGGTGTGGGGACTGTGCTTTGAGAAGCACTGGCAAGATGAGAAGATTCTTATCTATGAATCAGAATTGCCAGCATTCAGGTAGATTAAGAATTTGGCTCCTAAGGCTTTATCTACCTCCAGGACATTCTAGGTATGGGGAATGGACTCACGGGAAATTGGGAGATTGGCAGATTGCCAAGGATGGCTAGGTTATCTGAGTTTGGTGGGAGATAAAAGGGTAAAGAAAAAGTTCTGTTCTCTGAAATTTTACATTTTTGATAAAAGGGCAAAGGACTTAGGAAATTAAACAGTGCATCGCATGCAGTAGGAGTTCAAGAAATAGTCAGTGGATTGCAACGTATGTGTCAGGTCAGTGGTGGGAGCTCAATAAACTTCCTGTTGAATGAATAGAGGGAAAACAAGAAGTTGGCGGCCAATCACAATTAGAAACAAAACACCTATTTTCTGTCTCTTAGTCTAGTTACCAACATTCTCTTTACACACTGTTGAGAGAAGTTTCCCCTTGCACAAGAAAATAAACACAAACCCCACACAAAGCTGGGGCACTTATTAAGGTAATGCTTAACACATTAAAACATCGAATACCTATTTGGAGAAATTGTTATTCCACAGAAATTAGCAATAAAATTACTAAAGTAAACAGTTGGTCAGCAGTTCTCAAATATGTAATATAAGGAATCCGCTTTTAATTACTCTTTTGATTCTTATTCCCTGAGATACCTCCCTAAGTAAGGATTTAGTCTGTGATACTTTTAGCAAAATGAAAACATGATCCATGTTTTATAAGCACTTGAGTCTATACTGTCCATCAAGTCTCCCCTTGTGGGTCAGTAAAAATAAGATGTTTTCCAACTCATGTGACTGAAGACATAGTTTGGAAACTTAAACCAAAGAAAGACTTAGCATTTTACTTAATTATAATGCCTAATACAGAATTTAAATGCATCTTTTAAGATGGTAATAACTGATTTGCAACATCAAAAAATTGTAATAATTGCTACTTTTTAAAGTTACATGCTCATTTGTTATGGTCCATTTCCTTCCGTAAAATTTAAGCTTTGATATGTTGTAATGTGGCACAACATTGAGATTAAATGTATAATGTGGATAATTGACTTTTACTGGAATTTCGATGTTTGTAAGTTAGAGTTGAGAGTGAGAGGCATTTAGGAAAGTAGAGATGTTTATTACACACACTCTCTCCAATTTCTTGATAAAAATATATCAAGAAAATAGATACTGCCATTTATTCCAGTTTTAGACTGTGTTCTATTTGTCTAATCTTACCTATCACATACCACCTGTATAGGCCGTCAGAGCCATGATGGCATTTTCATGCAGTTTTAATTTCAATACTATTCCAAATTGGTGAAATGAGGGTGATGCATAAAAGACAATGTGCAGTATTTCTGATGTTCAAAAACTATAACAAGAGATTTATTCTGGCCTGGCTCACTTCTCAGTTTATTACTTTTCACTTCCTCATTCATGACCAAAGCAACTGATAATTACTAAAATAGATAATATTTATGATGATGATAAATTACGGTTTTGTTATGAATATAAACCCATCTTTAATGGCATTTTAGAGTATAAATTTGGGGAAAAAAGATTAACACTCTTCGATGTCTCTCCTATCCCTTGGCTGTCATCACTGAATCCTGAGCACTTAATCCAGCCTGAAATGTAACAAGCATTCAACATACTAGCTCTGTGAATGAATCCTATAGGCACACTTCCCCAGAGACGAAAGAGAGGGTATTTTTACTTCAGTTTTTAATGCCATTTATTTTAGCAAATGACTAATATCTGTGACATTTTATTCTGATAGCTATTAGATCATTAAATGAATGTGATAACAAAAGGCATTTTGGTTTTTTTTGTTATTAATACTAGACTTTTTTTGTCACACTCATTTGAGTTTTTCAGGATATGATCACCTGTTCACCTTTTAAGTTCCCAGATTCCTCATGGTCAAGCCCAGATCCTGTCTCTACACACACACACACACACACACACACACACACACACAGCAGTGCATTTTATTTTAGCTACCACTTGAAATTGAAATGGCAGTTGGGGGAAGGAAAAACCTGACATAGATGCATTCTTTTCTCAGCCAGGCAAAACTAAGCCTTTGTGTTTTAGGAAAGGTATTGGTAGTATGGTGAGGAGAAAGTAAGGGTGAGAAATGAAAGGGCTGGAGGGAGGTCCCCACCTTTTTGTACTTTGTTAGACAGCTTCTAAGATGCAGAGAGCAGAAAAATGGTTCTGCTTCACTTGACTCCTCGTTCAAGACCCAAGCCAAGATTGACCGTGGACCTGTGGAAAAGTTCCTTTAAACTCAAGTCTCTCAAAAATACAGTATGTTGAAGGTGTTTTTCTTTTTTGAAAGTTAAGAGATACTGTCTGCATGATGAATAATGACAAAGGAGTCCTGACGTTCTCACAAAATTATCAGGAAATCTAGATGAATCTCTTTCCAATAAAAATGAACATCAGCAGTGTCTAAAAGAAGCCCTTTGGAAGAAGAACAAGGAGGAAAATCTTGCCATGTAATTAAAGGTAATGAAATGATCTATTATGGCTAGTTGCATTAGATTATGTGACTTAAAGGTTTTTGATAAAAGTAAGTTCAGTGTGAATTAAGTTAAAAATATCTATTAAGTATGCACCTTACTGTAGAGAATATCATTTATGCAATAGATTATATATTTAACCACCTTCGGAATGGTGATTGTTAATCATTAACTAGACCAAATTAAAAACAAAGTATACCACATGTGAAGCCATTCCAGTGAATAAAATAATTTCTGTGTGAGCTACCCTGCTGTTCAAATAAACTATAGTTATGCTTCACATGCTACTTACTAAAATACTGACAGATTCCGGTAAGCACAGTTTTTAAACACTTACTTGGAGGTTTCCAGGACCCTGAAACTATGTCTTATTGTTTAAAATGCAACCACAAAACAGTGAGAAAATACTTGTACTCAAGGCCATATATAGCCCAAATGAAAATAGTTTGCAAAGAGTATTTTGAATTTAAGTAGCTTTTGTAGTTCAAATATTTCTGATTAGCCCGTTCTTAAAAGCCTGCAATTTTTTTCAGTTGAGTATTGAGTAAAGATGATAAAACTCAACAGATACTGGCTTAGATTTGAAAGTTTGTGAACCAGTAGGAAGAACATGTTGATAGATGGCAATGCGATATCGAGGTATTAGAATTAATGTTCATACTATTGATCAACCTAAAAAATACATTAAGTACTATAAAAATATATAAAATGCAACATACGTCTTATAGACCGAGCAAAATGTTTGCACATAGTATCCCTAAAATTAAATGAAGAATTCTGGGTTTTAATTTTCAAATCTTCAGTTCAGCGGGTTGGATTAGAGGATTTTTAACGTCCCTTATATAGCTCATAACACTAATTCCCTTAAGGAGTGCTTCAGTAGAGCTGAGAAACAAACAGAGTCTTAAATGAGAGAAGAACATGCAGATGGTCCTGGAACTCCCCTTCTTAATTCTTTCCCAACCCACATTCACTGTGGTTCCTGGCTCACCATCTCCAGAGTTCCTCTTTGTGGCTCCCTTGCTCTGCCCCAGCGCTTTCTCCAGCACCACAGCAGCTTACTCCGCTGCAAATGGGAGTGATGCAGAATTATGTGGGGAGGGCGATGATGTCGCCAGGAGCAAGCGTTCACTCTAGGGGATGGGAGTCCTTGGGAAGGCACCCCAGCCTCCTCTTCCTCTGGCAGGACAGTTCTGAGGTATGTTCCACACTGCTTCTCAGGGGGCCAGCAGCGGGATTGAACCCCAGTTGCCCTCATTAATAATGTGCTCCTTAATACGTCCTTCCTTGCCTCCTCCCCCTTCCTAATCTCCCTTTTCTCCACCCTCTCACATACACTTCCTGAAATCAGAAGGAGAAGCTACTTGTACCCTAAGTCTTCTCCTTAGTGTCTGTTTTGTGTGAATCCAAATGAACACAGAGTGTTGGAGATAGATTATTTCATATACTTACAAATCAGGTTAGGGGCAGTGGAGATGATAGAAGGGGGAGCATGAGGGAGCTCATGCAGGATGACCGTGCTCTCTTTAGAAACTAAAGCACAGCCATCCATCAAGATGGAACAGGAGGTGGAGAAGAAGGAAACAGTTTGTGAACCTGAAAAGCACTGGGAAGGTTTAGAAGAGCTGCTCTAGGAAACATGCCAGATTGTCACAATACATGAATAAAACACTCATGGGACAGCAGAGAAAGTAGGTGATACCATCCATATAGTTTTATTTCATCTTATTCCGAGTTACTCCAAAACATGGCACTAGCCCCCCACACACCTTGACCCTTGCCACTTGGGCTTTTGACCCATTCTACTCCTTTTTCCACCTTGCATCCATAGTGATCTTTTAAAAATGTAAACCAGGGGCGCCTGGGTGGCTCAGTCAGTTAAGCGGCCAACTTCGGCTCAGGTCACGATCTTGCAGTCTGTGAGTTCGAGCCCCGCGTTGGGTTGTGTGCTGACAGCTCAGAGCCTGGAGCCTGCTTCCGATTCTGTGTCTCCTTCTCTCTCTGACCCTCCCCTGTTCAAGTTCTGTCTCTCTCTGTCTCAAAAGTAAATAAACGTTAAAAAATGTTTTTAATGGGGTGCCTGGGTGGCTTAGTCGGTTAAGCGTCCGACTTTCGCTTAGGTCATGATCTCACGGTTCGTGGGTTCGAGCCCCGCGTCGGGCTCTGTGCTGACTGCCAGCTCAGAGCCTGGAGCCTGTTTCAGAGTCTGTGACTCCCTCTCTCTCTGACCCTCCCCTGCTCACGCTGTCTCTCTCTCTGTCTCCTAGAAATAAATAAACATTAAAAAAAAAATGTTTTTAATGTAAACCAGGTTGTGTTTATCTCTTGTTAAAGATCACTCTCTTGTTCTGATAGGTCCGATTTTTTCCTCCTCTGCCTCTGCATTCTTGCTGTGCTTCAACCACACTGACCTGCTCTCATTTCTCACATTCCAAACTCATTTCTGCTATTGTGTCTGCCTGCAGTGCTTTCCTCATTCCCCATCTCTCAGCTTTGACCATCACTGAATATACAGTAGGTACGCTGTCTATTGTCAGGTACACTGTCTTAGCGTAATACATGTTTTTGCTGAATGCATTAACGAGAAGAGAAGAGTAGGGTTTAGTTGATGGTAGGTCAATAGTAATTTACTGAAGCTCCATGTCTCCATCCTGCGATGTTTCACTGGCAAAAGGTAGACCTTGGAAGAAAGACACTAGTTAGAATTCAGTACTCAGGATTGTGTGGAAACACGTATACATGGTCTGAGGTGTTGTTTGGGTGGAACACAGAAGTGGTCATCTGCGACTCCCACCTAGGATAGGCATCGCACAGTAGCATGTGTGAAACAGGAGTGGGTGATGGTAATATTAAAGATGACGAGCAATTCATAGGTGACAGGCTTAGAGTTTGTGTCCAACATGGAAGTTGTAGTAGTTGGTTAGTAGTACCTTTAGGGGGAAGCCTTTGAAATCCATAAAGGGGCTTATTGTTGTGGATAAGGAGGTTGACATAAATGGGGCAAAAGTTAGTGTTGAAATGTGAGGTGACCCCAAGACACACGGCTGGGTTGGCTTGGTTAATAAAACACTCATGATGCAAGAGACGCTCTGCTGGGAATGGCTCAGCAGACCCAACTGCAGGGAACTTGTGAGGGCAGCATATCAGGTTATCACATGCCAAAAAGTATTTCATTTCAGAGACTTGAGTTTTCTCATTAATTTTATCACTAATCCATTCATTTTCAAAATGTATTTCAGGATTTCACGTCAGGTTGACTTTAAAGCTTCTACGCAGATGAAGGTTTCTTTTCCAAGTACCAAGTAAGGCACTTTGTCCTATTCTGTGCTTAAGAGTGAAGCCAGCTTATGTTGGCTCTGTGAGCAGGATTATTAAATAACCAATTACTATTCAGACCATGTTACATTCCTTAAAATTACTCAAGCAAGAGTCTTGAACTTGTCCAACCCGAACACATCTGATATCCTCAGCCAAGTAGGGGATGTAAATTAAGGAGCTTCTGGCTTTACTAGTGTGGAATCAGGCATACTTTTTTTCCCTTAGGACTCCATGACTAATGACCTGAATTGTCTAAATTTCCAGAGTAGTCACGACTTCATTGGTAAGCTTGTGTCATCTTTTTTGCTTCTGTTTGGTCCCATAGTACATGATGGTACAAAGGATATTTTACCTGCAAATTTAAACAGGTTGAGATAATCCTTTAATGGATTTTTTTTCTCCGTATTCTATTAACGTGTGATTCCAGACAGCCTAGACAGTTTTTGTGATAAAATTTCACATTCTCAATAACAGGAAATTATAGAAGTAGGTAGTGGTTTTGTAATCAGGACATGTGGGAGGCGTTCCAACTCCCATGTTTATCGTGTGCCTTTAAGTCAGTCATTAATCTTCAGGGGGCCTCTATCTTTGCATTCAAAAAAGGGTAGATCTTAAATGTTCTTAACACACACACACACACACACACACACACACACACACACAGGACAGTAACCATGTGAGGTGATGAATCTATTAACCTCACCATTTTAATCATTTCACAATACATGTATCAAATTATCATATTGTATACTTTAAACTTATACGATGTTATATGTCAGTGATACCTCAAAAAATGGGAAAAATAAAAATGAAAACTGAAATAATTTTTCCCTCACTATTGTCACTACTTTCAGGGATCAAATAAAATTAAGTGCTAAAAAGTAGTAAAGATGAGTTACTTTTAATAACAGTGCCTTTAATAACTAACAAACCTGCATGGACCAAGGCCTTTACTGATCAGCTGCATAATTCTCAAATCTAGCAGAATTTCTTTTAAGTCGAGACCAGTATGAATCCTCTCATTCTGACTGTATGTATGCTCTTTGTCTTTTAATGTTTATTATTTATTTTGAGAGACAGGGAGAGTGCACAAGCAGGTAAGGTGCAGAAAGAGAGGGAGAGAGAGAGAATCCCAAGAAGGCTTAGTGCTGTTAGCACAGAGCCCGATATGGGATTCAGTTTCCCCGATCCTGAGATCATGACCTGAGCCAAAATCAGGAGTCCTCAGCTTAAGTGACTGAGCCACCAAGGTGCCCTCTGACTGTTATGCTCTTAAGGGTTTGAGGTGTATTTTCTTTATATTCTCAGTATTAAAATTCTCTCTCCTGCATGTTAGCCAGTTGACTCACTTTTATCTTGCTAGGCTCAATCTCCCTTTCTGGAATCTTCTTATTTTGGTTCTAAAGCATTACTGTCTTCAAAAATCCATTCTAGTATTATAGCTACCACAGCAGTGTTTACCTAAGTGCTTCCAACCTCACTTCATTCTGGGGACTTTTGTTCCTCATTTTTACCCTGTTATCAGCTCAATTACTTGCTAAATATTTTCTGTAGATTTTCTTTGTTTTTGTAATTTTTTATAAAGTTCTTGAGAGCAGGTGCTATGTTTTAGGTTCTCCATGTTTTTGATTCATTGTTTATAAAACTGCAAGCCCCAGATAATGATTTTAAGGGTTATGTGACTAATACTGTGTTCATAGAAATGCTTCCTTTGATATATTTATCATATTTATCCATCGTTTTGGCGCAGTCTCCAGAGGAACATCCCTCTACTGTCATTTCTTTTGTTTAGGGAATCCCCACACTACACTTGAATTAGAAGGAAAAATTCTTTCCCCTTCTCTATGGTGGACAATTGTGTCATTTCGACTTTGATTGTAGCATACTACATTCAAGCTCTCTGACACTTAAGTCGAGGAAAATTAAATGTATGTGTAGTGATGCCTCAGAAGAAAGTAAAGAATGAGCTTTCATCATCTGTGGATTTGTTACCTTGCTAAAAATAGTATGGTTGTTTTGTGAGAATTTCGTTAATTTGTCCAACAAATATTTAGTAATAAGCGTAAGTGAGAGAAGACATTTCCTCATCATAGAGTCTTTGGTAATGCTGAGGTTGTGTTTTCCAGCATATTTTCAGTGCTCTTGCGAACTGAAAGTGTCTATTATCAAACAATCGATTCTTGAATATCCAAATGAGGTCCTCTGCTTTGTATTATTTACACTTTTCCTAAGTGGTTGCTGCGAAGATGAAGAGCCTTGAGGAGAACTTTATGACCTGGGCTGACAGGGTTAGCACGATTAAAATCAATGTACTTCCCTGGTCTGATTGTTCTTCCCTGGGAATTGGAATCTGGGAATGATGAAGTTACTCCCTTGTATAGTAAGTTATGTAAGCATTAAACAGAGACCCTCTTAATAAAACAGAGGTTGTACTTTTTGAGTGACCTATTGTTGCACACCTATGAAAATAGAGTATTATTTATGTTTGCATAATAATGGCTTCTACATTTTATTTTGAACATGATAAAGTAAATTTGTTAAAAAGAAGTTAGCAGGTTCTTGTGTTATTTTTTTCTTTTGTTTCTGATTTACACTCTTCTAGTGTGATCTGGACTCTGATTTCGATAATCTTACTGTATAGGAGACTTTTATTTTCAAAATCATGAGTACTAGCGGCAACTGTAGATGGAAATATAAAATGTGAACGTGCTAAAGGGCTTCCACTTTTAGCTATACATTTCTTGATGTAGTATTTAAATGGTCTTTTCGGAATTATTTTGGCATCCATTCCCATTACACAGTAATATGAGACTGAGAATATTAGGGGAAAATGATTGTATTTTAAATATTTCTAAAATATGTTTGGTTTTGATCATGTTTCGTAGAATTATATTCCATTTATAGCACAACTTATTTCTTACTCTTTTGAGGTATAAATTTGAAGAGTAATATATCACCATTGGCAAGTTACTCATCTACCCATGAGAGTACCTCCAGTTGAGTCATTTTAAAACAGCTAATATTCTGTGAAAGATCATTTACTTTTCACAATATATTACAGAGGCATACTGTTAGAATGCATTATGTATATGTGACAGCCGATCTTTAGGGGAAAAAAGTCCATGAATCAGTCCTCTAACGTTTGGAATTAAATTCATTAACCAAAATAATGCCGTGCTTTATCTTTTAAATTTTCCTTCCTTAGCATCTGGTATGTAGTCTGTCTAATTGCATTATAATAGCTCTGCCTTGCAACAGATGCTAGAAGATTTTTTTTTTCAACAATGATAATTTTGTTTCATATTTTGGAATACCTGCTTTGCAATTGTCTTTCCTATTTACTAAAGCCAGGAGGAGATGAAACCTATTTCTTTTGTCATTTGAAAAGTATTACAAGCTCATCTTTGTTCAAACAGACAGAACTATACTTCTCACATTAAAAACTTGTTTTTCCAGTTAGTTTTTGAGTATTGTACTTCAGGTTCTGAGATCAAGAGAAATGATTAGCTATCAAATGGCTAACGTAAGGAATAGCATATCTCCTTTTTCTATGTATGTGATTAATATTCTTTTAAATGTTGAATAAATATGATATTAGAGCTATACAATGGGCTAATTTTTGTAGTGAATATAATAAAGTCTTATAAAGAAGAATCAGTTTTTAGAAAAATAATACAAATAATTATAACTCAGGTAGACTTCTTACCAAGTTATGCTGTAAGGATCCTTCATATTTTCCCCAAATCTTGTTTTTGTACTCAAAAGGGACAGGCTGATACACTTCCAATTAGGAAGCACATTTGTTACTATTACTGAAAAAATCTGTTTTCTTCTTCAAGCAATCATTTGTTGTCTTTAGCGTTAATAGCATAGCATTATGAAATCTCTTTGAAATATTCTGAATTTAGGAAAAAAGATTTAGATGGAAAAGTAGAAAACAGTCTCCTTGTTTTAATTCTGTTGAAGTGAAAATCATTATGTTTTATTATATTTGTTCTATATATCACATCTATTTGCCAAATGATTGAGATGGCTATTTTCTATAGTTGCTTTCTGTACTAATATACAGAGTTGTATCATTGTTGGAATCGTGTCATTAAAACACATTAAGATAAATGGTATTTGTCATTTTGTTGATCATCTAATTTGATTACATTGAACAGAATACTATGTCACCTATAATTGTACCAAATAGTATGCTAAAAATAAAAGAGGTGAAAACTGAAAGGTTAATCATAGATTATTGGTTTATATGATATTAGGAAGCAATTTATTGGGAGACATCCAAATGATAGGCTCATTTTTTCCCCTAAGTCTTGGGCAGTCTTCTTAATATAATAAAGAAATAGCCATTAGTCAGGAAATGGAGCATTTTGTTTTTCTCACCTTCACTATGGAATAGTGGAATGTCTTTTTGCATGTCAGTATTGCTGGTGTCCGAGCCTTCTATTTGAAAGGCTGAAGTCACGGATACTTCCTGTCTTCACGCTGTATTGCAGAGACTGCTTAGGTCCTGTGATGAGAGATTTAAGCTGTAGCCCCAGAAGTGACATTAAGTATGAGGACATTAACAGCAGCATTTTCAACATCTCCCTGCTTGTCTATTGGCTTAGGGGAAAGGAGAGAGAAATGTAACAAACACCAATCGCTTCGTCACAGATGTGTTTCAATTTTAGTTTTCAAGCTTCTGCCTGTGTAAACAAGAGAACATACATAGCACCACGTATGGTACCCACTGACACACTGAAGTGAAAATACCAAATTTCTTGATGTGTTGTAATGTGATCAGGGCATTGATTAAAATAGGCAGCCATGCCTTCAAAACCTAATTTAGCCAACATTCAGCAAACTTTGTGGAGCACTTGGATTGTGCCCGTCATTCTGTTCTGTACACAACGTTGAACATATCAAAAACTCTTGCCCTGAGGCTCTGCAGTCAAATCGAAGGTTCTTAATCTGGGATCCACAAACCAGGACAGGGGAAAAAACTGTATCCTTGTTTTCACTAACCTCTAAAAATTAGCATTTCTTCCTAATTATGAAAACAGGCAACACAATGCTGTGTTAGCAATATCTGTGAATTTATCACCTATATGTTTATATCATATCCTAGTGGTAGATATTCGGGAAGATCATTTTTATTACCCACTAGTCTGAATGTATATTAATTATTAGGCCTTCAACTAGAGTATTAATCGCTTATCATATTGCTATATTTAATATTTGGTAACCATATTGTAGGAAAATTAATTTGCTTTGTCTTCCTATATGATTTTCTTGTTATGTTAATGCATTTAAAAAACATTCTGGGAAGAGTTCCATTTGCTTCACCAGTTGCCAAAAGGATCCATAGCACAAAAATAGTTAACAACACCACGTCTAGAAGAGATCCAGGCGAATACATATAATACTGTGGTACAGAACAGTAATATAGACACGTACCAGATGCTGTGAAATTGGCCATGACTATCCCAGCCAGGAGGGCTGGAAAGGCAGTGTTTGATATGGTCTTGAAGCAAGTGTAATCATTTCACGAGCGGTAACATGTGAGAGAGGGCACGCAGAAAAGATAAAGGTAGGTGCCTGGTCACCCAGTGAGAGCATACAGGGTCAGGGACCAGAGAGTAGCTTAGTGCGACAAGGTACAAAATCTCTTTCTTTACTATTTGGGGGGGCCTCCTGTGCTGTTTACATTCACCCATGTGCAGAATTCTCCTTGCCAAGTCGTTTTTTTATTACTCATTAGCAAGGAGAAACTATGCTCTACCTTTTTCTTTTAACTGACCATATTTTATAAAGAGTAACATCGTAGACAACAGCAGGAAGTATCAAAGAAGAGATCAAAGCTGTGTCAGCTTTTTAAATCTCTCATTATTTCAATCAACATCTACCTGTAAGAGGGAAAAAAAAAAAAAAAGATGAATCTGTTTCACCTTCCCACGTTATCATCATGTCTTTAGACAATGATCAGTCACTTTTCTGGCCTGTGGGCCATAATTGGCTACCACTAAATCTCAAGGGACTGAACCACATAACTGGAATAATTTTTTAAACACCCACAGAGTTGTTCTTCAGTTATAATCGTCAAAGGCAGCTTTATATGCCATGCTCAGACTTTCTAAATTTGTGCTTTATCTGGCTTTCGGGGAGAAATGTCGATGTGACTGTCTAGATTATAATGAAGGTCACCCAGAGAAGCAGCTATGATTTCAGGGAACTAAAGAAACGAGTGGACTGAAAGACACATTAATGGACAAAGGTGGTCTCTTTAAGCTGCTCCCTTCCTCTGGACAATTCTGCTTACGTTCCTTGTTGAGGGAGAACATTCTTTTTTTTTTTTTTTTTTTTTGTATTCTCTTTTTTAAATTTTATTGTGGTAAGAACACTTCATATGAGACCTGTCCTCTTACCAAATTGTTCAGAGTACAATACAGTATTGTTAACTGTAAGTACAGTGTTGTATAGCAGATCTCCAGAGCTTATGCATCTTGCTCATCTGAAACTTTATGCCCATTGATTAGTAATTTCAAATTTCCCTTTCCCCCAGCCCACGACAACCGCCATTCCTCTCTTGGATTCTCTGAATGTGACTATTACAGAGACCTCATGTAAATGGAATCGTGCAGTATTTGTCTTTCTGTGTCTGGCTTGTTCCACTTAGTGTGATGTCCTCCGGGTTCATCCATGTTGTAGCAAATGACAGGATTTCTTTCCCTTTTTTCAAGGCACAGTAATATTCCATTGCCTGTATATACTGCATGTTCTTTATCCATTCATTCATCAGTGCACATTTAGGTTGTTTCAACACCTTGGGTCTTGTAAATAGTGATGCTGTAACCAAGGGAGTACAGATACTTCTTTGAAATCCTCATTGCAGTTCTCTTGGGTAAATACCCAGAAGTGGGAATGCTGGATCATATGGCATTTTTATTTTTAAAATTTTCAAGGAACCTCTGTACTATTTTTGATCATGGCTGCACCGTTTTACATTCCTACTAGCAGTGTATAAGAGTCTTAATTTCTCCACATCCTCACCAATACTTGTTATCTTTTTTTTATAATAGCCGTCCCAGTAAGTATGAAGACATGCCTCATTGTGGTTTTGATTTGCATTCCCCTGATAATTAGTGATGTTGAGCATGTTTCCATATATCCGTTGGCCACTTGTATATCTTCCTTGAATACATATCCATCTTAAAGTCCTTTGCCCATTTTTTATTCAGGTTCTTAGTTGTTTTGCTATTGAGTTGTAATCGTTCCTTACATCTTTTGAAGATTAACCCCTTAAAACATACATGGGTTGCAAATATGTTCTTCCATTTTGTAGAGTTCACTTCTTTTTTTAAAAATATTTACTTTTGAGAGAGAGAGAGATGGAGTGTGAGCGGGGGAGGGGCAGAAAGAGGAGGGGCAGAGAATCCGAAGCAGGCTCAGGTTCTGAGCTGTCAGCAGCAAGCCTCACACAGGCTCTAACCCAGGAACCACGAGATCATGACCTGGGTCAAAGTCAGACGCTTAACTGACTGAGCCACCCAGGTACTCCTAGAGTTCACTTCTTAAACACCTCGTTCAATAATTCTCTTTAACACTCTTATTATTGGCCTTCATTTCATTCAGAAATATGCAGAGACCTGAATGGACACTAGCTAACCAATATAAAATTACATTTGAAACTAAATATTTATCTATAATTAAAAAAAAAAATAAGTATGGGAATGCTTTTTAAAGTGGTTGAAGTGCGGAAATTTAATATTCCAGGATGAAATAAAACAAATCAAAATATATAACACATTTAACTGTGGTCCAGCAGGCCCATAATTAGATTCACTTATATCACTGGGAGTACAAATTGGATCTATATCTACTTTATTAAATTTTTAACGGGCCAATAAAACTGATAATATAATCATGAATATAATTTTCATTTGAGACTATGAGCTTTATAATTGAACGAACTTGGGCCTAAATCACTTCTTAAAAGTATAATCCTGTGTAAAATTTTCAACTACCTAAGTTTACAATTTTCTCCTCTATGAAGTTGAACTGAAAAAAAAACTGACACAGGGACTAATTACACTAAAATGTGTAATTGATATTTTGTAAGTGCTTCAAATACAGTCATCCTAATTACTTATTGTTTTTAACAAAAACCTATTTGTTTTATTGTTATCCAAACAATATATTGGTAGTACCATATCCAGAATGATTTTGCTTTTTTAATAAATCAGTCAACTTGGGCTTGTTCCTTTACTTTCCTGTAAACAATTGTTTTAAAAGAGTCCTTTTCCTCTATCAATAAAAAGGTGACTTTATTGCATTTGGAGGTTAGTTTTATTTCAGGAAAAATGTTTTTATATCAAAAAGTATACTTTGAAATTCACATGCATCTAATTTAAATTCATTATTAGTTTCTAAAGACCCTGGAATTATGACATAAACACAATAATTATAGTTTTTCCTGAATGAATCAATAAGTGATTCTTTAGGAACTTGACTCTCCTCCAGTGCAGTTAATGCTTCCTTTAACCTGCTACAAATTCTGTTGCTTTGTTCTCATTTCTATTATAAATGCAGTTTTGTTATTTTCCACATGAATCCCCATGCATAAATTCATAGTCAATATGGGGTTTTAAATAATCATTACCATGGAATTTATACTTACTCAAGTGTCAGTTTCCTTGGTTGGAGTTTATAAGTTTCTAAATTTAAAGAAAAAAAATGCTGATTTAAATTTAGTGTCTCAACTCCCCTAAAGTATTTCCACATCTGCTGCCTTTCTAATAAACTTTGTTAAATATGTCTTGACAGCAATTGATATTTATTCCTGCCCCCTTGACATTTATGATGCTTAAACTTCTTTTTGAAAACCTTCCCTCTGATGCATTTTGAGTTAATTCCTGTTTGTGCTCTGACATCCACGCAACTTCCACAAAAGCTTTTAGCCACTTGCTGCCATAAATGGAGACGTGCCAGAGCGTGACAAGGGTGGAGGCTGGAAATATGACTGCCCAGAAAACACTACACAATCTGCAAATCTGTATTTCTCCTTGTATTTCTTGGCCATGTGTAACTAGATATTTTACATTTTTAATGCCTATCTGCTCCAAAAGGATCTGATAACCAACTAAAATCTCTATTAGAAGTAAATAGGGAAAAATCTCTGATATAAAATCTGATATTGTAGGGGGAGTTAAGTGAAAACAGTGTACATATTCACACTGTTGTGAGAATAGTGACAAATTAAAGAATATGAAGGAAATAGGTAATGAGGAACACTTTCAAATGTTTATAGTTTGGCCATAGAAATTCACTGGCAACTAACTAATTTAATGAAAAATAGTTCAAAGAGTAAATACTTACAAGCACTTACTCTGGTGCAGTTTGCAGAGAAATGTGACTATCTGTAAGATTACAAACTTCCTCCTATTAGAATAGACATTTTAAAATGTTGCATTTGGAGCTATGTGTGGTTAAGACTAATTTTCAGCTACTGTTCAATTTGGTTGGGAGGAGGGGTAAAGAATTTAATCATTTTAATTAAGTCGGTTATTTTGTTCACTTACATTTAGCTCTGGGGCACCTGGCTGACTCTTGATCTTGGGTTGTGAGTTCAAGCCCCTTGTTGAGAGTAGAACTTCCTTATAAACCAACAAGGAACAAATCCAGTATTCAGCTCTGATGATTAGAAGGCGATTCACCTTTGAGATTGAAAAGTGGATTATGGTCTAAAACTTGAGTGTGAACTGTCTTTGAGATAACCACTATTTTAGATGATAACTGATATTTCCCCTACGGTATGAATTTTTGCCAGTTTTATAAATTCACTTTTCTTGAATTAAGAATGGTTCACTGCCTATATGTTGGCGTTTTATTCAAATACAAAAATACTGTTTTATTATCGAAAAATATAAATAGCCTATATTTCCATGCTAAAGTAAAACCTTATTTGAGTGAACTAACTCATAGAGAATTTGTACAATATCATCACATTCTAGGAG
Organism: Hyaena hyaena; assembly: GCF_003009895.1. Lineage (NCBI taxonomy): Eukaryota > Metazoa > Chordata > Mammalia > Carnivora > Hyaenidae > Hyaena > Hyaena hyaena. The sequence goes on along the minus strand of NW_024081101.1, from coordinate 714,442 downwards.
GAAGTTTACCTGTGAAAGGAGTCTGTTGAATAAATCAGTAATGTATTCATAGGTCAAGAAATTATATAAATTCTTAATGAGTACTATCAATTCTTCTTTTGCCCAAAACTATCGATATCCTCTTAAATTACTCTCATTTGTATTGTTCCCCTGAGGACCTAATTAATCATCAATTAGGATTACCGAATTTGAATTACCATTCTATTCTTAGGAAAAAAAATAAGGAAATAATGATTTTCTACTGAAGATTTTTCATTGTTTTTATTTAAACTTGCCTAAATTAGAAAAGTTTTACTATGAAATCACACTGTCTGCAATATTCTTTTAGTGATTATACTTTTCTATGAGTCAGTTATGGAAATATATTGAAACTCTAAAACTGAAACTTAATTTTAATAAGAAATTAAGTTAAGGTCCAGAATTCATAGGAATTTTGGCCACCTTTGATTGTGTGACGCTAGAATATTTACCGGTAATTAACTTTACTGAATTTTTTAATCGTATGTGAGGTTTTAACAGGTATCATTAGTTACTTACCAAGCAGCCTCATTCCTGTGTTCTTCCAAAAGAACTCTAATTTTGTTCAGATACGCATCTGTACTATTTGGCAGTAGTCTTCAGGGGAGAAAGGACCTATTGCCTTATCACAGAAAATAAATCATGCTGTATTTATTCCATTTATGTGTTACCAAACCCTTTGTCATTTATAGGTTTAAGTATGGAATGGGATGCAATTTGAGTCATCAAAACATGAAGCAACTTTTTCTTACCAAGGGAAAAGATGCACTTAACAAGTATTTCCTTGTACTTTGATTCAAGATAAACATCTTGATTGTACCATTTGAGACAACATGGATGGACTTAGACGGTATTATACCATGGGAAATAAGTCAGACTGAGAAAGACACATATCATATGGTTTTATTCATATGTGGAATCTAAGGAAACAAAAGCAAATGAATAAACAAATAGAAAGCAGAGTCAGACCTATAAATCCAGAGAATCAACTGATGGTTTCCAGAAGGGAGTGGGGAGGGTGGTCAAAATGAGTGAAGAGGAGAGGGAGATACAGGTTTGGAGATAAGGAGTGGATAAGTCATAGGGAAAAAAAGGTAGAGCATTAAGGAATGTAGCCAGTGATATTGTAAAAGTGATATATGGTGGCAGATGTAGCTACACTTGTGGTGAACATAGCATAAGGTAAAAACTTGTCAAATCATCATGTTGTACGCCTGAAACTAATGTAACACTATGTGACACCTCTATTAAAAAATTTAAAAATGAGATACATATCTCTTGGTTATATGTATGCTGTATATATATAATTTAAAATGTAGAATATCTGGGTCACCTGGCTGGCTCAGTCAGTTAAGCATCCAACTTTGGCTCAGGTCGTGATCTTGTGGTTTGTGAGCTCAACTTCTGCATCAGGCTCTGTGCTGACAGCTAGGAGCCTGGAGCCTGCTTCGGAAGTCTGTGTGTCCCTTCCTCTCTGCCCCTCCCCTGCTTGCACTCTCTCTCTCTCTATTTCTCTCAAAACAAATAAACATTAAAATATATCAAAGTGTAGAATATCTACTGATATATATGTAATTCAGTAAGTATTTAATGAGCTCTTATTAGGCAGCTAGACAGAATGGACTCAATACTCGAACTTGTATGCGATGTAGCGTGCTACTTTTTAGTTAGTTGAACAGATAAGCCATTCACATATATGAATTATTATTTGTTCTCTCACTTTAGGAAGACTTTAGTTCTAGTATTGCTTTGTAATGTAATACTTTTTTAAAAAAAATGAAATATCCATTTATAAGCAGTCATTCAATAAGAAAATTTGATGAGGAAAAATTTCACTGTACAAAAAAAGTTAATGAGGACTTTGTCAAATAACACTGTCTGTACTTCTGTGAAGTCCAACATTATACTCAGTGAAGTGTAACACCTGATTTTTTATAGTAGAATATTAAAAGAAAAATGTTAGGCTTCTAGGGTAATAGCCATTCTTTGGGGGGTTCTTACATAGAAAAATTTAATAGTATGCTATTGAAACATACCACATGTTTTGAAAATTATATTAAAAAGACAATTATTTGGTGAAAAAATTTTAGAACCAAGTCAAGGAAGTAATAGAGGGGCTATTCTTTTGTTTCAAAGAAAAAATGCCTATTGTGATAAACAAAATTTAGCTTAATTAAATAGACATTTGGAAATAGCTTACGAAGTCTTGTGAATCTACAGCACAGTGGTTATTTTAATGTCCTAGGAAAGTTTAGAAAGTTGAGATTGTATTGAAACTTGAATTTGAATATGTAAGCCCAACTTTAAATAGTTTGGAATGAATATTGAAAGCCTTTTCAAGTTTAATCGAAGTAGAAAGATAATTTGAGTACTAAAATGATGGAAAAGTAAATTTATATCATCTGAAACATCTTCATTTACCTTAATTTGAGCCATTTTAAAAATGAACACTTTTACTAAAAGGAAAAAAAAAATTAGCCCGTAGGGTTCCCGTGAGTAGTGTTCCTGTGAAACGTTCCAAAAGGCAAAGTGATGTAAAGTATGCCCAACTTCTAGAAAGTCTGCCTCAGGCTACTTCACTTGTAAGAAAGGCGTCTATTAGCACAGTAAAAGCAAGGTAGTATAATGCAAACTTGCACACAGTGGGGGATACCTGTATAATGAAAAATAAGCTAATAAAAAAAAAAAAGATAGGAGACAATACCATTCTTTTCATGTTTATTATTTACTTCCAGAATTTAGACAAGGAAATACACATTTATTAATTAATATATCAGGTGCTGAGCATTCAGGACACACTATCACGTAAAATCTCCCAACAGCCTTTTGAAGTAGTTTTTCTAATTCCTGTTTTATTGATAAAGATAGTAGACTTCCCAGAAATTAACTTACACAAGATTTTACAGTTGCTAAGTGGCAGGATCTAGACTTAAATCCTGATGGACTCCAAAACGTTATTTCCTTAGTTTTATCACAACTTTAACAATACAGTTGCTCCTTTAATATACTTGGGAGTATGTTTTTTTTAAATGTGAAAACAAATAAATAAGCGCATAAGCAGCCTACAGTCTCTTACAAAGCACCTTTAATGTAACAATTTCTAAAGCATTGATAAATTCCCCTCACTGCCCTTCAGGATGTCACATGAGTAACGTGCCACTAGAATATACCATCCCATTCTCCATCTCTACCTGCTGCTTCCTAGTTGCCACATTGACCATTTTCTCCACAGATTATAGTTGTTGTTGTTTTTTTTAATCAAGACATTTTCTAGCAAGTTGATGAAGTTACTTGTAGAGAGGTGAAGTTAACCTGTAAGGATTACTATAGGTTGATTATTGAGGCATTCTCTTCAAACATAGATCTATTTGTGTCATGATAATTGAGTGCATTGTCATAGTTGAGATACCTACAGTTCATTAACCAATTCCAGACTCTTCAGTTTTGCCTGTTGCTCTTGTTTTTCTTTTTTCTTTTTTTTCGCGAAGAGAGAGATGGTACTTAAATGCAATTTTTATTTTTATTTATTTAAGAAAGTTTTTTATATTTACTTATTTTTGAGAGACAGAGCGTAAGTGGGAGAGGGGCAGAGAGAGGAGGAGACACAGAATCTGAAGCAGGCTCCAGGCCCTGAGCTGTCAGCACACAGCCTGATGCAGGGTTCAAACTCAGAAACTATGTGACCTGAGCCGAAGTTGGAGGCTTAATTGACTCCAGCCACCCAGGCGCCCCACTTAAAGGAAATTTTTAAAGTACAATTTTAAAAGAAGGGCATGACTAACCACATATGACATCTTTCTCCTAAACATTTTTTCCTACATAGTTATTGAGGTGTTTTTTAATATAAAATTTAATTATCATTTAAATTATTACACAATATTCTGTCATATGGTTGTAGTGTAGAACTAATGTTGAATCAGTTTGCCCTTGTACAGTGATACCAACGGCATCTGATTGGATTAAGCCAGCATCTATTCATTGTCGAAGCATCATTGTCCATTCTATAATGCTGATACGTATTTTTGAAATTATTACCTAGGTTTAGTATGTCGTTTGTTCTCTAATGTTGCGCATTAGGGCTGTTACAAATTTTGGTTAGTTTATATAGTGCATTTAACTTTCTTGTACATAAATCTTTTGGGTTTTCCTTGTTCTCTAGTTGTCATCATATGATCAATCAAAAGGTATATAAATTATACTGATTTTTCTTGGTTGTAAAAAAAAAGTAAAGAATCCTTACAGTAATGTTTTCATAACATGAAATACTGTCATTTTGAAAATGCCATCTTTTAAAACAGTCTATTTTGTCTTCAATGAGGAAGATGAAGAATTTATAGCATTTTATAGAAAATGTCTTAATTTCAACATTCAGTGAAAACTATTCTAGGTATGTTTTTAGATGGAGGTACAGCAAACTATGTTCATAAAGTTTATGTTAATTTCGAGTCATGTTTTGGACCAGTAGTAATTCCTGTAGAGTGATAAATCGTTGGTTTATAGCACATATTTAACGAAAGTTTGCTTATCAGGGCATCAGCAGAAAACATGTAGCTTGATGAGATGGGTAAAGGATAAGAGGTAATAAAAGGGCATATTGCAAAGTAGTGTATAGGGTTAAGGGAAAGTAATGGGAAGTTGCAAGTGGTGCTAGCAACATCCTGAAGAGGGAAAGGGCAGCTATGACTAGAAGCTGGAGCTAGAGTAACTATGAGCGAGGTCACCCAACCAGAGCTCTGGCCTTTGGAAAACAAATACAGCCGTTAGCAACCTGAGCTCTGACAGAGAAGGAGCATTAAGAGCATACATCCTTCAGGCTCATTTGAAAATCATGTATGTAATGTATGTGTGTGTGTATTATATGCATATACATATGTATTATATACGTATTTGTGTATATGCATAATATACACAATATATATTATATGCATCTATTTTTTTGGCAAAGTCCTTGCAATGTTTCCCATATGCAATGACAGTAGGCCTATTCACTCACGAAGACTTGGTCTGCACCATTAAGAACTCTATACCCGAAAGGTTAGTAACATGCTCCAGGTATACCATCAGCAGATAGTCTCCACTAGGATTCAGATACAGGTATATCCAACTCCCAAGCCCACATTAACCAAATTAGTTAGTGCATCTACACAAAATGGAGTGACAGCAGTTTTCATGACAACGGCAATATTCTCTGATGGAAAGAGTTTCGTTCTTGTGATGAGTCACACTTCAGTTTTCTCTTCTGGTAAATTAAACCTTTGTTGTACTGAATCAGTACCTGTGTTCTTAAATATCTGTGCCAGGCCCAGTTTTGTGTTGCAATTAAAATGTGCTGTGCTACATTATGGGTGAAATCACACTGTAAAACAGAATAAAACAGTAGATCGGTTTCTGTGAGTGATAGTGAGTAACACTGCTCAGAGCATGCTGTTCTGTAGAACTTAATGTAATAAAAATATTTCTATGTTTAGTAACCATTACAGTAGCCATTGGTCACATGTGGCTAATAATCCCTTGAAATGTGACTAGTGTGGCTAAGAAATGAAATTTTAAATTTTATTTGATTTTCATCGAGATTTCAACTCCTTGGATACTATTTTAAACAACCGAGTAAGAAAATAGTAAACGTGATAATATAGAAATTTTAAATATGAAGACCCAGTGTAAATGTCATTGGCTTACCACTGTCTTGCTAATAATTTTAGAGTGACCTCTGAGTAATTAATGCATTTCTATATCTCTTTCAAAGGGTATGGGAGAGGAGGTATGGTAAACCCGGAGCACAAACTTGTGCAGTAAATGGGAGTGGACCTATTTGAGATTGTCATCATTTCATTATTCAGGATCACAGATTGCTTACATAGAGCTTGCTTAATTTTTTTTCAGCTTCTATTTAGAAAAGTTTAAAATAGGGGCGCCTGGGTGGCTTAGTCGGTTAAGCGTCCGACTTTCGCTTAGGTCACGATCTCACGGTTCGTGGGTTCGAGCCCCGCGTCGGGCTCTGTGCTGACTGCCAGCTCAGAGCCTGGAGCCTGTTTCGGAGTCTGTGTCTCCCTCTCTCTCTGACCCTCTCCTGTTCACGCCGTCTCTCTCTATCCTAGAAATAAAATAAAAATATTAAAAAAAAAAAAAAAGAAAAGAAAAGTTTAAAATACCTTTGGTAACAGTTGAAGGAAAAATTCTAATGGAATTTTCTAAATTATGGTGTTCTCCTGTGATATCTCTGAAGTGATAATGGTATAAAAATTATACTTCATGCCTTTTTCCACATATACCTTATCTTCTCAAACAATAGATGAGATTCTTAAGCCTAGCTATTGTTATTTACATTATGGAGGTTGGGGGCGGGGGGGAGGGCAGGGTTCCACAGAGCAGAGATAGGGCATGTAGAACTGTTCTGAGACCAAGCTAGGTAATTTCTTAACATTTTTGACTCCACTGGTAAAACATAAACTTACTGATTCTCAGCATTTTGAAAATACCACATATTATGATTTATTTATGGATCTTTCTATGTTTGATAGGCCCAGATGCCTTGGGCTAATGCAGCTGAGCAGGGTCACCTGTGTGCTTGTGGTTTGAATGGTTACAAGGTTGTTGTAAACTTTCCCTGGTACTCAAGGCAAGATTGTGTACATAATAAAACATGGCTTAAAATAGAGCATACTGTTCCTATGAAACATTTTAACTTACAGATTTAAAAACATAATAAAGAAGCATTATTTTGAAACACAGCTTTAGTTTACTGACCTCTATAAAATCTCTAAAGCCAGAGAGATTAGAATAGGCATTAATGAAGAGCTTCCTTGTTTATCTGTTTTATGTATATCAAAAATTCTGGAAGAAGTCATGTCTGATTTGGTACTCTTAGGAGGCACCAAAAATTTGAAGCTTTTAAAATAACTTACAGATTTATATTCTATTTCCGTTATTTACCCAGTCTTCTCTTTTGGATACCATGTCAATGTATGGGATAACGAAATTGTGATTGCTTTCTAACAATCTGGCAGCAATTCAAGATGGCTTTGGAAACATTCAGCACAAAAGTTAATGCTGTTATTTATACCAAATATGTCTCTTTAACAGGAAAACAAAATTTCTGACAAAAGGAAAATTTAATTATTACAGATTGATATTCTGGAGGTAACAAAAATAGCCCCCAGGTTTGCAGATATGCAGGTTAGTGTGCTAAAAGAAAGATAACTTTATTATTTTTTAAAATTTTTTGTTTATTTTTGAGAGAGAGAGAGAGAGAGAGAGAGAGAGAGAGAGAATGAGTGGGGGAGGGGCAGAAAGAGAGGAAGACACAGAATGTGAAGCAGGCTGCAGGCTCTGAGCTGTCAGCACAGAGCCTGACGTGGGACTCGAACTCATGAACCGTGAGACCGTGACCTGATCCAAAGTCAGACGCTTAATTGACTGAGCCACCCATATGTTCCAAGGAAAGATAATTAAAAAAAAAAAAAAAATTCCAGTTTATTGCATTACCACTATTGATCCCTGATATAAATTGGTTGTAAATTAGTGAACTTCCTGTAAACAGAACTTGAGTGGTGACTAGTAGTGACAGTCTGCTGTTTAGGTTCCCTTGAAATTGTTCTGCTTCCCTGATAAAACTATAACAAGGGATGTAAAGAGATTGTTTTAATATATTGAGTGAATTATTTATATGAAAAACTACATTCCCATTAAAGGTTGATCTGTAACAGCTAACATTTATGTTGCTCACTATTTCTGTGTAGTCACATGACCAATATGACTGTTGCTTGATTTGGAAGAAGTAATGAAATTTTTAAAAGCAGTTGCATGAGCAAATATATCCATGACCAGCACGTGCATATTTGCAGTTTAACAAGTCATTTACTTTTGTTTAAATATTGAAAACTTTGGTGTCTCTGTGTGTGTGTGTATTGTATGCATTAGGTTTTATTTTTTTTTATTTACGTTTGTCTATGTACATATGGAGCACAATTTTAATTGCCTTAACAAAAAGTAAATATATGCATATTTTATATATTGTACACTCTGTTAAATATTTAGTTCATTCATCTTTAAAAACTAAATTTGGTTTTATAATAAAGAGTAATATAAAAGTGGAACACAGTGTTTTCACTTAAAAGTTCTTATCTGTTGAGAAATCTTGACTACTTCTTTAGCCTCAAATCTATCTTCCTTTCCCCAAATATGCTCTTGACACTAGCCCGATGACATTTCTTGCTTTCTCTTAAGTATATTGTGCACTTTCATATAGTGCATGCACATTTCTCTGCCAGAAACACCCTTTCTCTCTGCATCTCTACCTTCGGGATATTTCTGCTCATCTAATACAGATTCCCCTTTCTAAGTTTCTGTTTTTCTGCCATGCTGAGACTTGTTGATTCAGGCTTGAAGTACCTGTTTGTCTCTCCCAAAAGACAGTAAGTTCATTGATGGCAGAATCTGTGTCTATATCAGTATCTCCCAAATCTTACTCAGGGCCTGCCATAGAGCCATGACACAAGTCAGGGTTATGGAATGAATGAACGAATGAACAGAATGGCAACTGCTTTCTACAGGTAATTATATGTAAGCAAAAAGTTAAATGATCAATCTTAATATGATCAAAAGATGGTTGTTAAGTTTGCAATTAACTCTGAATATGAAAATAGTACTGTGTTAGGAATAATGCATTTAACATGTTTTCAGTGTTTCTGTTATGAAAACAACCCATCATCATGCAATCAGAATCTGCAAACATTTTCTTCTAAGGTGTGTATAAACTCATGACAAGATTATGTTGCTTCAGTATTTTTTATGTGCCAAACTTTCATAAAAAATCAACATGGCATTTGAAATGCATTGATTTATTGATCTTATTAAAATATTAGGGCTTCACTATTAATATATGTGCAATGATCAAACCTCAGGACTATTCATAGTTTATAATGTCCTAGATTTTATCTGCACATTCCCATAATCAAAGGAAAAGAAAGGTTCTGTTCTGAATAATTTATTCTTCTTTTATATCATTTCAATCAAAACATAGAATAAAACAATGTTTCTACCCTTTTATAATACTTGAATTTCAGTATTGTATTCGTTACTTAGTTTTTATCCACTGTCTTCCTCAGAGATATAGAGACATTTTCTAATAACACGAGGAACAAAATTAGTGACAAAGGAGAATTAGGAAAATCATGAAATGGAAGCATATGTGTATGCAGATATAAGAACTGATATTCCAGTTCATTCATTCAAATATTCATTGGACACCTTGTACATAGAAGGTGCTGCTTGCTGGAATATGGTGCTGAGAAAGCCAACACCAACAGTAGCCACATGGAACTACACACGTGGTCCTTATTCTCATGGAGCTTGCTGTCACTAGGAGTGACACACTCAGGAATATGTGTGTCTTTACAGCATAAAGCAGCTCAGTTCAGGAAGAGTACATCACAGAGATCTCATGCAGACCGTGAGGTCAGGATGAGCAGCCACTAGGAAGGGACTCTGGAGCTGTGATCTGAAAGGTAAATAGCAGTTAACTAAGGAGAGATGAAGGAAGCCTGTTCTGGTGGAGAACAGCGTTTCTGCAAAGCTCCTGTGGAGGGAAGGAAGAGCAAGAAGACTAAGGTGACTAAATGTAAGCAAGTGATGGTAGAACAAGAGGGTGAAGAACTGGGCAGGAATGTTCCCATGCAGAGTATTTTTTTTCTTTTAATATTTGTTTTTTTGGGGAGAGAGAGAGAGAGAGAGTGTGTGTGCGCGAACACGCAAGAGAGAGAGAGAGAGCAAGTAGGGGAGGGGCAGAGAGAGGGACGCAGAATCCAAAGCAGGTTGCAGGCTTGAAGCTGTCAGCCCAGAGCCCGACAGGAGGCTCAGACCCACAGACCTTGAGATCAGGACCTGAACCAAAGGCAGTCACTTAACCAACTGAGCCACCAAAACACCCCTTTCCATGCAGGGTCTTACACGTTGTGCTAAAGATCCGAAGAATTTAGATGTCTATCTTAAGGGCAATAGGAAGCTATTGAAGGGTTTAAAGCAGATTCTGAGTTGATCATATGCATTTATCAAATAGTTCCTTGTGAGGGAGGTGTTGAGAATACACTGAAAGGGACAGGAGCAGGAAAGCTGTTCATGGGTGCTTGGATTAGCTCAAGCAGTACAAGGTGGTGGTTTGGATTAAGAGTACTGGCTACAAAAATGGCCACTTGGCTTCATACTTTATTCTGAGACCCTTGGTGGCCAAAGAAAATGGAAAGTAAAATCAATTCTAAAATTCTTTTCTTTGGAGAGGAGGAATTTCTTCAGGAAAAGGGAATTTTTTCCTATAATTCTTTCTTGTATCTCTACGTAGAAATGTCTCACTTGCTCTTTTATTACATATATACAAAATAGGCACATTTTAAATTGTTTTTAAGTGAAATAAATTTCACAATTTTTGGTAGTGCCCTTTAATGAAACCTAAAGAAAATATTTAAGCACAGTTTTTTTTAAAAGAGCAGCTTTGCAGCGATTATATGTTAATCATGCCTTATGAAAGATTGATTTAGGGCATATTAATGGCTGCTCTATGCCCAGCGACATTTGGGGATCACCTCATACTACATCCTCCTTTGCTGTGAATCGCTCACAGAGGTTTCACTGAGTACTTGATGATACAGCTATTTGAACTTGAAGTTCAAATACTCTTAGAATTCATTCATAAACCAGCTTTCCTGGGATTAAATGGTCTCCAGGTTAAGTATCCTTGCTTTCAAATATCTTGATAAAATAGCAAAGAGACAGGAAGATACATAAATAGGATTATATATACTTTGCTGAAATTTTAAGATCTCACCATGCTTAAACCTCAAACTCCGAATTTAATTCATGGTTTAAATACAGACATATATCCAAATAAAACATATATTGTGTGTATATAGGTATATATACACACATGTAAATACATGCATACATACATATACATGTACATGCAATCCTTTACTCATAAACATACCTGCATGGTATTGGAGATTTCTCAGTCCTGGACTCAGATTTGGGGAGAAGTATGTTTTCTTTACCCTTCTATTGTAGAACCAAAGTAACATGAGAATCAAACATAGGCCTTTGCAGTAGGACTTAAGGTCAGCTTCTTGCTTTATCCTCTATTGGCTATATTACTTCATACAAATTACTTAATATGTTTATACCTAAGTTTTCATGTAAACAGGGAAAGAATACCTAACTGAAAGTGTTCTTTTGAGGTTAATGTATGTACACATGTAACGTTGAATGAAAGCATTAAGCTGTGTTCAGGGCTTGAAATTTAAACCGATAGACATAGCCTTTTTTCCAGTAGTATGCAAAATAATAATAATGATAACAACAACAAAGCTTTGTGTCTAAAAAGTAATCTTACATATTATGCTATACATAGTATATGTATAATCTATATAGCTTGATACATATTATGAAACTCCCATAGACTGTGTTAGTAGCTGTGGGTAAATACATGCATGTTATTATGGGGAAACATACATAGACTGTGGAGGTATGTAGATGTGGATGGATATGAATGTCATGGTAGCTACATTTTCACAGGACTCATGAGGTCTACTGTAGTTTAAATAAACACATTCCATTTCTTGCAGATCTCATTTTCTGTAGACTGAATAAAAGAAATAGTCAAGCTTTATGGTCATCCCTTGTTTTGTGGTTAAAGGTTACACCAAGGGCAGATTAAACAGTAACTTGGTACTCACATGATGGACCATCTGGAGATATTTATAGTTCGCTACTTAAGTATGTCAGGGAACTTCATAGTTGTTAGGCTGGATAATACTGGAGGACTTCCTGTTGCTTCTCATTAACTCATGAAAACAAGAGACAGAGTTGCTGTGGGTTTAAACTTGACTAAACCCTTTGCTTTCCTTGGTTTGTCTCCTCTACTCCCTGTTTGTTTGTTTGTTTGTTTTTCATATCCTTTTGCAGAGGCAAAATGTAAATATTCTCTAAACTCTACTTCTGTATCTTACTGAGAAGGAGAAGAAGAAACTCTTTGAGTTTTTAAGTATGCGTAGGTCAACAAGATTCCTTCTAGGACTTTTCATCAAATATCTGAGTACTACAGTTTCCTATTGCTAAAGCTCTTTAATTCTTAGTTTTTCTTTCCCCAAGAATCACATTGTAACTCCTTTATACTGATATTTATTACCATTTTTTAAGGATAGAAAAATCAGTTAAGATTTGAGTAGCAATAGGTATCTTGAGCTTTTTCATACCAGCATTGGGTTGAGTCTTCCAACTTCACATTTAGATCTATGCTTCTGCCTAGCTGGATGTGCAGGGCTATTTGCTCATCTCTGTTATTTCAGTGTCCTGTTTTTGAAGTTGTACAACATTATGACCCTTGCTTTTTAGTGTCACTTTTACCGAAGCCATTGATAATAAATAACACCTTAGTTAAAACAATGAAATATTTCTTGGGAAATAAAACAATTTTCAAGAGTGTCTTTAATAAAATTTATTTTGTTATGAGATGGTTTAAATACCAGATTTACAACAATCATATGCCATTCGGCGATTAATATTTAATGTTAAATATTAAGTCATAAGCTATCCCCATACTAACTTTTCCACGTCATTGCAATTTCTCAGCAGCTTATTAGAGAACCCATTACTCTTTAGTGCAGATAAAACTGTGGCATATTCATTTATTCATTTAACCCTCCCCTTACCCCCTAGTGTGGGATCTGGCCATTTGCAAGGCACTCTGTTAGGCTTTGGACATATTCAAAAGAATAAAATAGCTTCTCAGCCTTTGCAGTATTCACAGTTGAAAAGGAGATCCCACATAAACTCTAAATTAAAATGTATCAAGTTGAATATTAAAATAGAAGTAACTTTGGCAAGCTGTAGGAGACAGAGCAGAGAATGGTTCATTCACTTTGGGGCGACAGGGATTAGTTTCATACAAGAGGTGACATCTCGAAGATATCTAGAATTTGAATAGATAGAGAAAAAATGCCTTCTAAGCAGAGGGACTAGAAAATACAAAATAAAGATCATAAAGATTCAGAGAACACAGTGATAAGCAAGAAGGTGAGTGTAGCTAGAGCATGATTATAAGAGGCAACATTTTTGTCGATGTCTTATGTCGCCATATGCTCTATTCTAGATGTTAACCTCCTTGTCATATTCTTTTTTTTAAATAATTTATTCATTTTTGAGAGAGAGACAGAGACAGCATGAGCAGGGGAGGGTCAGAGAGAGAAGGAGACACAGAATCTGAAGCAGACTCCAGGCTCTGAACTAGCTGTTAGCACAGAGCCTGATGCGGGGCTCAAATCCACGAACCGTGAGATCATGACCTGAGCTGAAGTTGGACGCTTAACCCCCTTCCTTGTCATATTCTTAAAATAAACCTTATGAAATAAGATGTGTGTTATCTTTATGTTAGAGAGACGTTGAGAAATACACGTAAAGCCAAGCACATGGCCTGGAACAGGATTCAGACCACCCCATACTTTCTGATTTTTAACCCGGTGTATTGTAAACAGTGTTAGACTGAACAGAGTGAATGAAAGAAAGTAAGTAGAAAAGGCACTTCCCAGAACAGAGATGATAACATATCACACAAAGTAAGTAAGTGTAATTCAAGAATTGCCTGGGGAAAGAGGGGATTTAACCTCAACCATGACCATCACCACAAATAGATTTTTTGAGTTCTCACGATTGGGCTTGACATGTAAATTCAGTTCTAGACATTCCCTTGCTTAATGCTACCAGTTAATTTTTAATCCGTCCAAAATGTTAGCATTTTTACTAATTTTTAAACTAAAACCAAGAGTCAAAGATTAGTTGTTACCTATGTTTAATTTTAAATACTGAATTTAATTTAGCCAACAATACTGAGCAGTTACCCAGGAACACTTCTCTCCACATCGTCTGGAAAAGTAACCTGGTTTTGGTTGTAATCTCCTGAGGTTTTCTGACTGAGAAGACTCCTCCTTTGAGGAGTGATATTGGACATCTCTCTGGATTTTTGAATTGCCAAACAGCAATGAGTTTAGAAGCATCTGTGTTTCTTGGCAACAGATATAACATTTGTGGAAGAGTCCAATAATTTAAATCCTTCTACATGTCTGTACTGGAAAACAAAATGATCTATTCAACTTTGGTATTCTTTTATTCTTTGACCCTTTAACTACAAAAAATAGAAAACAGTGTGGTCTACTGAAGTAAATTAGACAAAGAAAACTCCCTTCTCTGATACAAAAGTATATATAGATTTATATAACCTTATATATGACCTATCAAGGCATTACATAGAAAAACACACACATATAGGTATTCTAAGTATTTTATAACTTAGACTTAAAATCTAATAACCTGAATTTTAATATCTTGGGTCACTCTAAAATATTTAATATTTTAGTTTACAAGAATGAATTAGCAGTTTGTATATGAATATTTTGTACTTTTCAGGAGGAGGCTTTTATATCCTATACTAAATAGCAAATGCTACACAGCATTTCATAGTATAAAATATACCCCATTTTGTAACTTGGTGATGCCAATTTCCTTTACCTACACTAAGAAAATGGGAACATATGTTAAAAACAGATGTTATTTTGAAAGCTCTATTACTAAACGTCCTACCTTATCATTGGATTTTGACTTAATACAAAAAATGTTTTGAGTTCTTTTAAAAAATACTTAGGATCTCACATTTTCAGAGTTAACATAAAAATTCTGAATTATGTGATCTTCATAGGAGATGTTTGGTATCCATGCTTTAGAATTTCATTATTTTTCTCTCTATGTTCACAGTGAGGAGAATGATCAGAAAATTGATTGCAAATACATAAGGGAACTCAAAAGGTTCGATCATATAATATTCTGAGAATAGTTTCCTAATGTAAAATGTTGATTTAATAAATTTACCCATCTCCTTGTTTACCTGCTGGCTGCAGGCCTTTTCTACTAAATTCTAGCTTTTAAATGATATCAACTACTTTAGTCACATCAGAAGACATAGTATACACATCTGAGGTTTTGTTCTGTACTAGTAATTGAACTGTTTTTTTAATCTTATTTTTTTTTCCTGTTTTCGCCTCATTTCATAAACTCATTCCTTAAGTCTAGGAGTTCTAGTAAATATTGCTCTAGAGTAGCTATAGCTGTTGTTTTTCAGTTTAACAGTTGCAAAACAATGACTGGGTTTTATGGTTGTTGTCTCTCTGCAAACTGCATAGCTCCACAGAAATTTATCTTGTGGTTATTTGTGTGGAGAGTGATAAGAGAGTCTGAGTCTCTGAAAATAACGGAAACTGACAGCCTCTTGCTAGGATTACTATATTTTGTCTCTGAGCTTTACCATCTGAATAAAGACCCAAGGTAAGGGAAATCTGATTTGAAAGGAAAATGCGGGGCACCTGGGTGACTCAGTCAGTTAAGCGTCTGACTTCAGCTCAGGTCATGATCTAACAGTTCGTGGATCCGAGCCCTGCATCGGGCTCTGTGCTGACAGCTCAGAGCCTAGAGCCTGTTTCAGATTCTGTGCTCTCTCTCTCTGACCCTCCCCCACACATGCTCTGTCTCTCTCTGTCTCAAAATTAACCCCCCCCCCCAAAATTTTTTTAAATGAAAGTGAAATCTGATTGGATGGTCTCTAGACAATTCCTCCTATCATGGGTTTGCAGAATGAGATTGTTCTAAATTCTTGGTTAATAGCACATAAACTGAATTGTTGTAGTATAACCTGCCATATGAAATAGAAATACATTTAAAAAAAATTTATAGTTTATTTATTTTTGAGACAAAGAGAGACAGAGCATAAGGGGGGGAGGGTCAGAGAGAGAGGGAGATATAGAATCTGAAGCAGGCTCCAGGCTCTGAGCCAGCTGTCAGCACAGAGCCTGATGCGGGGCTCGTACCCATGAACTGTGAGATCTGACCTGAGCCAAAGTCGGACGCTTAACCGACTGAGCCACCCAGGCACCCTGAAATAAAAATACATTTTGTCACAACCTTAGAAAATGTGAGATTGTAAGTTATAAGAATATTCTAGTGTCTTTCAGAACCTAGGAGATACCATATTTTATAGAGAGCAGCTGCTAAAGCTTATCTTTTTAGAAACAAGTATGTATAGTGTGAAGGTTGAATCATAATTAATACTCGTGGCACTTAGCTCTGTGGTAAGAGCAAAATTGTAATTAGAAAATAATTATCATGAAATACGGAATTATACCTTTGTAAGGCCTTTAGAAATTGAGTCACTAATTTGGCACATGGTGATTAAGTGTTAATTCCTTTTCATGAGAAAATGGTCAGTTTATGAAGTTGTGGAATTTTTTTGCCCATATTGTTTTTCACCAAACAAGTCCTTTCACTGATACATTCACTTAAAAATCACATAGCACATATATGCTTAAGATGTTTTTAGATTATTATGAAAAGTCTTTCTGAGCTTAATCACACATAAAACATTAAATATTTCCTGAAGCATTTGAGCTTCAGTAAAATAGCCTCGTACAACTGATACAGATTAACTCAGCCCCCTCCTTGCACCCATTTAGAATATGTTCTTTAAATCGCTACTGTAATAAATGGCTGTGTAATGTGTAAGCTGCCATGTCATCTTGGTCAAATCACTGTTACCTGAGTTGAGAGAAGGTATCACCTCCACATATTCTAGACCAGACTGATAAAATGCTCATGAGATTCCTCCACAGCTGGACTGGCTATCTAACTGAAACTGACCTTGGTGTCCTGTGACTTTTTGCCTTGTTCATAGCTAGATTCCATCCACTGATAGCCATATTGATGGCACATTTCCCGGTGATCCCGAAGTTATTTAGAGAAGATTCTGACACTTGGCAGTATCCAATAAACATTCCAAGTTTCTCAGGAATTACATTTGGACATCTCTAAATGAATAACAGAGATTAGATGAAATCCCCATGTAATAATCTGTGCCCATATTTTTTTTAACCAACACACGCCGTTGGGCTTATTGTTCAGTGTTCCACACAGTTGGTTTTGCTGCATTGAAAAATCACTATGAACACATTTCAAAATAATCTAGCTGGCTCCATTTTTGTCTGCTAAACTGCACTGAATACAATCTGTGATTGCAACTTTGCCTATGCTTCAATCTATTAGCTATTTTTGAAGGATGCATAACTTAATTGAAAGATAAGTACAACCTTTTCACTTAGAATCCTTATGAAAAATGTAAAAGATGCTTTGCCAGTCTGAATAGTTAATTGAGTTTGACTGTACCAGGGTAAGATGCAAAAAGAGTGTGTCTATGGCAACTCTTTATGTCATAAAAAATTTAAAGGGCCTTATTTAATGTGACTCCTTTTTAAATTCACTTAGTGGAGTAAGTAGAACTGGATATATAATTAGAGTCTAAGATTCAAGCATCATAATTGAAGTAAGATAATAAGAAGAGGTTCATACAATAATGATTGAGCTCCAAATGAATACGTTCTTCCTTAAACTCAACTAAAATCATGTAACTCTTGAATTAATTCAGCATGATGTAATCATAATTAGTACATGGATGATAAGTATATTACTTTATAAAGGTAAAGTGCCTTCTGAAGGTACACTCTTAGGGCATACCAGGATCTTTCCTGTACATTACTCTGTTTGAATCTCCAGTTAGCCCCGGATATATGTTTGTCCATTTTCTTGATGAAGAAACTGAAACATACAAAATTTAACTTGTTCAGGATCACCTAATTAGTATAGGATAAAGTCACACTCAGACCCAGATAGTCCAACTTCAAGTTTAGTGTTCTTCTCCTTGTGTTCTTTATTTGTGTCACAGAGAGCACCGAGTTTGTGGCAAGGGTAGAATAAACACACATTTCTGCACTATGTGTCAGATGAATGCTCTGTTTCCAAGAGACCAGGTTTAGCTATTGGATTTTTCATTTACTTGTCTCTTCTTCCAGGAAATATTCTCTTTTTAACTTTTTTCTTGAATGTTCTACTTTCTTTAGGTAAAATCAAGTAAATAAACATATTCTTTTAATAAGGAAGTTTTGTAGTAAGCCAATCATATTTCATACCTTTTATTTTTTAGTTTTTCTTTTTTTCAAGTTTTTATTTTAATTCCAGTTAGTTAGCATTATAGTGTAATCTTAGTTTCAGGAGTAGAATTTAGTGATTCATCACTTACATATAACATCCGCTGCTCATCACAAGTGCCCCCAGTAGTCTCCATCCACCTCCCCTCCACTAACGCTCAGTTTGTTGTTTATACTTCAGAGTCGGGTTTCCTGGTTTGCCTCTCCTTTGCCCTCATCTAGGCTCATCTGTTTTGTTTCTTAAATTCTACATATGAGTGAAATTGTATGGTGTTTATCTTTCTCTGACTTATTTCACTGAGCATAATACTCTCTAGGTAATTTTTATTTTGATATTTATCTTCCACTAAGCATCAACTTAGGGATTGTGTCTATAGCTTTCGTTTAGATAAAACTCTTCTGTTCATGCGGCAAGAACTCGCAGTCACAGTGTTAGGGCTGTCAGGGTGGGACTCTCCCCTGACCATAATTTGTTGCTCTCCTAACATACATAGGCTGAGATTAAGGTTCAGGAGTATGCTAAATAGGTGTGTATATATAAACCTACACACTGAAATCATATGTACATGTAACTACATATTAAAATAGACTCAAATGTGTCTCTTTACTCTGTGGATATATGATCACTTATTGAATGTTTAAATGGGATTTTAACATGATAAAATGGCTTCATTATCCTTTCTAGACAATCTGCTAGCAGTAGCTTTTCCAGCAGCCTATCCCTCCCCAACCTTTTTGATACCACACCAAGAATTTCTTCCCCATTCTGTTGATGTAATTATCTTTGCATAATTTTGAGCAAGATTTCCTGGCAATGTACATCCACAAAATTGTTGATATGGCTTGAGCTCAAATGATGCTTCTATTCAATTTGTTTACCTTTCAGCTTGAGCAGAGTTTTTGTGTCACGAAAAAATAGCAAGAGAGAATATTATAGTAGAAATGAACTTTTATGGATGGGTTTATTTTAAGTAAATATTGGCTGCCGAGGATCCAGGCATTTTAGCATTTTCTTGGACTCCCTAACCATAACTCTTAGCCCAAAGCAAAACTTTTCTCAAGTGATAGTGAAATATCTAATTGCATTAAATCCTAATTATTCCATGAACTACCTTGAACTAAACTGCCTCTGAGTTTTCCTGCTAAGAAACGGACTGTTTGTTTATTGCTCATTTCCCCCAAATCAAGGAAAGCTGTTGTTCTTCAATTTAGATTGATGTTGACAGGGTCCTCTTCATAACAGCAGGTGTTAGGCTATAATTGGTCATTATAGAATTATGTTTTGCTTGAAGGAATTCAAGAAGCAAGAAAAGTGTGTTCTTCTGGTGTATTGACTCTGGCTGAGAAATCAAAAGAATGGCAGAGATAATATGTAAATTAACAGAATTTGTCATTTTATTGAGCGATCGATATTTTTAGAAGGCATTAAAATCACCATGAATGTCCCTGGGAA
The DNA here is from genome assembly GCF_003009895.1 of Hyaena hyaena. NCBI lineage: Eukaryota > Metazoa > Chordata > Mammalia > Carnivora > Hyaenidae > Hyaena > Hyaena hyaena. The sequence goes on along the minus strand of NW_024081101.1, from coordinate 694,906 downwards.
ACCACTCTTCGTGGGCCTAACCTACAAATTATTCATCTTACTATTGCCCTTTTTTAAATATAAAAATTCAAAATAGAAGAGCAGTACAGGAAACAAATTACAGCCAGATGACCTCTTTGATAGAGTGGTAAGAAACTGGGAGGTACAGAAATAAATAGGTTAATAGTATTGAGTAACTACTCAGTTGCAAATGCCTTGCTTTTCCATGCAATGTATAAAGCATTTAGCACCAGTATTTGATTAGCTTACATAAAAATAATACTACTTTGTAAATACCTATAAACAGAGATGGCCAAGATAGCCTAAACTCTAAGAGGGCTGTTGCTGAGTAAAACAAAATGTTACTGGTTTAAAGTAATAGGTATAAGTCTTTGTATTATGGCACATATTTATACAATTAGGAAGGAAATAGAGGTAATATAAGGCAAGGTTTAATTATACACTTGTAATCCATTTTCAATACTTTTTTGGGTATTTTCAATATATTTTGTAATGTTTTTACTTATTTTTGAGAGAGAGATAGAGACAGCATGAGCAGGGGAGGGTCAGAGAGAGAGGGAGTCACAGAATCCAAAGACAGGCTCCAGGCTCTGAGCTAGCTGTCAGCACAGAGCCCGACACGGGGCTGGAACCCACGAACCGTGAGACCATGACCTGAGCTGAAGTCAGACGCTTAACCGACTGAGCCACCCAGGCGCCCCTTGAGTTTTTTTTAAAATTGATTTATTTGAGAGAGAGAGAGAGTACGAGTCGGGGAGAGGGAGAGAGAGAGAATCCCAAGCAGGCTCAGCACTGTCAGTGACTCTGACTGAGCTACTCAGGAGACCCTAATACTTTTTTTTTCTTTAAGTAAACTCTGCGCCGTATGTGGGGTCGAACTTATGACCCCAAGAATAAGAGTCACATTTTCTACTGAGTGAGCCAGCCAGGAGCTCCACTTATAATCAATTTTTAAAGTAAAAACTTGACTAAAAAAAGATGATATGTAGTGTGACCTTGCCTGTGGTTTCAAAAATCCTTAAGCATGCAGAAAATAATCATTCACTTCCCATACCTAAGTGAACCTTAATTGATTATTTTCTCTGTTGCTTCCTATGCTTTTTTTTTTTGCTTTCAACACACAGTCAGATTTCCAATCTGTTAACGTTGTTGAGATCCGTTAACATTTGAGATCCGTTACCGTTAACATTGTTGACCATGAATATCATGAACTGGCTAATAGAAATGCTGCATCACAACACAAACACAGTTAAGTTGCTCCGGCATACTGGGGAGAAGACCATTTTGAATGACACCATGTTTTTTTATTGAATTTATAAGTGAAATGAAGTAGGATTTTATTATATCCAGTCCTTGCCTATATTAAAAAGGTTCTATACATACTCTCATGGCAAAGGGCACTATCTCCTCAGCTGTCACTGCTCTTGGACAAGTCCTTATTTAAAGTCATGTATATTCTAAGGTCTTCCTTTGAGAAACACTAGTGCAAGAACTCTTGGGCTCTGGATTCTTTATTACAACCTCAATTGAATATATCTCTTGAAATATCATTCTTTAATAATATTTGAAGGAATTTCAGTGGCTATTTGCATTGGTGCTACCTTTGTTGTTTTATCCAATGTTTTACATGCCAACTAAAAATTACAATGGTTTATGATTCAATCAGCCTTATGGAATGCACCATTGATAATTCAGCCCATTAAACAATTAACATCATCCCTATTAGTACTGAGGTTACTTCCCAATCATAAATAAATAAATAAATAAATAACAAATATTTCCCTATTCATAGAAAGTCACCTCTTGGGTAATTGTACTTGAAACCACCTCTTCTTTCTTTGCCCTGATGCTCTGTCACCAGTTTGTCCTCTGTCATGTGCCATTCTGATGATTATCGGAACAGTCATTTGCTTCTTCGTGGCTTTTATATATGAGAGAAGCCATTCTTTGTTTCTGAGGTTACAGAATTCACATATTGAATACAGAAATTTCCAACAACCTTGTTTCCATGTGCCTTGTTAGTAATATTCTGAATTAGCTACTGTACAGAATTATGCATTTATGAGACCAAGTAGGTATGTCTGTTATCCATGCATACTCTGCCAAACTCTATGCAGAGTACTTCACTGTACTTCATGTCTCTGCCTCACATATATTCTCTCTTGGGTGAGTGGTTTAAGGATGACAAAGATCCTTATGCGTTTTTCTTGGCCTGTAAATAACTGTCTAAGGACTCTTTGAAAAAAAATTTCTACACTTGTACAAAAGCATTGCGCTCTGATTTTTCATGTGTTATATTATGTCTTCCTTCTGGTTGCATTAGCAGGATTAGTTGTTTTACATTCCACTCTCTAGGGTACCCAGCCTTGGATTACTCCCATTGGGGTAAAACCAAGCATACCTCCAACACAGTTGTTGGCATTAATTACAGTAGAACATAGGCCAGCCAGCCATCCTCTCCAGCTGTCTTAGTCTGCTTCTTACTTTTGGAAGAGTATATGGATATCCAGGGGCTGAAGTCTACAGTACATTATCGGTACTGTTAGTGTCCTGTGCCATTTACTCCAGTTTCTTAGGATTGGCCTCGTTACCTCTTCCTACCTCCAATACTCTGAAACGTGTTTTAAGCTGCTTTTTAAAATTCCTATGGCTCTGCAAGCCCATATAAAGTAAAATTGACTTGCTTCAATTTATGAATTCAGGTTAACATTCTCTTACGTAAAGCTAGGAAGCGCTGGCCCATGTAGCATTGCCCCTTTGCATTTAGTTTTGATGCTGGAGGCATATCCCTCAAGTGTATTGCCTAACAGAGTCCTGAGACAAAGAATTTAAGGCCCAGTAGAAGAGGTTAGTTAATATTAACCTTGCACATGCGTATGCAGGCATTGGTACATAACATCCGTGAGACTGGGAGATAAGGATGGCTACCTCTTCCACTTAAAACCTCTTGAGCTCTTTATATAGCCGAAGAAAACAGATAATTAAAACCTTGCCAAGAAATAAGGTTATAAACAGTGGGCTTTCAGAATTTATTGTAAGTCTGTTGGCTTTGGAATCCCAAGCATATGATTGGCATCCTTTATGCAGTGAGTACAGCTCATGATTTCCCTTGCCAGTGAGTAGCGTATACATTTCATCTTGCCATCCTAATGCTATTACGGATACAAACAGGTACTTTCTCCTGAAGTGCTTTGTGTGTGTGTGTTGCCGTAAATCATACTTAATGAGTCAAATTGATACTTTCCTGTCTTGGTAAAATAAATCTCTATTTGAAAGTGGGAAAACCATACAAGCAAAAATATTATTTTTTGAGAGAATTCTGTTATTTTCATTATATATTGATATTCGGAAGTTCTGGGTACCCCGAGAGCCAATATTTACGATGATGTTGGAGCCTAAGGCCTCACTTCTAATCAGATATAAAATTTTTATAGGATTATGCTTTATTTTGATTGTAGTAATTTTTTTCAAGTGGTATATACATGGGTGGAGGCCATCAAGCGTAGGTAAATTCCAAATTACCCTGTGTCTCATTCACCACATTTCTCTAGCCACCAATCTTAATCCAGCAAGAAAGATAGCCACTGCCTCTTCTGTTGAATTTTTTCTCTTTCCCTGCTGTCTACAAGCCTATTTAGTCACCTTGGGCCACTATAATGACATACTCCAGACTGGGTGGCTTAAACAACACACATTTATTTCTCACAGTCACAGAGGCTAGGATGTACAAGATGGAGGTGCTGGCAGATCTGACCCCTGGAGTAACTCTCTTCCTTGGTTGCACACAGCTCCCCCATCTCTGTGACTTCACAAGGCAGAGAGAAAACTTTGGTGTCTCTTCCTCTTCTTAGAAGGATATTGATCACATCATTGGGCCCCACCCTCAGGACCTGATATAAACCTCATTACCTCACAAAGGCCCCAACTCATCACATTGAGGGTTAGGAGTTCAACATATGAATTTGGGGGTAGGGGGAGCACAAATGTTTAGTCCCTAACAAAACCTGTATATTTCGACAAGCCTTGAGCTCCTGTGCTTCTCAGACTTGGAATTCCTGCTGCTTAGTATAGTGGCTGGCAATTCACTCTATTTCAAATAAATGAACTAAATAATGAACACTGTTCAGTACAATTCTGTCTGTTTACATCTGTATGTATTTCAATTATATTTTTTGGATGGTGATAGAATTTCACTGAGCCATTGACAGTCTATAGTTTAACAAAATTTAATTGAAAGAGCCAAATTATATCACTGTGTATATTTAAAGAGTTTCTTAGATAAAACAAAAGGGAGAGAACAGTGAAAAGGAAAGGGTTTCACTACGTGACTTAGTCTTTGTGGGGGGGGGGGGTTTCCTCTTAGAAAGTTGCAATCATAAATGAAAATGTCTTTCTTTTTTACCGTTAAAGGGGTGACATTTTTGCTACAGAGTATGTGATGTTAGTTTGTGAGTTTTAAGGAATATTCCATTCTCTGCAGAAAACAAATGGGAGAAATATAGGGGCACCTGGGTGGCTCAATTGGTTAGGCATCTGACTTTTGATTTTTGCCTCAGGTCATGATCTCATGGTTGTGGGATCGACCCCCACGTTGAGCTCTGCACTGAGCGTGCAGCCTGCTTGGGATTCTCTCTCCCTCTCTATGTCCCTCCCCTGCTCATCTGCATGTGCCTGTCCACTCTCTTTCTATCTCTCTCTCTCACAATAAATAAATAAACCTAAAATCATTATTTAGATAATATTACATGAATAATGAATGAACTATTATTACATCAGACAATCTCTGTGTTTTGCCAATGTTGGTAGGGATTTTTTTCCTTCATAAACTCTCACTAAATGTGTTCCATCAAGAGAATCTGAAAAACATATATATGTGTATATATATATATATGTGTGTGTGTATATATATGTATATATATAAATTCTACATATTGTCAGTACTTCCTATGAAGAAAGGAATTGCTTATCTGCTCTCATGTTTTGTCTTGGTGATGTTCTTCAATTCAAATGCACGCACAGGAAAAAATAGAAAAATTCAGAATCTGCTTTTCCATATGGGTTAATAAAGGTGGGGGGAAGATTGGTATTGCCTGAAGTGGAAAGTGTGTGTCTTTATGTATGTTCACCATAGCAGGTCATCTGGAATTTTAATTTTCAACTGTATGCCCATGCCAGAGCATACAGATTCTACCTCAGTTGATCTGAAGTGAGATATGGCAATGTGTAATATTTTAAATCTCCTCAGGTGATTCTAATATGTATTGGGGTGAAGAAGTGGCTCCCAAGGTCTAGGAATCTATTATAACTCTCAGAAGTTTACAAGAGCCATCTTAGTAATGCCTTTGATTCTTTTCCTATGGAAATATGTTCCTCTTATCAGCTGAGGAGAAAACCACTAAATCCCAGATGCCATCCTCCCCTAAAACCCACTCTGCTAGTGTTAGATTCTTCATAAACCGATCCTGGCTGCCATTCTAGGAAGAGTTATAAATACCAGTTCTCTTGTTTTCTGCCCCCAATAGTTAACATTTTCAGGGATTTAGTAAAATTGTCTCCTGAACTCTTTAGGTTTGTTTCAGGTCCTGTGGAACATCACCCTACAATGTACACACGTTTTATACCCATAGTAACATTGGGTACTTTGTCATTTTCTACTTTCTCTTGTAATTTTTTTTTTTAAAATGTCATTGATTATTGGAGAGGATCATAGACAAAGAGATTTGGCAGAATCTCTGGTAAGCAAAATAGATATTGTTTATTTCAGTATTGTTAACTTTATTATCATTGATTTCTTTTCCCAAAATGAAGTATTACTAATCTTTAAAGAAATAATTCTCTTAAAGGCCAATATTAAGTAAATCTTTACCAGTGCGCAAGAATATAAGTGAAACAGTTTAAATATAGTTGAATTATTAAGTAGAAACTTAGATAATAAGGTTAGGAGAACTTGATGTGCAGTGTCCCCTTATGTTGATATGTAAACTTTCACTTTCAGATAAGTGTTCCGAAACTAGAATCTGCATGGCACAGATGGAAGAATGATGCCATCATGTCCAATCTGCTCTTTAGTGAAGATATGTCATATGTTTATTGATGATTGCAAGTATATTGGCACATTAAAACTTTGTATTTAGTACTAGAAAGTCTAATGTAAATTGGGTAAAGAAGTTGCTACTTTTGTGAAGTCCACAGAGAAGACTCCTTGGGTTCTAGTAAGAAACAAAATTGTCCATTTCTGCAATTACTGTAGACACATGTGTAGATGAGAGTTAAATGCACAGACTGATCAGACATAAATCTACCTATTCTAGAAGAGAGGATGGATGAGGAGTAGAGAGATTACTTAATATCAAGTCAATTCCATCTTTAGTGCCATTTGAATCCTATCGCCAAAAGTGATTATTTATCAGGAAAAACCGACTTCCAGTATTCGAGTCTCTGCATTTTAATTTGCCCTTATTAAAGGAAGGTTGGTTTTTTGTTTTTTTTTGTTTTTGTTTCTGTTTTTTTTTTTTTTTTTTCATTTCTGGGATATGATCAACATCTGCCAAAAAAAAAAAAAAAAAACAGTATTTAGTCAATATGAGCAACATGGGGGCACCTGGGTAGCTCAGTTGGTTAAGTGTCTGACTCTTGATTTCAGGCTCAGGTCACCATCCCATCATCATGGAGTCGAGCCCTGCATCATTCTCTGTGCTAAGAGTGGAACTTGCTTGGGATTCTCTCTCCCTCTGCCCTTCTCCCCACCCCGCTTTCTCTCTCTGAAAAAAATACTAAAAATGTTTAAGTTTTTAACATTACTTTATATGGCCAAAAAGCAAACTGTTAATAACGTATATTGTCTTCTGTAGTGTTTAGAGATAGATTTGTGTTGTTACAACCTAAAGCTGGGGTTTATATGGTAAAGAGAAACACTCAAGTTTAGTGAATAATTTTTGTTATTTATCAATAGTAACTAAGCTTTACCAAATGAATAGGGAAATTTGTATTAAAGATATCAGGAGGAAAAAAAAAGTTTTAAATAAGAGACATGGGGGACTCTAAAGAGTCTGCAGCTCTGATGCTGTAACTAAAATTCTGCTCGGGATTCGGCCGACTCTCAGCCACGGGCAAACACTTGCCCTGTTTTAAGAGCTTTCACGAAAGCCTCTGGAAGTAACAGAGGAATGGATTTACAGCTATCATTTAATCATGGGAAGATGCCTGGGGACAAAGTGGCTCCAGCCACCTTTGATTTGTGGTCAGCAGGTATAGACTTCATGGCGAATGGAACAGGATCTGCTTATATAGTCCTCTACTGCAGTCCCTGAGTCTTGCCGCCTCCTCTCTCATCTAACCACTGCAGAAACACCACTGAGATTAAAGTACCTTGGGTGAATATTAGCATATCAGGTACCCAGCCTGTGTTGCTCAACCAAATATTCTTCCAGTATTCCTCCCATGCTGTATTAATCTAGTTTACTTATGCAATATAACAGATTGAGGCAGCCTTCCCCAAAGCTCATCACTTTGAACGCTAAAAGATTGGTTTTACACCAAGTTAAAATCTGCATTCTATAATCTGTGTATAAAAAGCAAAAATACACATCCACTTTCAAACGTAATGCCTTGCAAGTTTCTACTGAGTGCTTATATATCTTTATAAGTATCCCGAGCAAAATAAGTTTCAACTTAACAGGTTTTTTTTTTTTTCCAAACTATTTTTATCTTGAATTTAAAAGAGAGTAAAATAACAAGAGCAAATTTGTTTTAAATTTCTGCCTTGTTGGCACGTTTAAGTATTTAGAACTGACATCATCTTAAATGTGTAACTTATATAATGGATGAGTCTAGGCCAGACTTTCCAAAAGTGTGTTTTAAAGAACACTGATCATATTAGATGCTGAATGAAAAACACATTGTTGGAATATGATGGTTTTGTTTGCTTCTTTGGAAGGTCACAACCAAAGCCTTAAAAATTTCTGTAGTGAGGGGGCGCCTGGATGGTTCAGTTGGTTAAGCGTCCGACTTCGGCTCAGGTCATGATCTCACGGTTGGTGGGTTCGAGCCCCACATTGGGCTCTGTGCTGACAGCTCAGAGCCTGAGGCCTGTTTCAGATTCTGTGTCTCCCTCTCTCTCTGCCCCTCCCCCACTCACGCTCTGCCTCTGTCTTAAAAATGAGTAAACATTTAAAAAAAAATTTCTGTAGTGAGAACAAATTGGTGGTTGCCAGAGAGGAGGGTGTTGAGGGGACAACAAGGGTAAAGGGGATTAAGAAGTAGAAGCTTCTAGTTTTAAAACAAATAAGTCTTGGGGGTGTAATATACAGCATGAGGAATATAGTCAGTAGGACTGTATTAAATTTGTATGCTGACAGATGGTAACTAGACTTATTGTGGTGATCATTTTGCAGTGTTTGCAAGTGTCAAATCACTGTATTGTACACCTGAAGCTAATATATTGTATGTCATTTATACCTCAATAAGTTAAAAGTTAAAATTTCTTTAGCAAAAAATATTTTATGGGTTTAATTCCAATTTATCCTAACCTTAAATCACCAAAATGTAGTGGTTTTATCAAGTAATACATGGTAACTTTCTAAGGGATTGGAATTTTATGAAACTCACTTCCATAAGCACATGACTAGAATATTCTGTGCCTTTATTAATTATATAAGCACTAGGATTGCACATTACTTTACCATTCGTTTTGAAAAATAGTATGAAAAGACTTAACTGAACACTCATCTTGGCTTGATATTATTAGCTGAAATTCATGGTCTTCAATTTATGTAGAATAGAAATTTCTACTTTTTTCTGAAAATGTATGCATTGATAGGACTATTGTTTTGTTATGGAAATAAAGAATTAGGAACACATGTATCTTTTGTAGAACTTCCTTCACCTTATCACTGCTATCATGTAAAAATACCTTTGTAAGACTTTTCCTATTTTATAACACACCTTTAGAAGTCAGAAAAATGTGTATAACATTACCCCTGGTCTTGGCTCTAGGAAATTCTTTACCTTCATCTGTGCATTGATAGAGAGGGAAAAGTAAGCTGCGACTTGGAGTTCCTTCCCATAACAGGTTACACAGTTGAACCCTCCTCTGGGTCTTGGCCAAAGAAACCTGAATCACAGTGGATTGAATAGAGTGGTGATTTAATATGTCTTTCCAGAATGATGCAAGGTAGTCAGTTTCAGTACCATCACCAACTCAGGAGCCCCTGTGGTTCACTTCCATCCTCACAAATTATATGCTGGCCCTAACATGGACTCCTCAGACCTCTCACCAGGTGAGAGAGAGAGAGAGAGAGAGCCCTCTTTAACACATTTTTCTGGTAGCCACAACCAACAAATCCTGCTTACATTTTAGTGGGGATTAGGGATACACACACACACACAGACACACACACAGACATATACATATACATATACATATATATATATGTACACATATATTATTATATTAGCTGAGAAAACTTACAGTCTCAATAATGTGAGAGTCTCTGAATAAGGGATAAAGGAATAGTGGACAGGCAGTTGCCTCTGACAGTGGTGATTAAGTGAACATAGTCAAGTAAGATATGGCTATGACCACTGGTGTCTAACTGTTGGGCAGTGTCCAGGCATAAGTAAGAGGCAAGCAAAACAAAGATTTCATAAGTAAGACCCAACTCTGTTCTTTGAAATGCACCAATAACCGTGAAAAAGGAAGCCACAGATTGGGAGAAAAAAATATTCACAATACTTATATCTGAAAAAGAACTTGTATCTTTAAATATAATAAACTCCTTCATATCGATTAAAAAACAACCTATTTTTTTAAGAATGTTTATTCATTTGTGAGAGAGTGTGAGAGGGATAGGGGCAGAGAGAGAGAGGCACAGAGGATCCAAAGTTCTGTGCTGACAGCAGTGAGCCTGATGCATGGCTCGAACTCATGAACTGTGAGATCATGACCTGAGCTGCGGTCAGACACTCAACTAACCGAGCCACCCAGACACCCCACAACCAGTTTATTTTTAATGGACAGACTAGAGAAACAGGTACTTCGTGAAAGAGGGCATGCTAATGGCCAAAAAGCATGCTAATGGGTGCCTAACTTCAGTGGTAATTAAGAAAATGCTATAGAAAACAATGAAATAACTCTGTAAGCCCATCAGGTAGATAAAATAGAGTAAGACAACTGTACCACTTGTTGGGGCAAATGTGTCGGTCTTCTGGAGCTCCCAAATGATAGTGGTTTAAGTGTATACATTAGTGTGTTTGGTAATAATTCCCAAAGCTAAACTCATCTTTTCACTATGATGTAGCCATTCCTTTAATATGCATGTATCCAAGAGAAATTAGTGTATGTCCAACAAATAACATGTAGAAGGTTTTTAGCAGCAATGTTTTGCCTATAGCAAAACTTGGAACAACTTAAAAGTCTCTGAGAATTAAAATAGATTTAAAAAGTACAGTATATTTATATAGTAGAATTATATACAACAATAAATAAAAAAACTACTTGCAAAAACATGAATGGATGTCATAGACATAATGCCAAATAAAAGATAATATTTGCTGTATAATTTCATTTATATGAAGTTGAAGAAATAGCCATAGGTACCTATAATGATCAACGTTAGAACTGAGGCTTCTTCCCGAGTGGCCAGTAGGAGCATAGAATTAACTGGGAAAGAGTGAGAGAAAACCTTCTGGGGCACAGCAAGTGTTCAGGGTTCTTTCCTCTTTCTACTTTTTTTTTTTTTAATTTATTTATTTTGAAAGAGAGCAGGAGAGGGGCGGGGGGAGAGAGAGAGAGAGAGAGAGAGAGAGAGAGAGCACGCGAGCACACGCATCCCAAGCAGGCTTCACACTGTCAGCGCAAAGCCCAACCCAGGGCCTGATCTCAAGACCCATGAGCTCATGACCTGAGCTAAAATCCAGAGTTAGATGCTTGACCGACTGAGCCCCCTAGGCGGTGGTGAAGACGCACCCCACCTCTTTTAGCTTTTGCATGGCCGTGTGCAGAGGTTTTATTTCACTTAGTTTTCTAACTATGCATTGAATTCCCATACAATATTTCTACTCAGTACACATTCAGCCTCTGCTAAAATACTTCCAGAGATAGAAAATACTATTTCCATCCCTCCCTTTGCCTAACCCAACCCCTTGAAAAAAGAATAAAAACACATTAATATTTGTTCTTAAGGGGGTGGGTGCCTGGGTGGCTCAGTCGGTTAAATGTCTGGCTTTGGCTCAGGTCATGATCTCACAGCTCATGAGTTCGAGCCTTGCATCAGACTGTGCTAACAGCTCAGAGCCTGGGGCCTGCCTCAGATTCTGTCTCCCTCTCTCTGCCCCTCCCCCACTCATGCTCTGCCTCTCAGTCTCTCAAAAATAAATAAATGTTAAAAAAAAAAATGTTAAATGGGTTCTTTAACTCGGGCTTTTAACTGGTACCCGATATATAGTGCCTCATTTAATTTTCAACACCTAACTATGGATGTGGCTTTGACCAGGTCTTTTTTAAACACGGCTGGCCAGCAGTGAAGAAAAGAAGAAAAAAAAAAGGAGCCGTTTCATGTATTTTAAAAGGATAATGTGATTTCTAGTTTTGCAATTTTAAGACATTTCTCAACAAAATCTGGCATCTGGTCAATCTGTATAAAGTCTCTTATGCCTAATAGATGTATGGAATTTCTCAGAATGCTACTGTTAGAAATGTCATGGAGCTGTGGAAAATATCTCTAATTTGATCAATATGTACTTACGCATATGCCATTAACTGGCGTTTCTCTCAGCCTTCAGTGGATATTTTTATGAGCCACATGGGCCATGAGCTTGCTTTATTATAACTGAGACTAAGAAGAGATCCCATCAGTACAATAATAACCCACAACAATAGAGGGCATGGTTCAGAAGCACTCATTGTCAGAAACTCCATAATAGAATCTAGAAATGATAAGGAGGTCCAATCCAAGATGTTGTAAAAGAGGGAATTTGGTATAAAATCCCCTGAAATACTATTTAAAATCAAAGCGAATATGCAAGGAAAAAAGTTTTAAGATTTAAGTGTATATGGTAGCAGAGTTTGTTGAATGAATGAATGCATAAATTGACATAGAACAGGTAATGGCATGGAGTTTGGAGAAGTGGGGAATTTGTGCTGGTAGAGGAAAGGAAGCAGTATTGAGGGAGAAATCCCGATTTTGGTGAGAAGAGTATAGGATTCTCTATCCTCAGGAACCTAGGAGACAATAGCCTGGGGCTGTTCCCACCAAAGAAACCCTAATATTGGGGCACCTGGGTGGCTCAGTCAGTTATGCATCTGACATCAGCTCACATCATGATCTCATGGTTCATGAGGTTGAGCCCCGAGTGGGGCGAGCTCTGTGCTCAACTCAGAGCCTGAAGCCTGCTTCAAATTCTGTGTTTCCCTCTCTACCCTTCCCTCACCTCAAAAATAAACATTTTAAAAAACTCATCAAAAAAAGAAACCCCAGTATTTACATTTATTGAGTGTCTCATTATGTCTGTGTGCTAAAATTGTAGGTCTCCAAGTAAGATTCAAACCAGCAACATGACCTGTAAAGTTGTTGCTCCCCTCTGAACCAATTAAGTCACAAATCCTGAGGGTGGTCTCTTTGTTCTTGTTTTGCTTTCAGGCTTTTTTCCCACCAATTTGGAAGGAAAAACTGGTTTTTATTAATGTTAACACCTTTTAATCAGTGAGGTTATTGTAAATAATAACATGTATAGTCTCATTCAGGAATTCAAAACGCCCCCTTTTCTCTGGTCCTCTTTTCAGGCTATGGAAGGGCCATTCAGAAAAAGAGAGGAGGCACTAAGTTTAAGGCCACAGACAAACAGAGACACAAAACGTGGAGATCTAGAAGTGGGAAATTGTAAAACAAACCCCTCCCCATCATTGGCTCTGGGATCAGCCCTAAGAATGTGCAAATACTGCCCTTCCCTGGAAGGAAATAGGCCTTCTAAAGGCTTTTGTCAAAACAATGTATTCACAGCCCCATTTCCAAGGCATCACCCTCTATAGCAGGAATGTAGAGAGCTGTGTGGAGCTTTCCGCACTGAGGACACCATCTTTGAGATCAAGATCTTTCCTGCTGCTGTTCCTCTGATAATACCTTTTCCACTACCCCTCTGCCTACTAACCTCTACCCTCACAGTCTCCTTAAATGGGTAATCTTTACTAAACACTGAGAGAATTTAGAATTCCTAACCAAACTGGTTCAGAGCCATGAATTTCTCATTTCTACCTAAAAGATAGAGAATCACATATACTCTGATAACATCTGATAAAAAGATGAAATACCTGAGCATATCTCTCAAATACATTTCCATTACATCTGATGGCCTCTGGGAACATTCTGGGTACTTTCTTCCCAATTCTCTTCATTATGGCTTGCCTGTTCTTCTTTTCAACCCTGAAGGTAATTCTGTAAGAAGACCTCCAGGTGTTTTGGTATAGTCTCAAGGTTGAGAGACATTATATTAAGCAAGACACACACTACCTCTTGTTCTCAATGATTCTGTAAAAGAACTGTTGTTAATGCCCTGCCTTACAAATGAAGAACCTGGGACGTTAAGAGGCTCAATATTTCAAAGTCATACAGCTGGTATGCAAAAGAGCTGGCAATAAAACCCACATTTGTCAGACTATATATCCTGTGTCTTTAGCCACTCCTCTGGAGCCTGATGAATGAAAATTCATCAGTTTGAATGGATATTTTATTACCTAACCTGCAATCCCTAAAATATAATTCTGACTGATAAAGCATTATCTTTGAAGGAAATAAGCACCCTTCACCCGCAATGATTAGCAACGTAGAAGGCTTAAAATACAAATGCCTGGTTGAGGAAACTATGTATGTATGTGTGTAAATGTGGGCATTTGAATTGAGTTAGGTTAATTTATTTACTAAAGTATAGTACTTCCTTTAGTAATAAACAAAACACTCTACCATCAGCTCTTAAGTCTTACCCAAGGCAGTTTCCACCCCATAGGCTAAACTTCTCTGCGTATCTATACATACTTCTCTAATTATCTACTTCCTTACATCACATACCTGTCTCAGCCTTCCATAATCTGGCTTGTGCCAAATAGTTCAACTCAAATGGATTTTGCCAACGTCCATATCACACCCTGCCTCACCTCCCCACTCGAACGATGATTGTTATCCTGTCCCTCCTTACTGAAAAGCTTTTCTCCCTTGGCTTCTGGGATACTGTACTATCATAGTTTTCCTCCTGTGTCTTTCTTTTGCCTTCATCATTTCCTTGGTATGCTTGTCTCACTTTGCGAATCTGTTTTCATGTTGAGTTTCAACCTTAACTTTCAGTTAGCATGCTGTTCTCGATCTCATCCAAACCTGTACCAATAGCAACTCTTACTGATGACCCCCAAATCTTTTTCTCTAACTAAAGCCTTTCTCTTGAACTATACACCTGTATCCCCCTGTTTATCATTTATACCCACCATGTCACATAGTAACTTCAGAATCAGTATGCAGTGCTTCTCTCACGGTCTTTTGCTTATTACACATCCCGTTTCTCAGGTTTTTCAGTGTCATTGAGTGTTCCAAATTCCCTTTACACCCCTGCTCTGACACTACCTTTGTTTAAGCCACTTAAACAGTTCCTGCCTGGATTATTGCAATTGCCCTAAAACAGATGATCAGTTTTTCCTCTCCATATGATTCTGTTTTCCATACCACAGCTCGGGTGCTTTTGAAAATGCCTTATTTCATTATGTCGTTTACCAACTAGAAAAGTTTTGTGATTTCCTCAAGATAAGTTGAATTTAATAACTAGTTGACTGAATCCATTGTTATTCTTCATCAAACTGATCTACCAGTATTTTCATGTTCCTTGATCCTGAGAGCTTGAAGCTCAAGAATAAATTGGCCTTATGTTTATTTTAACTTAGGAACTTCCTTCAACCAATATCATTATTTGAGTGGTTCACAAATTAACCAGAGAAGCAGGGTCTATTGTGATCAGCGGGAGTGATGTACAATGATTTGATTTTATTTTATTTTCTTAATTTTAATTTTAGTTGACCTACAGTATACAACAAAGTACTTTGACAATTCTGTAGGTTATGCTCACCACAAGTGTAACTGCCACCTGTCACCGTACAGTGCTGTTACAAAAAATACTGTTTTTATCCTTTGTGCTGTACCTTTCATCCCCCTGATTTATTCATCCCATAAATGAAAACCTGGACCTCCTACTCCCCTTTACTCATGTCGCCCATCCCCACATTCTCCTACCCTTTGGCACTCATTGGTTTGTTCTCTGTATTTACTAGTCTGTTTCTTTTGTTTGTTTGTTCATTTGTTTTGTTTCTTAAATCCCACATATAAGGGAAGTCATATGGAATTTGTCTTTCTCTGACTTATTTCACTTAGCATCATACCTTCTAGGTCCATCCATGTTGTTGTACTTGGCAAATTCTCGTTCTTTAAAAAAAAAAAGTTTATTTATTTACTTAGTGAGTGGAGTAGAGGCAACGAGAAAGGAAGAGAGACAACCCCAAGCAGGCTCTGAGCAAACAGCATAGAGCCCAACATGAAGTTTGAACTTGCAAACTTCAAGATCATGACCTGAGCTAAAACCAAAGGTCAGATGCTCAACTGACTGAGCCACCCAGGCAACCTAAGATCTCATTTTCTTTTTTTATGGCGGAGTAGTATTTCATGTGTGTGTGTGTGTGTGTGTGTGTGTGTGTGTGTGTGTGTGTCACATCCTCTTTATCCATTTATATACTGATAGATACTTGGCCTACTTTCATATCTGGACTATTGCCCATACAATGAACATGGGATTGCATATCTCTTTTCAAGTTAGTATTTTAATTTTCTTTTGTAAATACCCAGTAGTAGTTAATGGATCATATGGGTTCTATTTTTAATTTTCTGAAGAACATTTATACTGTTTTCCACAGTGGCTGTACCAATTTGCATTCCTACCAACACTGCATGATGATTCCCTTTTCTCCACATCTTCACCAACACTTGTTATCTTTTCTCTTTCCTGATAGTTGTGAGATGATATCTCATTGCAGTTTTGATTTTCATTTCCCTGAAGATTAGTGATGTTAAGCATCTTTTCATGTATCTGTTGGCTATCTGGATCTTTTCTTTGAAAAAATATCTATTCAGGTCTTCTGCCCAATTTTTAATCAGATTTTTTTTTTTTTTTTGGTGTTAAGTGGTACGTTCTTTATATATTGGGGTTATTAGTACTTTGTTAGATATATCATTTGCAAATCTTTTCCCCCTCACTCATTAAGTTGTCTTTTGGTTTTGTTGATGCATTACTTCTTTGTGAAAAAGCTTTTGATTTTGTTGTAGTTCCAGCGGTTTATTTTTGCTTTTGTTTCCCTTGCCTCAGGAAATACATCAAGAAAAATGTTTCTAAGGCCAATTTCCAAGAGTCTTTTTATTGTTGTTAGACTAGCACCTTTTCTCAGATTGTAAATATTTATGTTCTTTATATACACTTATATTTAACATCTTATGTAATGTTTGATATATATAACGTGATATATATATCATATGGAATATATATATAATCAATTCATAAGTTGATTATATGTATATATGTATTTTAGTTGTGTGTATATATACAGTCAATTTACAGAAACATTCAAAATAAAGTGTCAAATTTTCCAAGGCTGAAATATCTGTTAATTGGATTTGTGGTTTGTATATAAGCCAAATAATTAACCAGTTTTGTAATTTTCTCTTCCGTGGGTACTACCACTTTTCACCTAAACTTTTGCAATAGCTTCCTGATTTTTCATCTCTATTGGTCTTCTTCCCTTCCTCTAACTGTTTAAATCCACTCCAAACTGCTATGAAAAAGGATTTTTCTGAAATGCAAGTCCGATCATGTGACTTGCCGTGCTCAAAATGCTTTCATTCTCAGTGCTCCAAATATGAAATCTGAGTTCTGTAAGACACCCTACCAACCTCTCCATGGTTTGACCTCTGCAAGGTGTCTTTACAGCCCCCCCGCCCCGCTTTCGAAAACACCCACCAAACATATCCGCTTATCAATCCCATTGTACATCCCAGTCTTGCTACACAAATTGCTACTTCTAGCTCCTGGTATTCTCTCTTCCTGAGGTGGCATTTTGACTCCTCCACTCAAGTCCACCCACACTCTCCCATGCCTTCTTTTTGCCTAGCTGGCTCCAATTTATTCTTTAGGTGATATCACCTCTTCAGAAAATCCCTAAGATTGGTGTTATAAGAGGAGTATCTCTTATTGTTATCTCATTCTCCCACAATCACTGTATTTTAAAGCACATCAAACTACTTTTCAATTTCCTGTTTACATGTCCCTATCGCTCATTAGTCAGTAAGCTTCTGGAAGGAGGAGTATTTATCTTGTCCACCATCATCTTCCCAACCCCTAACAAATGACTGGCAATTAATATGTGCTCAATAAATATTTATTAGGGAATGAAATAAGTAACTATGACACATTCAAGCTTGTGAAACTCCAAAACTTGAAAATTAGGCTGAAGGATAACTAGATGTCCTTTTAATGTCATACTGAAGCATTGTCTAAAAAAGACCTTCTCAAAGATCATTTTATTTTCTAAGAGAATGCATCTTTAACTTAGTATTTACTATTGATTAGGGCTCTGACTCTCTGAAGTTTTATGTGAACTTACAGATTTTTGTCCAGTAGAGAGACAAATTATTGTTTTTCTCATAGAACAAATATCCTTGAAGGTTATGATTTTATTGCCCTTTAAAATATTAACCAGTTTTGTATCTAATTAAGCAATCTTCTTTCAGTATTCCTTCTTTCTGTGAGTGTGTGTGTTCACTCACATGAGTTTTCCTTTGAACCAACGTTCATTCTCTGCCTTTTACCATCAGTAGTTAAACAAATATTTCTGAATTCCTAGGATATGTTTCTAAGAGAAGAGTAAATTTACTTTAATGTGTTTTAAACTATGCAAAAAACACTGAGCCTGGCATTAGTAGCTGTTTCTAGGGAACAAAAAAGCTTTCATGGTCAAATATGTTTGGGAAAATAACTGCAAGTTCTATCTGTCTTTGAGATATTAGCAATAGCTATTCATATGCTGAAGGTTCTGAGAAAGTTGAAGATAAAGTGATCTATTTTGTTTTGTTGAATCTCACACTACAAGATCATTTTCATTGATAATGTTTCAGGAAAAACAGTTTGGAAACACTGGTTTACTTGTAACTTTAGAGGATGGTGTCTTAACCCATAATATTCATATTTGAGGTATTGTTAAAACAATTTATATTTTGAATTAATACTTACTTCATTATTTTCCTTCCTTATTTTCTCCATTAAAATAAGATGAAATTCCAGACCTCCAAATACACATTTCAGAAAATTCTTCCTATAACTGCAGGAAAGAGGTTTTGACTTCTCAATAGCAATAGTCACATAGTTAGAATAGCTTTAAAGGGATATAAATTGGAAAACACTTTGTTTGCCATATAGAGTATATTTAAATAATTACAATCATTAAGTGAACCTGGCATTCACTGGTGTTTTTAGTAAGTCAGTAGAGATGGTGAAGGTTCTCAGGATACCTGCAAAAGGGTGCGTATTAGCTAGTTTTAGAAAAGAGTTATATGCAAATGAAAATGTTAGGGAGCAATGAAGTATTTAAATGGCACATTATTTACATTAAAGGCATAAATGGATTTCTAGAAGATTTAGGATTGTGAGGACTTCGGTATTCAAAGAAGTGTTTTGCTTTTGGATTTGTTTGAATTTGAAAATGACCCTGACCGGAGCCTGGCACAGGGGGTAGACTGGTCATCTTTTCTAACTCAACTTTGCTAATGAGAAAAAAAGCAAGACAGTGCTAAAGAATGTTCTGTTATGAGTTTCTTCTTACCCTGTTTAGACTTGTAAATGACTACATGGATGGCTACACAAGCACTAATAAAAACATATTAATTTTATCTTGTTATGAACACTAAAACTCATTAGTCTTGTATTTCCTCCTCCCTCATAATTATGTCTTGTTTTTGCTGGTTTAACAGTT
The DNA here is from genome assembly GCF_003009895.1 of Hyaena hyaena. Taxonomy (NCBI): domain Eukaryota; kingdom Metazoa; phylum Chordata; class Mammalia; order Carnivora; family Hyaenidae; genus Hyaena; species Hyaena hyaena. The sequence continues at coordinate 675,861 of NW_024081101.1, read as the reverse complement.
TTCCATTCTAATCAAGCCTTGTCAGGGGCTGTGGGCTGAATTGCCCTGTGAAAAGACTGATTTGCTTCCAGTCCCTATAATCTGTCCCCTTGAAGGCTAGAGATTGAAATCATTAAGGCACTGCTGTTGCCCTTGATCTCCGCTCACAGAGGATAGAGACTGATTAGTTGACAGTCGTTGACCTAGATGACTCAAAATGAAGTAGTGATGAAGCAAAATCAAGTGCATGCATCTCAGAATATTTGATAATGTCCTTTATTCTTTGTGCATTTTGTTCCAGCCTTATCTCCTCTTTCTCTTTTTTGGTTATGTACTTATTAGACATGATAACCCTGCCCCACCTTTATCCTTATCCCATACTTATCACATTCCTACTTTCTAGGGCATTTAAGACCTTTTTAATTTCCTAAATTAGTAACTTGTAAATGTTGCCTAAACATTATGAAAAAGCAAGGTAGTACTTATTATGGCATATGTGTCCCATGAAAAGATTAATTATTATTAACAAATATCTATTTAAAAATATGGTAAAAAATCAGCCTCATGTCACTGAAATGTTATTGTGCAAACACAGCAGACATTTTACAGAAAGAATGTTCACTCTCTTCTATAACTTTAAGCTTAGGAATGGTCTTAGTGCTGGAAAAAAAATCTAAACCAATTCATGCAAAAAAAGTGAAAGCCTGTTAAAAGAAGAAAACACTTTTTTTTTTTAAATGCTACCTTCAACTCCCTAAAATTATTAAAGACACCTGACCTTCTTTTGGGGCTTAGTATTCTGTTTCATAGATAGCTTTAGGCCGTCAAATTCTGGCCAAATGCTATTTGAATTTCTTGAGCTTAATATCAATATAACAATTTAATATTTTTTCAATTTTATTGAAAAATAATTGACATACATCACTGTATAAGTTTAAAGCATGCAGCATGATGGTTTGATTTACATATGTTGCAAAATGATTACCACATTAGGTTCAGCTAACATCGATCTTTTCATATAGATGTAATAAAAAAGAAAGAAGAAAAAAGGAAAAGAAATCTCCTTGTGATGAGAACTCTTAGGATTTACTCTCTCTCTTACTGTCTTTCCTCTATGTCATATAGAAGTTTTAGCTATACTCATCATGTACTTTATATCCCTAGAACTTATTTGTTTTACAACTGGAAGTTTGTGTCTTCTGACTACCTTCCTCAATTTCTCCCTCCCCCCATCCTTGGCTGCTGGTAATCACAAATCTAATCTCTTTTTCTAGGAAATTGGTTTTTGTTGGGTTTTTTTGTTTTTAAATTCCACATGTAAGTGAATTCCTACAGTATTTGTCTTTTTCTGTCTGACTTATTTTACTTAGCACAATACTTGAGGATCCATCCATGTTGTTACAAATGGTAGGATTTCTCTGGGGTTTTCTTTTTATAGCTGAATAATATTCCATTGTGTACATGTACCGCAACTTCTTTGCCCGTTCATCTGTTGATGGAAAGTTAGGTTGTTTCCATGTCTCGGCTATTGTGAATAATGCTGTGATGAACATGGCATGCAAATAGATTTTTGAGTTAGTGTTTTCATTTCCTTTGGGCATATTTCCAGAAATGGAATTGCTGGATCATATGATAATTGTATTTTTTATTTTTTGAGGCTCTCCCATACTTTTTTTCCATAGTGGCTGGACCAGTTTTACAATACCACCAACAGTGCACAAGGGTTCTCTTTTCTCTACATCCTTACCTCTTGTCTTTCTAGTGATGAACATTCTAATACATATGAGATGATATCTCATCGTGGTCTTGATTTGCATTTCCCTGATGACTAGTGATGTTGGACATCATTTCATGTACCTGTTGGCCTTTCAGATAACTTCTTTCAAGAAATATCTATTCAGATTCTTTGCTCGTTTTTCAAAATTGGATTATTTGGTTTGTTGGTGTTGAGTTGTGAGAGTTCTTCATATATTTTTGATATTAAGCCCTTATCAGAGATACGATTTGCAATTATTTTTTTTTTCATCCTGTAGATTCTCTTTTCACTCTGCTCATGGTTTCTTTTGCTGTTCAGAAGCTTTATAGTTTGAAACAGTCCCACTTGTTTATTTTTTTATTTTGTTGCTTGTGCTTTAGTTGTCATAGCCAAGCAGTCATTACCAAGACCCATGTCACGGTGCTTTATTCCTATGTTTTCTTCTAGGAGTTTCATGGTTTCAGATCGTACATTTAAGTCTTGAATACATTTTGAGTTAATTTTTGTGAGTGGTGTACGATACGGATCCAGCTTCATTCACATTTACATGTGAATATCCATGTATCCCAGCACCATTTGTTAATGAGACTATCTTTTCTCCATTCTGTATTCTTGGCTCTCTTGTTAAATATTAGTTGACTGTATGAGCTGGGGTTTATTTCTGAGCTCTCAATTTTGTTCTCGTGGTCTGTGTTTTTATGCCTGTACCATACTGTTTTGAATATTATAGTTATAGTCTTGCTTAAAATCAAGAAATGTGATGCCTCCTACTTTATTCTTGAAAGCAACTTTTCAGTACTCATTTACTGTTTCTGTTTTAGTTTCTACTTTAAAAGGGGAAGAAAGCATATTTTAAAAACAAATGTATTTGCAAATACTCTGGGATCACTTAATTGGACCAGTTTGAGAGCCGAGCCTTTGGAATTGAATTGGCATATTTGATTGAATTAAAAATGAGAGTGAGAAAGGACTGGTTTAGTTTTATAGTTGAAGTGAACTTAATAGAAGCTTCTGAGTTCACGGTAGTCCTGCTGCTTTGTATTGATATTGACAATCATGAAAAAAATTATTGTAGATGATGAGCAGGTAAAAATAACCTTCTAAAAATTCCCTTTGATGATACAGTGTCCAGTTCTTGCCTGTTCTCTGGAGGGAAGTGGCCTAATTTTAGGCACATTGAGTATTTAGAGCAAAAGGAGGCAGTGTGATGAAGAGACTGACAGGCACCTCAACCTGGCCCCACCTGTCTTTTTCTTTTGTTTTCACATTTCCTCTTCATTATCTTTTGCTGTTTCATTCTGAGTCTGGAACTTAAGACTGCCTCTCTTTTCTCTATTTTTCACTTCTATAAATCTAAACATTTCCCACCATTAACACTGCCATCTGCAGAAGCAGCAGCCACCTCATTTAAATGACGTAGCCTCCATATCTGAGGACTAATAGTCTCCCAAGGAACTGAAATAGATTTTAGGTGAGAAATGTGTGAAGGTAATTGAGTGTTGGGGACAGGGATGGACAAAGTTCTAAGTATATCCCAGGATAATAATAATGATAAGCTAGGGGTTCCATTTTTGGCAGAGTTTCTGGACCAATTTTACAAGCATTGCAACCAAAACAAATCTCTGAAAATTGTGGTAGACATCTTTTTAATGTTCAGGCTGAGCTGACAATGCCCACATTTTTGAAGTTTCGTTTGGCAGGCTTGACACAATACACTCAGTGGAACACAGTTCAGGTCTTCCTTGATTGAACAGAGAAAGCTAGTTCTACCCAAGTGAAATTGAGACCTGAAGATCAGGGAGTCCATATAGATCTTACAAAAGATTGGGTGGATAAGCCAAGCCGTAGGCAGCAGCAGGACAGAATTGAACTTGAGATAAAGTTTCAGTCTTCAGTGACTGGAAGCACCAGGGTCATAAATCACAAGGTGGTGCCGGTTCCTTCTTTTAGGCTCTGTCAATGCTTTCTGTCCAGCCCCTCCCCTCCATTTTGTTGGCCATCCTAAGAGCGTGATAACTCTTCTTCTAGCAGTTGTTTGCCTCCTCCCATTTATGTCCCAAGTTTTCCTTTCCCTAAACAACAGGCTCTGTGGACGTCTGCTGTGCTGTGAGTTCTATAAATTTGTAAAGTGGGATTGTGTCACAGTTACTACCATGTAAAGGCTCTAGGAACAGAAAGTTTCCTTCAGTTTGGCCAGCACTGTTAGCCAGCTGATGCAAGTATAAAGGAATGTAACAGATGATACTAAAAACAGCTTTACTTTCCCTAAACTGTCAAAGAATAAAAGTGTAAATAACTATTTAAAAAATTCATCTATATTACATATATGTGTGTGTATTCAGACCTATGTAAAATTGAATTACTCTTCTAAAATGTTCTTTGTTTCATTTCAAAAATGCTATGTGCATATGTAAATTTAAGTTAATAGGTTTATATGGCCTTTTCTAATTCTTAGACTTCCACAGATCATGAGTGGTACAGAATAGTTTTCTCAGATCATGCTCAGGGGAGAATAAATTATAAATTGTGAAAATAATAATCTAGCGGCGCCAGGGTGGCTCAGTCGGTTAAGCGTCTGACTTTGGCTCAGGTCATGATCTCACGGTTCGTGGGTTCGAGTCCCGCATCAGGGTCTGTGCTGACTGCTAGCTCAGAGCCTGGAGCCTGTTTCAGAGTCTGTGTCTCCCTCTCTCTATTTCTCAGAAATAAATAAAAATATTTTTTTTAATGTTTTATTTATTTCTAGGAGAGAGAGAGAGAGAGACAGCGTGAGCAGGGGAGGGTCAGAGAGAGAGGGAGTCACAGACTCCCTTTTTCTTTTTTTTGATTCATATATTTGAGTACTTTGTTTTAAAGACTTGAATCATAATTATCCCAGGTAACTGATTTTTAAAAACATAATTGACAAAAAAAAAAAAAAAAAAAAAAAAAAAAGCATTTCCTTTCTAGAAAACAGTTTTTTAAAGGATAAAGATCTGTACTAATAAAATGTGGGGATTGTCTCACATATAATGTACTGCCAAACCTAAAAATACAAAAATATGTGGAGGTAAAGTTTTTCAAAAATCACCAGTAGTACAAACACATTTTACAGCCCAATTTTTACAGCGAGGCTGGAGGGGTTGCCATATTTAAACGTGTGACCTGTTTTAAGTATTTGGGTCAAAGAGAAGCAAGGCACCAATGTGTAAAGTGGCACAAACAGAAGAGTGAAAGTGGCATTGAATACAGCTGACACTGAAGGAAAGAATAAAAGATTTAAAAAAATCCCAAGTACATAGAGGATATTCAATTCAGATAGGGGATATTAGTATGTGACCACTGTTTACTCTCCCCTCATCAGATCCAGGATCAGTGACTAGTCAGCACAGGTTTTTGGTTTAATATTGGAATTGCAAGCCCATGGGCATAAATTTGTGTCTGTTCCTTTCTAAGGAGGTATATGACCTTGAGCAGTTACTTAAGCTTGGTTGCACATCTATACAATGGAGTCAAAGGAAGTACTTACGTTTAAGGTGATCGTGGGAATGAAATGTGTTAATCTATTTAAAGTTGTTAGCAGGGGGCACATGGTAAGCACTCAACTTATATAAACTATTATCATTACCTTGACAAACTGTTCATCTTCTCTTTCTATTCCCTCATGTGTAACATGGATTAACACGAGAACTGAGCCATTAAAGTGCATGAAAAAATTTAGATCAGCATCTAGCAATTTGTAGATTCACACCATAATGAAACACCCCTTCCTCTTTTTTGCTTTACACGCCCTAATTAAATATCCTGTCCTGTTTTTCGCTTTCCATGATTGTGCTGCCTGCTATGTAAGACACACCAGGTGACCTGCTATTTGCTTAGCCCTCTGCTGGTCACTGAAGAAAAACATCTTTTTATTCATTATTTTATTCAGTCTAAAATTTGTTGAGCACCACGTAGGTGTCAGAAAGCGAAGAGACCATCAGAGGAAAGAACATGGAGATTGATAATCAGGAGCAAAATTTTGAGTCCACAGTCACTTAACATTACACTGGGTAATAAACAGGTAGGCTCCACCCATTCTAAGCCTTGCTTTTATTATTTCTAATTGTTGCTAGGTCTCCTAGTTGTTCGGAGATGCAGAACCTCTCCTGAACTACCATATTTTGTGCAGACATGAATCAAAATCATGAATTATTTTGGGAGGCACATTTGCATGCCTCACAGTAAGCTTGCAGACACATTCCTTTGTACAAACTGTATATCCTTAGTGGGTAAAACCTTCCCATCCCACAGATTTAAGTGGGCCAGAAATGCTACTTTATTACTTTTTCCTTAACTAAATTAAATTTTGACTTGGACTCTTTTTTTTTTTCTTTTTTTTTTTTTTACCTTAATTTAGCACATTTCTTAATATCCCATTCTCAGGACATCTTAATCACTTTCAGTGACTTTTTAGGTTTACCATTCATATTCAGGATTTGTCAGGATTTGCCTCCTCTCCAGGACAGCACTACTGTAGGGGCATCACTTAGCTTCATATGAGGACAGGCTTCTGGTCCTTGGTTAGGGACATGTAGAGATATGACATGTGTTTAATCCTTTATGTGAGCGACCTTCTCGTGGGGGCATCTGCTGAGGTGGAATAGTGTCTGCATCCGCCCCCCCCCCCCAATACACACACAGCTGAAATGCTTATTCTGCATTCCCAGCCTTGGCATCCCTCAATCTTGGTTGCAAGACTTGGTTGCAACCTTGCAAGACTGTCATCTGATGCCTCCTAACTTCCATGATTTTTCTGTGGGCCAGTATGTGGGGGCTATCAGAGGAGTTGAAAACCCTCCACACAGCTTCCAGCCCTTATTTATCTGCAACTCTCTGGACATCCCCCCCCCCACCCCATTTCGCTACGCAATGAGAAGTAGTCAAAACTTCTTTTAACTAAAACCTGTTGTTTACACCACTGTCATGGTTTATTTATGCTCAAAGAGTATTTACCTATTGCATTGGTATCAAGAGTTAGTTTTACTGAAAAGCTTTGTATTTCTGAACAAACTTAAGATAGTGAGAAGTACCTATCTAAACTGTCAAGGATGGAATTTAAGACTTCCTGTACAATTACAGGAAATACTCTGTGTGTGTGTGGTGTGTGTGTGTGTGTGTGTGTGTGTGTGTGTGTAGTTCTGATGATGAGACTTTTAGGGAGGTAGGGATTGGTTGTCTCCTAGGCAACTAATAAAACCATTTTGCCTCAGGTTTTCCCATCTGTAAAAGGGAAACGAAATATCTCAATCACAGTCTGGTTGTGAGGATTAAATGCCGAATACTGCATCGTGCATCCAGCACATCCTCCACAAATAGGAGTTCCCTTCTTGACCATTCCCTTCCTGACTGTCTCTCCAGCCCTCTATGTTCTTCAGCATGTCAGTATTTCCTCCCTCATTTGGGCTGAACTGCCTTTCCTAAGAATCCTTCCGTGTTTCATCTTTTTGCATGCATTGTACAATTCATAAAATATCTCACCGCAGATTCTCTTGTATCTGTTTTATACATCCCTAATAAAGGATATTTTTGCCCAAATTAATGTGTTTTATCTAAAGGTAAATTTCAAGTGAAAGTGAAAAATGTATTCCTTCTAGTTTTCAGGCAGAATTTTCCTTATGAGAAGTAGGTCAAGAAACATTGAACACAGAATAAATTTATCTCTGCAAACAGCTCTTCAGCTCTGGATTGTTTAAGCATGGCCTAGAATCCATGCTTAGTATTCTCTTGCATCTCCAGCTTCAGTACTCTTCTGAATGAGCGTTTGGGCATAAAGCATTTCCTTGGAATTGCTCTTATTTTTATCCCCATCGTCTGCGCTCCATTGTCAGATGAGGAGACAATACGTAGCAGTCATTTCATATATCAGCATACAAATTATTCCCCAACAGACTCACTGTGCATCTTATCTGTTCAGTTCACAGTTAGCTGAAGGTGCTCGGGCTTGCTTTTGTAAATTTTTTTTTTATGCTTTCCTACAATTTTTTTTTTTTTTTACAATTATAAAATTCAATGGAATGGCTAGACACAGACTGGTCTTTATGAACATCTACAAAGGGGTTCCTTTCCTGTTGTTCTCCCTCCTCTGCCCCACCCCCAGGGTATACAAAGCACTGTTCTCTAGTGAAGCCTGAGTAGCTCAATGAGGGTGGGGGAGTGTGGAGCCTACTTGAGATTCTCTCTTTCCATCTCCCTCTGCCCTTACTTGCTTGTGTGCTGGCTCTCTCGCTCTCTCAAAAACAAAACAAAACAAAAACAAAAAACAAGCAGACAAACCAAAAACCCTCTTCTCCTGTAGAAGAATTAGATTCACTGAAAGAGAGGGAGACACCTCTGTCCACATTACCAGTTGTTGTAGGAATATTGAGCTCATCTATTCCTTTGGTTACTCCGCCCCATGGAATTACAAATTTCTACTCCCCATAATCCCATCTACACATTTAAAGGGTTGAGTGCCTTGGCTTTTGGTTTTTGTGGCATTTTAAAAGTAAAAACATTCTGGTGCGTGTCAAAACTTCTTTGCTTCTTTTTCTTTTCCCCACAGCTTCTCTGTTTGTTTTCTGGTGGAGTACACTCGAGCATGTGTGTAAGTGTGTGCGTAGGAAAGAGTTGGAAGAAAAGGCAGAAAGCACATCATTCCCTGATATCCCTGACCAGTGCCTGTTCTTTGTTTCTCCAAGATAACTAGAATACTGAACATACTCGGCTCTTCAGTAGCCATTCTAAAAGGATTGGTCATAGTTCAGGTCTGATTTGCTGGATTGTACCTACAATGATTTGGTGAAACTTTCTTGAGGATTTTAAGAAATAGATCAGATGATGCTTACAGTTGAAGCTGCATAAGGCTTTTTGTTTATCTGATTTTATTGAAGTGGGAATTTGGGAATTCTAAAATGTCCCTATATTTGTCACCCCCTGTTACTCTGGCAGCCGTTTGTCATGATCACATTTTCCCTGTCCATTTGTAATTACCTCTGCAAATGCTTTAATGATTCTAATGGGATCTGTGGGTTGTGCTCATGAATAACAAGCTTCAAATTAAAGAAGAATCCATAGACATGTTTATGGTTCCTAATTATTAATACATTTGGGCAATTTTTGTTAACCACTGTATATCGACTTTCCAGGTTATTGTGCCTAGTAAATTCGTAGATATTTAACACAACAGCTATAGAATCATGCATGCCCATGTGCTGTATAGTGGTGCTGGGTACTAAGGATGTTTGCCTGAGTCCTGAGTGGGCCCTGAACTGCACCCAAATTGTGTGATGCGGAGTTGGGTTGATGGAAAAGATTTGGTCATTAGTGTAAACTGTAGATCACTGTCAGTCTGAATGATTACCTGCACACGAGGAGAATGGAGAAAGAACCAAAACCACAAACAAGAACAGAAGTAACAGCATGTCACAAACTTAGAGAAGAACACGTTTAATCTGTGTAGCGCAAACATGGAGCCCTTATTTGCTTTGAAAAACCCAGTTACTTTCTTCTCTGAGTTTCTTAAAAGATAAATCAGTAATACTTACAGGCATGGTCATTAACTTTGTTTACTTCGTTAGCTTTGGATGACTTGCATTTTTGGATGGCGTTCAGTTTTCCCTTTCTGAGGATTCTAACGCATTCACCCATCCAGAAAAGTTCAAAAGAGAAAAGAACAAGCGGGGCTTTATACATTATAGTGAAATCTATTCATGCCACTTTACAAAAGGTTCCAAATTGGAATGGCTTTAAATTATCTACTTCTTTTGTTGCATTTTAGGAATATCAATGAAATTTGAAATGATTTAGAAAAGTGAAAAGCAAGTTTGAACAAGAATTATATACAGAAAATGTGACAAAAGAAGTAGCCCCAATCATCTTAGGCTGCTAAGAAAGGAGTATGCCTCATAATTTTGCATTTTTTATACATAGTCTTTCAATTTAAACAGAGGCCCACCTCATCCTTCATTTACTAGTCACATAGCACAGACTGGTACAAGTGGAATGGTTCTCTTTCTTCATGAAAATGGATCATTTAGAGCAATGTATAAATTTATTTTAGTTTTATGGTATGTGAGGCATACAGATATAATGAGCAAAGACTTTGTCATCAGAGAAATGCTCACTTATAATCACTTATACCTATTTTAAGGTACAGTCATGCAACCTTAAAATAGTAACTAGTACTTGTTAGTCCCAATTTCCTATCCATATGACAGGAGGGTGTGGGAGGGTATAATATGTAGCATGCAAGTAGCATTTATCACATATGGAATTTTATATCATTCCTGCCATCAAAGATTAAGTACTCATGTATGAATATTAATAAACAATCTCCCAAAATTAACATATATCATAATTTAAATTCTGTGTCATTTTTAAGGTACCACTATTATTAGCTTTGTGATTTAATGTTTTAATTTAAAATAGTAATAGTGTTGCAAATGCTACATTGACAGTTTTAATTGATTATACCTTACTTCTAGTATTTCTAATTGCTTCCTTTATAGCTTTCCTCACTTTGCAGAAGTTTCCCATCTATTCATAAAAGTTGTCTACCTTTTTCTTGAAAATCTAGATTAATGTAACAATCCATATTTTTTGGTTTTATCACTCAGGGTTATTATAAAGTCCTTATCTAGTAGTTACAATGTCTAGGTTACCTCTGGATCGAGTGTATGTTAGTGGCTTTATCTCTTGACAGTGGGTATATTTTGCTTGCTTTTTTGCATGTCTTTGTTTTTAAGATTTTTTTGTTAAAGTTTATTCTGAAAGAGAGAGAGGAAAAAAGAATCCCAAGCAGGCATTGCACCGACAGCATGTAGCCTGATGTGGGGCTCCATGTGGGGCTAGAACTCATGAACCCATGAAATCATGACCTGAGCTGAGATCAAGAGTTGGGCACTCAACCAACTGAGCCACCCAGGGGCCTCTGCACATCTTTGTTTTGTGTGTGTATGTGTGTTAGTGTTTTGTGTGTGGAATAGCAATAGAGGATAAAGTAAATCTGTTTAATCCTAAAAATCGGCATAGGTCTTTTTGTGCCACACTGGTAATATGAGGGTTTGAGTCAGTGGAATTAACCTGAAGCTGGTTTTAGGTTTGATTGTTACAATTACAACCTATGGAGTACCACAGACTTGAAATTTCTCCAGTGATGGGCTGCTGGTACCCTGTGCTTAGGGTGGTACATAGAATGCTAAAGGGATTTCTCAGTGTTCCTGGTCTTTCCTCACCTTTCAGCTGACCTTGTATAAACTACCTCCCTCAGTGGTAACAGACCATTGCTTAGTTTTAGAGCAGGATCCTAGGCCCAAGAGGATATTTTCTCCTTTTCCCAGGAGTGTTTTTTTTTTTGTTTGTTTTTTGTTTTTTTACCTCCATCTGATTTGCCTATATCTTTGCCTAGAGCCAAGGATAGGAGAATTTCCTACTTTTACTGAAAATATCTCCAATAACATAGAAGAGAGAATATGGATCCCCACGAGCTGGGGATATAGCTCTAAATAGCCTTAGGAAGGCTGCAATGTTTTCATAGTTTAGTAATTCACCAGAAAATTGGAGGAAATTGTTCTGTTTTCATTTAAAAAATACTCCTATTCAAATTCACATATCCACAGCCACATAATTCATATTCCATCATATTCTTCCAGCGATGCTCACACCAAAGTCTGAATGCCTCGAGGCAGGTGGTTGGAAACATTCATCCCAAATCTGAGTAGGGAGCCAAGGTGACAACAGTGCCCCATGGGCAGTGAAATGTCTACCCATAACCAGGTCCAGACTTAACAAAGCACAGAGGTCCAAAAATGTTAAATAGGAGAAAATAAAAGTAGGCGTCCGTTCGTTTTCTTTCTTATTGAACTAATAATAAGGGTAATTATTGCCATTCATATTGTGGCAGGGGAATTTTTAACATTCTCTGCACTGACACAAACTTCGTTTTTAATCCTTTTCATCTCCTCCTAACAATGCATATGAGGTTGTTGGACGTTTGCACTAATGTCGAGTGCTGAGCTGTAGCCTAAACTTAAGAAAATTAAGAAAGTTAAAATGTCCTGCGTACATTTCTCTTTGTCATTTGGGAGAACTGTTGGACTGCAGAAATGGGAAATTTCTAATACCTTCCTTACTATGTTAGAATATAAAATCAAATGGAGGTTGGTAGTTTCTTAACAATACAGACACTAAACAAAATAATAAGTATATTCATATTTTGAAATTTAACTGTCCATGACATTTCACACTTTAAATTTCATTGTCTAGCAAAGTTAATATGTCTTGATTAGTGCCGTTCTGTCAGGCTTGTCATTTTGCAAATTTGGTCACATTACTAGAGTGTTTATTTTATTGATAATACAAAGAATGGTTTCTGTAATGAGTGACTTCTATGATACAAGTACATTAAAAAGAAATCATATTTCTGGTTGTGGTACACCAACTTCCTTTTCTCCTTTGGAATATCGCTACTCCCTCTTATGTTTTATATTCATATGTATCTTACCGAATTGAATATGCCTTTTAGTCTTTACCACAGTTCCCATTGCCGACATAGTCAGTATTATTTAAATTTAAGCAAGAAACTCAACAAGCCTTACAAGTTTTTCATTGCTAATGATTTTTTTTCTCATTAAGTCTGGGTCTAATGAAACTAAACAGAAAGTTCTGGTTGGCTTCCTTGGTCACCCCTATCTGTGTTTGTGAATTTTTATAATTGGCATGAATTGAAAGTTCTTATTAGCACTCAGAGTAACCCGGAGACAATTCCAATTTGGGTTTAAATGGCCCTGTGCAGACAAGGATATCTGAGCTAACCAAAACAACCTCATGTGTTTATGGCAGATAAATACCAATTAAGTGCTAGAAATGACATCAGTTTTTTCCTGTGTAGTTTCAGGTTGAGATTTTTTCCTTGAGTTTGCAGATAGAGCATCATACCCTTATAAGAGGAAGGAGAGCATTTTCCCATCTGAACATGAGATGAAAAAATTCTATGAAATAAAACTTAATTTGCTGTATGGTAGCAAACTGTATTTGTTAGTTGAGTGTCACTTCATTAGGACACTTGATTACAAGTAACATATATCAGATGTGAACTGATTTTAACAAGTGTGGAATAGATTCTAAAGGATACATATATTCTAAGAATTACAAGGTTTCTTGAGGAAGTCAAGGAGAGGGTTCATTTGTGCCACAAGAAGATGCTGGAAGCAGGTAATCAAAAGCTTTCAAGATTCTCTGTCACATCTCCTTTTCTCTGTTCCATCTCTTTTATTGCACAATGGCTTCCCCTGTTCCTCACACGGCAGAACATGATTGTCACCATTCACTTAGACTTATATCTTACAAAGCTTTCAGGGAGAGCCTGACTCACCTCTGTGTCCCAAGTCTAAATTACATATGCATACATACACATACATATTCATGTATAGTTAGGTAGGTAGAGACATGCATATGCCTCTGAGTTACATTCATACTTAAAATACTCAGTGTAGGCTACCCTGTAGCATTATGAATATTTGCCTCCACTACTGGAAGGAAGCTGATTTTACACAGGATTTTTGAGAAGCAATTTGAAAATAGGTACCAAGAAATATATGTGTGATTATTCACCTAGATCTTTTCACCTAACTTTGGAGAATCTTTGCTAAAGTGACGTCCTCAAACTTGGATTGAAGATTTGTCCATGTAGATATCAATTACAACATTATTTTAATAGCAAGAATGGTGAAACCATTTTTCAGAGTTTCCAAAAAAAAGGCAGAATGGCAGTGTTCTTGGGACCATATAATACCATCAGCAATTTAAATTCTCTTTTCACAGCAATGGAAAGCACCCATTGTAATTTTAAGTGACAAAAGAAAACAGGCTATCCTGTTTAGGTATAGATTGTGGTGATGTTTTCCCAGGTAGATATTTATCTCCAAACTCATAAAGTTGTATACATTAAATAGGTATAGCTATTTTTATGTCACTGATACACTCATACCTCAATAAAGTGGCTTAAAAAACTAAGTATAATCATAACAGATGAAAAGGAAAGAAAGGGAGAAGAACATTTTGATAAACATTGAATTAGCAGAGAGTGCCTCAGTTCTGTATTTAACCACATGTCTTCAATTAAGTTAGAACTTATTATTTATAAGTGCACTACGCTGCTTAATGAAAGTTGAATGATATTTCATTTTAATGTTCTCTAATCTGAAACTTTCGTCAAATGGCATAATAGTTTAATATGTGAATCTAAAGTGAAAATAAATGTTCCTAATAAATATGGAGAAAAAGAAGAGAGCAGGTTATACAATTATTTGTGCATTGCAATTACAGTCACTCAAGGAAAATATGAAAATAAAACATATCAAAAGTTCAGTCATACAGCTTTTACTACCCTTTTTTGTCTAGTTTCTGAAATATGGGTAATGAACATAAATGTAGTTGTAAATTAATTGAACATATTCCTTCCCCCCCCCTCTATATAGATATTCAACTTTATCCTAAAAATACCATATTCTGTTATTATTTTTTTTTTCTTTTACTTTGACTCCTCATTTAAGTTACTCAGACAATGAAAGCATTTTGGTCAGACTCCTTTTCATCTGTGAAGGTGTTTCTTGATCTTGAAATTTTATTTCCTGGTCTATGAATGCTTGTCCAAATCTAGTGTTTCAGTTAACATACACCTTTTCTCTTTTCATATTACTTTACTGATCAATACTGTTCTTCTCTTAGCCATTATCAGTTCTTTCTATTGATCTTTCCTGAGAGTTTGTTATTTTCACTTCATAGTGTACTTTGAAAGTACTGGTTTTCATGCTGTGAATTCACTGTATCGCTGCAGCAAGGAGTGATTTGTTTCTCGTATGTCATGGTGCCTTTTTAAATGTTGTGAAAATGATCATTTAATTGATTCTTTCATTGACATGGACTGCTTTCACTGAAGAAAAGTGTGTATTGAAGATATATGGCAAATTAAGGCATAAATGTCTGAAACAGTCAGCACACAATCCTTGCTGAGTCTCAATTACTGTACGGCATTCTGTCAATATTTAGCATCATAAAAGATCATAAAAGAAGATGTTCTCTTCAGAGAGCAAAATGGGTTGTAAGAAAACTGTGTCTAGGTATACTTAGGCATAAGAAACTTAAAAAATAATAATAATAAGTGCCTGAACCTAGATGATTGAAGAGTAATATCTAAGAGAATAATATCTCTTATTCTAATATCTAAGAGAAGTAATATCTAAGAAAGCCCACTATTTCTCCTCTGGTTAATCAGTCAAGCAAAAATCTGCATAACTGCATTCTTTTCAACCTAGTTAATATGTATACATCTATGAAAGGGACAGAGAAAAAGAGCAAGACCTTTCTTAAATAACATTTATAAAAACCATAGTGGAGGAAAAATAATACAAGTTGACCGATTGCTCTTAATACCCGTGTTCTTAAAAAAAATTAAACATGGGTCATTAATAGGCATAAGAGCTAGAAGACTGTATTTATGTTTTATCGATCATTTTTCAAACCATGGATCGTTTTGGGAATCTACTGAAGGCTGAAGCCCCTCATTTGTATACACTCATAAACTTTGGTCACAATTTTAAGAATTCAGCCCATAGTTGTATTAAAAGCCCTTGGATCTCAAAGTAAGAATAACAGTATTGATTATTTATGTGGAGCCAGATCCTTTCTGTGTTTGTTAAAGGTAATGACTCATTTAATCCTCACAACAGCAGTGTGAGAGAACTATTAATTTTATAGCTATTTTACAGATGAGGAAACCAAAGAGAGAAGTTATGTACACAACTCAAGGAAACCCATCTAGAAAGTCGCAGGGCTGGACTTTGAATCCAGGCCATACGGCTCCCAAGCATTTGTGCTGAGTAAGAATGCTGTGTTGCTTCCTGAAAACAACACTAGCTTAATGAGTCAGATGGTAAAAATTTAGATCTGGAGAAGCACATAGTGGTTATCTTTGCCAAACTCCTTGTTTCCCTCTCTCACGTTGAAGAAGTAGAGTTCCAGAAAATTAACTGACATCCACAGAGCTAGTTAGTGTTAGAGCCAGAGTCCAAGCAGAAACATTCACTTAAGGCTCACAACAATCCTGAATTAGCATTATCTTTATTGTTATTTACAGTCGATCAAACTGAGGCGCACTTTTCATAAGTAGCAGAGTTGCCATTCACACTGAGATAGTCTGGGGCGCCGCGGTGGCTCAGTCAGTTAAGGGTCCGGATTTGGCTCGGGTCGTGATCTCACGGTTCAGTTTGTGAGTTCGAGCCCCGCGTTGGGCTCTGTGCTGACTGCTAGCTCAGAGCCTAGAGCCTGCTTTGGAGTCTGTATCTCCCTCTCTCTCTGACCCTCCCCTGCTCATGCTGCCTCTCTCTCTAAGAAATAAATTTTAAAAAACATTAAAAAAATCAAACTGAGATAGTCTGGTTCACAACTAAAATCCCTGTATTACTATAACTCAGGAAATCTATTCCTTTATATTCTGTTTAGTAGAAAGTCACCATAATAAAAGTAATCTGAAAATTAGGAAACTGTAACGTCTTTTGTTTACAAAGTCAGGAGATTTTGGAGGTTCAACTTTACTACCATTTAATGGTCTCTAATCAGGAAGTAATGCCTGCAGGGTGCTGCAATTCACATGAACCTAAATCACACCCATTCATACACATGAATAGACAGATAGAAAACTGTTCATACAGTGGTCGTGGGGAAAGCCGTTTACCAGTTTGATTTAAGTCTTTTGTATTAAATAAAACTTAGTATTTGTAAACATGGGCAAAGAAAACTGTAGTTAAGAAAAGCTCTTTTTTGATACAGCTCATTCCTTTAAAAACTCAAACTCATGTATATTGTTATTTTTTTAAAGGTTGTTTATTTATTTTTGAGAGAGAGACAGAGAGAGAGAGAGCAAGAGCACCAGCAGGAGAGGGGCAGAGACTGAAGGAGAGAGAGAATCCCAAGCAGGTTTCACGCTGTCAGCACAGAACCCCCAAAGAGGCCAAAATCAAGAGCTGGATGGCCAACCTACCGAGCCACCCAGGTGCCCCTGTACTGTTTTTAAATGTTTATGTTGTTTATAAAGATCCAACTTTTCACTGTGATTATCACATCTTTTTCAATTCTAACTTATGTTTTCCTCTACAAGTTCAACACAACTGTACCTAAATGCAAACAATGATGCTAGTTTGGGAACTTATGTAATTTACCTGCTAACCTAAATTCACATCAACTTACATGATTAGTCAAGACATAGATAGAACTTCTCCATTATCAATATGCACTGAGGGAAGTGTTCTCAGTGGAGTCCTGTCACAGATCTTAGAAAAGACATAAATACTTTTTCCCCCAGTGGCATAATAAGCTTGAAAAAAATGAGAAATCTTTCATTAGGAATCTTGAAAGAAGCTGTTCGTAACCACTTGTCATCAGTATTAGCGACCTCGAGCTGAATAAAAATTGATTGTAGGACTCTGTACCTTCTGCGCTCTGCCACTTGGACCATGTATTAGCATTGGAACCTGATTAACTCTCAACACCATCTCCTCCTTTGATTAACTCCCAAGACTTCTTTTGTATTATCAGTAGTGATTTCCTGAAATCTGTCCTACAGGACAGTACTTAACACTCTCCCACTGCCTGCAGAATTTCCCCTGTTGATGCTGGAAAAATGTTTGGCCTTTATTCTAGTTATCCTTTTTTTGGCTTGATCTTTCACAAACACTGGCTTGAGACTTCCATATTTGGTGAAGAGGAAATAAGTGATTACTCTGAAACTTTATTTCTCTTTTAAGTGCTTTCTGTATTTGGAACAAGGTATATGAGCCTTCTCAGCACTGACTATTGCTGTTACAATAACCCACCGAATTTCCTTAGAACTTACCTTTCCCTTAAATCACCTTCCAGGTTGATTTCAGTGTATGCTAATACTTGACTGTGTATGAGAAAAAAAAAAAAAATGCTTGCTTTAATCTTTAAATTGTGAATATTATAGTAAGGGGAGATTCCAGTATATAAAAAGATCATAAATTCTAAATGGAATTTTACAGAATTTTAATGCTTTATTTAAAACCCATCCATCAGCTTATATTAAATTTAAACAGTCACAAATCTATTTTAAGTGAAAATACTATATACAGTCTATTATTGTATTTTATTCTGTAGGGCACATTTACTGTTTTCCTGCCTTATTAATTATCTTTATTCTAGGATAATGCTTCGTAAAAAAAAAAAAATCCAAATTTGGATGACTTATAAGAAAAAATATTTATTTCTTATTCCAGAGTCTCTTTCAATCTTTGTCTTGGCTTCAGCTCCACGTATGAATCTCTCCTTTTGGGAACATAGTCTATTTGAAGCATGATCTTTTACTGTCAAAGGAAGAAAGAGCCAGAGAAGTGAAAAAACCCTATCACAGTGCTTCAATTCCTAGCTCACAACTGGCACACTGTTATATCTGTTCATGTTTTATTGGGCAGGGCAAGTCACATGTTGAAGGCTACATCAGTGACATGGAAGTGTAATCCCCTAGGGTGATCGATGGCATGCAGGGAGAGGGAAGAATGACTTGTGAGCAAATAATGCAATCTACCAATTGGCCCACAAACTTTTAATGCAATTAGATATACAGTTAATAAATATAGTAATTGTATTGACTCTTTTTTGTGGTAATAAGCCCTTGCTTAAGACTATACTTGATGCATTATATAGAATAGCATATCTCATCACAGCAAAACTCGGAGTTTGTTACTATGATTATTTCCATTTTACAGACTGAAACACTGAGGCTTATTGTTGCTTATGAGATATTAAGCGCTGGATAGTGCATGATCAAGTCAGGTAACTTGGGCCCAGTACCCATATGGGTTAGTTTGAATTACTTAAAAAGCTAACTCAAACAAGTACTAGTACAGGTAGTTCATTTGCAAAGTGATCCCTCCTAGCATAAGGGAAGGACAAGGAGAATGAGCCAAGGAAGAAAGAGTAGACAATAGTGGTGCTACTCTGGGCCATTTTGAGCTCAATATTCTAGTTACTCCTTGAGGAGCCTTTAAAAACATTCCCAACACTTGTTCCACTGGGCTTTTTAATCTATCGATTTCTGTCCCTCATTTCCTGAGGATTGTACCTAGGGAAATTAAATCTCTGTCACTTCTTGGCTGCCCCACGGATGGGCTTACCAAATTCCCCTAGATCTGGAAAAAGTCTTATTGCAAAGAAGCAGAAATGTGGATGCTTTAGGTGGGAAATCTTCAGCATCACAGAATCTGTGCACAGTTATAGGTAAAGTCAGGGTTGGGCCAAGGAAATAAAGCACGAGGCATTAAGTCTATCTACTATGCCATTTTCTTAATCTTTACTCCATAGTGCAAGTTTAGCAAATACAACTCATGATTTAAATATTTCTTGTTAATACACCCAACAAAGGACTCTGTGTGTGAGCCTTTGTCTCTTTATAAAGCATCTTATTAACATAGACCTTTGGAAGTGGCTGTTGTGCACTTTAGCTGATTGCTTTCCTTTTTATTTGAAGAGGACTATTTTACAGTCCAATAAAGTAAGTAAATGTATATACCACAGAATAATGTGTTTTTAATTTTTCAGTAGAGAAAGTTAATATTTTAAAATTTTTCAGGTTTTCATTTTTGAGAGAGGGAGAGACTGAGCGCCAGCAGGGACTGGGCAGAAAGAGAGAGAGAGAGGGAGACTCAGAATCCAAAACAGGCTCCAGGCTCTGAGCTGTTAGCTCAGAGCCAGATGTGGGGCTTAAACCCAGGAACTGTAATATTATGACCTGAGCCACAGTTAGATGCTTAATCGACTAAGCCACCCAGGTGCCCCAAGAGAGTTAATATTTTAAAAGTAAAGTTGACTATACTGAGGTATGGAAACAGGTATCTGGTTAGCACTTATACCAGGATCCAAGTGTTTCATTTCACCTCCAAATTACATCAGAGACCTTGGGATCTTATTTTTATTGATTCCGCCATAATTAGTCCAGGGTTATCTTTTTTTTTTTTTTTTTTACAAAATTAAGTTCTCTTTTTCCACGAAAATAAGTAGTGACACACCACTGAAGTGTATTTCAGGTGTGCATACTAATTAATAAGAACTTATTTTTACCCATAACAAGTTTACACCCACACAGTCATGTTCAAACAAGATGAGGTATTTGAAATCACTTTATAAATTATAATGCGCCTCAGAAGTATTCATTGTTGTCATTATTGCTCAACACAGAGTTGATTTTTCTGGGCATGAGGAAATATAATTTGTACTAATACCACTTCGTAATTTTTTCTTTAGCTTTGAAATCAAGAGGACTCTACTCGCTGTACATTTATAAGTAATATTTAAAAATGTTACTCATTGTTAATATGAGTGTCACCAAGAAATTATGTCTCTTTTATAAGATAATGCACTTTATACAGATGGCCCACAAGAAATAGTGGTATATCTAAGAATAAAAAAGGTTTATAGGTTCTCTTGGGGCCCCTGTGTGGCTCAGTTGCTTAAACATCCAACTCTTTATTTGAGCTCAGGTCACGATCCCAGGATCGTGGGATCCAGCCCCACAATGGGCTCTACGCTGAGCGTGGAGCCTGTTTAAGATTCTCTCCCTCCCTCTCGTTTTGTCCCTCCTCGCCTTGCAGTCCCTAGCTCAAAAATGTACATATATTGTATATATATTGCATTTTTTAAAAAGGTTTATAAGTTTTCTCTCTTTCATATTTAAAATTTTCAGTATTAATATGTATCATAAGTCTCTCACATTTAGCCTTAACAGTTCTGTACCAATATTTTTATTCCCGTGATGCAGACGGACACAGTGTGACACAGAGGGCTTAAATAACTTGCCTAAGGCCATAGGCCTAGTGAGAAGTGGAGCTGGGGTGTGAACCCAGGCTCTTTGATGCTGGAAGGGATGAATTGAATCACTGACCAATGCTGTATCTGATACATATTCTTAGCATGGAATTTGAAAGGAACAACAGTGAGCCATTTGTACCATACGCTATATGGCATTCTGTTTTCTAAGTCATGCTTAGAGCTCATACCTTTTCACACACTCTTGGAGTTCTGATTTATTTTCCGTTTTAATGATATGTCTTCCGTAATGGAACGGTGCTCTATTTCATGATAATTTCTGTAACCATATCCAAACAATATTTCTATAATTCTTGCATTATGTTTTTCATATATATGGTCTTAGTGATTATTTTTATGAACATACAATTGTGTGATTATGTAAGGTTCTGGTCATAATGCCAATTTGCTAATATGGCATAAATTCTATGACTAAATGGCAGGAGCTGGGAGGGAAGTTTTATCCAATATGAGCTGACACAGCTGTTCAAATTATTTTCTGGGTCCATCACCTCCCTATAATAAAAAGCAATTGACCTATATGAGAAAGAAGCAACATTTGCAGGGGAGGTAAAGAGTCAGACAGGTCATCCATAGCATTTTACATTGTGCTAAGAGCCACGACAGTCATAAAAGATAGAGTGAAGGGCAATTTCATCGTATTCCAGAATGTAATTTACCCAGAAAAATCAAGGGAGTTTTTTTGCAAGAAATATTATCTGTTCCTATTTTGTATTCCATATAGTGATGAAAATAAATACTTGAGTCCCAAGGACAAATTTTGAGAGAAGATACTGAAAAGTGATTTTATACAGAGTCTGTTCTCAATGCATATTTTTGGAAATGAATTGATAATTAAGACAAAAGTTTATAGATAACAGAGCAGTTTAAGCAGTATGATAAAGTGGAGAGAAAAACCACTGGCCTGGGACTTCGTAGATCTGTGGTTTAATTATGGTATTGATTAATCATTTGATTTATTCAGCCAGTTCTTACTAGGTATCTGTTTCTGCTTGACTACACCATATTGGGTGCGAGGAGTTTCAAAGACACAATAGTCCTCCCATCTAAGTGTGGTCACATATAGAAGTGATCGGAGGTATACGGGCTCCATTATAGAAGACAGTAAAATATTTGTATGTATCTGTATATACACACACCTGCATAATAATAATAGAGTTTAAAAAATGCTAAAATGTATGTGTGTATCAGAAGAATTGGTAGATGAGTTCTGCCATGGAGAGAAGGGTGATTGTGAAAAGTCTTACGTTTGAACTTAATCTTAAGGCTAGGGGTTTTCAGGGACACCTGGGTAGCTCAGTCGGTTAAGTGTCATGCTCAGGTCATGATCTCTTGGCCTGGAGCCTACTTCCAATTCTGTGTTTTCGTCTCTGCTTCTGTCTCTCTTTCTCTTCCTCCGCCAAAAAATAAATAAACTTTAATAAAAAAAGAGTTTTCAAGTCACATTCCTGGGACTGCATGAGCAACGGACTAAAGTAAGAAAGTGTGTGGCTTACTCATTGAGACTTTTGGCTAGTATGGCTAGAGTAGACCTGGTGGATATGTGTGGAAGGTTAAGGAGTATTTGTGAGTGCTGATAGGCATGACGGATATGAACTTTACAAAAGTATTTGGACTCAAACGATAAAGACCCTTATTTGCCATTGTAAGTAATCTGGCCTTTAACCTTAGAACAAGTATTTCTCAAACTTGAATAGTGACTCGAGAGTTACTTATTTGGTTACTAGATGGATGATGAAGCCATTAATTGACAGGAAGAGTAGAATAATGTGACTTTATTTGAGAAGATGAATGATATTGCTAAGGTACCTACAGGACATCTAAGGGGAGGTATTAACTTGAGTCTGTGCTGTCAGTATGAAACTTAGGAAATCAATTACGGTGAAAAATAAAGATGTAGATATCAGCGTCGTCAATATCAGTATATGGTGGTGGTCGAGGTAAGGTAGGAAGTCACTTTGTTTAGGAAGAAAAAATGTAATAGACCAAGAGAAGAAGAGATGAAGAATAGCTAGGACCCTGGGAGACTGCCAGCATGTCCTGGGTGAATGGCAGAGAAGTCAGTGAAATAGGAGATTGCCCTTGTGTTGGGAGAAGAATCAGGAGACAGTGATGTTTCAGATCAGAAAGCTTGGGCACTCTTTCTAGTAACAGCATTCACTTTCGGGGCTTCGGTTACTACATGCCAGTTGGCTTGTATCTCCCAAATCTTTACTTTCAGCTCAGATTTATCTCTTGCACTTCAGGCTCTACTCTCCGTATCTTTCTCTTTGTCTCAAAACATCCAAAAGTCATTATTTCCCAAATCTTCCGGTGTTTTTATTATATATACAGCTCCAGAGAGTCTTCTTCCTGGGTCCTCAAGACTCCAACTTCAGAAGTATCATTGGCTGTACCTCTCCCAAATTCCCTACCCCCATGTATAATTAATAACTGGTGCTTATCAGTAATACTTGTTAAAGGTAGTTTGCCTGTATTTACCTTTCTCCAGTCCCACTGCAATTCACCAGTACAGGGCATGGGTTATTATTATAATTTTATGGATCATAATTATATGGCTTCTTACATGGATTAGGATTATAATCAGCAAATTGGCCTTCTGGTTTCCACTATTACCACTCCCAGTATATTTTCCATATTATGCAATTCATTTTTAAAACACAAACCAGTGGCACCTGGTTGGCTTAGCCAGAGCATGTGACTCCTGATATTGGGGTTGTAAATTCAATCCCCGTAGTGGGTATAGAGATTACTCAAAGTCTTTAAATGTATGTGTGTATGTATATGTTATATATATACATTATATATATATGTATATATAAATATATGTATATGTTATATATATACACATATATATGTTATATATATGTATATATTTATATATATAAAATATATAAAATATTGTCGTTTCCCTACTTAAAATTCTGCTTTGGTTTTTAACTGCCTTCTGGCTAAAGTTTAAGTCTCTTCCTAATTTGGGTAAAAATTATTTCTCTTTTTTCTAAAGTCATCTTGGTCATGCTTATCCTTCCCCTCCTTCTCTTGTTCCAAGAACAGACCATACTCCTCTCACAGCCTGACAGTTGTACCTACTTTTTGCATTATCTGGGGTTCTTTTTACCTTGTATACTTATATATTCTTAACTAAATTTCAGAACTCCGCTAACACTGCATTAAGGAAGCACTAGATTTTTCAAGTTAGGTTCCTTTCTGTATCCTTTTTTTTTTTGAGACAGAGGCAGAGACAGTGTGAGCAGGGGAGGGACAAGGAGAGAGGGAGACAGAGAATCCCAAGCAGGCTGTACACTACCAGTGTGAGGCCTGACATGGAGCTCAAAGTCAGGAAACCATGAGATCATGACCTGAGTGAAACCAAAAGTTGGACGCTTAACAGATTCAGCTCCCCAGGCACCCCTCTCTATACTTTTGACAAAACCCTGTATTTTCTTTATCAGAGGACTTACCCAACTTTCTACTGTCTATTTGTTTTGCGTGTGTCTTTTTCTTTCACTGTGCTGTAAAGTCATAAGGGTAGGAAGTTTATCTTTTATACACTTGTATATGTCACCTTGTAGGTATCAGTACATATTTGTCACTTGTCCTACTAGCCTTCAAGAGGAAATGTTACGTATTACTTTGCTATTGATTCTCTAAAAATTACCACACATTCAGCAAATTAAAATAATATCTGTTTATTATCTGACAGTTCTTCACATAGTAAGTCTGAAATTGACCTCACTGCGCTAAGGGCTGTTGGGGTTGTGTGCCTTCTGGAGACTTCAGGGAAGAATCCATTTCCTATCTTTTCATTCTTCCGAGGCTGCCCACATTCTTGGGCTCATGGCCCTCTTCATTCTTCAAAGCCAGCAACGTTGGGCCAAGTCTTTGTCATACTGCTCTCTCTGGTTCTCCCTCTTGGGCTGCCCTCTTCCCCTTTTAAGGAAAGAATCACTGTGATTATGCTGGTCCATCCTGGATTACCCATGATAGTCTCTCTATCCAAAATTACCTAATTGCCAAATCTAATTCCATCTGACACCTTAATTCTCTTTGCCAAAACAGAGAGTTTTAAAAAACTTCAACTCCTTTTAAAACCAACGAATTTTAACAAAACTTATTCAGAGATTCGGGGCATTGGGACATTAACCTCTTAAGGGAGGACCAGTTTTCTGTATACCACAGGTTAATAAAATTAATATCTGCAGAGAACGAAAGTGAGAAGAGGTCTAAAAAGTACGTTTGGTCTTCATTAACTTAAAACACCTTTATTAAGCACTTGTTTGTTACACATTCTATTCTCAGTGCTGGGAATACAGTTAGAATCTATACAGTTACTGTCTTGGAAATTAGAAAGAATATAGGTGATATTATTAACAACTCGTGTACGGTGATGAGCAGTGAACACTGGATTACATTGATTTTAGTGTGAAGGGGAAATAAGGAAACCTTTTTGACACTTACTGTTCTCTTCTTTGTGTAGTAATTTAATTATTTTAGACCTCCTCATTATAAAATGACCATAAATGTCACCTTCGGCCCTAGCATTCTGTAATCCTATGATCAAAAGCTATTACTCAGATTTAATGGAGAGCATTTTTCATGCCGTTCTCCATTCTACTGTCTTCCACTTTGCATTGCCGTTTTGTGGCATTAATAACATGGTAAATCCATTTTCTAGATATGTCCTGAGTTTTGGGCCTTCCTTCATAATGTTCCACAGTATCACATAATCTTGTCTAATGTTTACCATTAATCTTCCACATCTCTCATTTCCGTTCTCATTTTTAGTGGAAGCAGAGAATAGAGACCATAATACCTCTTCCATGTAACTTAATAGTCCTCTCTTTAAAGTGAAGTAAACTCATATCCCTTTGTATTTCTTCACTGTATGTATTTTAGACTGTTACCAACTTCAGTATTCCCTTCTAGTTCTAAACTTGTATCCTCTGGGTCCCGTAAGTGATGAAGATTTTCAGTTAACATACTAACTAATACCTCAAAGAAATATCATTTTTAAAAATGTATTTCTGGGGCACCTGGGTGGCTCTGTCGGTTAAGCGCCCAACTTTGGCTCAGGTCATGATCTCACAGTTCGTGGGTTCAAGCCCCGCGTCGGGCTCTGTGCTGACAGCTAGCTCAGAGCCTGGAGCCTGCTTTAGATTCTGTATCTCCCTCTCTCTCTGCCCCTCCCCTGCTCATGCTGTCTCTCTCTCTCAGAAATAAATAAAACATTAAAAAATTAAAAACAAATATATTTCTGACACAGGTTATGATTAACTGCCCTGTGTAATGAGGGTAATTTGTGGTATTTACGTAACTGAGTGGTTGGTTGGTTTAGTTGATTTGGCTTTTAGGTGCTTCCGGTCACACTGTCTTATTGCATATAAGGGGTCATATCCTGGAGACTCTCCATGATCTCCGTCCCACCTTCCTTTATAATTTCATCCCATGCTCTTCTCTTCTTCAGACCTTAGAATACAGCAAAACTCAGTTAAATATAATGAAGAGCATGCCTTTTTTTTTTTTTATTTGAGTATAGTCTACATTGTTCCATTATGTCAGGTGTACATCTTAGTAATTTGACAGGTGTATACCTTATGGTATGTTGACCACAAGTATCGCGACCATCTGTTCCATTACATCAGTATTATAATATCATTGACTATATTCCTTAAGCTCTGGTTTTTATTTCTGTGGCTTATTTATTCTGAAACTGGAAGTTTATATCTCCTATTCCCCCTCACCCATTTTACCCAGACTCCTCCCCTCTGGCAGTCATCAATTTGTTTTCTGTAGTTATAATTTTCATTCTGCTTTTTATTTGTTAATTCGTTTTTAGATGACATTTATGAGTGGAATCATAGGGTATTTGTCTTTCTTAGTCTGACTTTTTCCACTGGGTATGATATCCTCCAGGTTTATGCATGTTCTTTCACATGGCACTGTTTCATCCTTTTTATGGCTGTGTAATATTTGAGTGTGTGTGTGTGTGTGTGTGTGTGTGTGTGTGTATACCACATTTGCGTCATCTCTTTGTCTTTTGGTGGACATTTATGTTGCTCCCATATCTTAGCTATTGTAAAAAATTCTACAGTAAACATAGAGGTACATATATCTTCTCAAGTTAGTGTTTTGTTTTCCCTAGGCAAATACCCAATAATGGAATTATTGGATCGTATGATATTTCTATTTTTAATTTTTGAGGAATCTCCATACTGTTTTTCACAGTAGCTGCGCCAATTTACATTCCTACCAGCAGTGCACAAGGTTCCTTTTCTCCACATCCTCGCCAATACTTGTTTCTTGTCTTCTTGATTTTAGCCATTTTAATAGATATGAGGTGATAGCTCATTGTGGTTGTTGTTTTTAAGTTTATTTATTTTGAGAGGGAGACCACAAGCAGGTGAGGGGCAGAGAAAAGGAGAGAGAGAATCCCAATAAGGCTCTGCATCATAAGCCCAGAGCCTGACATGGGGCATAAACCCATGAACTATGAAATCATAACTTGGGCCAAGGCTCAACCAACAGAGCCACCCAGGTGCCCTTCTCATTGTGATTTTGATTCAGAATTCCCTGATGATTAGTGAAACCATCAGCAAAACAAAAAGACAACCTACTGAATGAGAAAAGGTACTTGCACATGGTATATCTGATAAGGGGTTAATATCCACAATTTATAAAGAATTCATACAACTCACCACCAAAAAACTCAATCAATCCAATAAAAAAAAAAACAAAAAAAAAACAGGGCAGAGGACCTGAGTAGACATTTTTTTCCAAAGATCTACACATGGTCAACAGACATATGAAAAGATGCTCAACATCACTAATCAAAAGAGCATGCCCTTTTGGTTTCTTCTCTTTCTGATTTTGCCCTTGCAGTCTTTTCCTAAAGATGCATCTTTCCCTTTGAAACTTTTTTCTTACTTTTTTTTTTTTTCTCATCCTGCTAGAATCAACCTAGCTGTCACCTTCTAGAAAATATCTTCCCTAACATCCATATGGCTACATATCCCTTTCTCTGTGTTTCTGTAATATCCTTTGACTGTATGTATCTCTGCTTAGCTAAAATGTTTAATAATTTTCTATCATATGTCTATATTCTACAAGGTTGTGGACTTCAGTAAAAACTGAGTTCTGTGTATCTTCTCAGCCACCACTACAATGACCAACAGATACTAAGTATTCTTTAAATAATTTGTTTTTGAAAATATTCTATAAATTCCTACATAAATAAATGATTTCTTTACATCTGAAAAACAGCTAAGTTAAAAGGCAATTAATACTTTTATTTCACAGATAAAAGAGACTGAGTCTGGCATTTCTAAGACCTCCATTCTCATAAGTGCTGCACTGGTACTAGAAGCCACTTCCCCTGATTTAATGTTCTCTCACTTTCCCAACGTCATTTTTGTGCAGTAACTCTTGTGAATCATGAATATTGCAATTTAATTATCCCACATTTATAGGCAACTGAGGGTCTCAGGAATATAAAAGTTAATAACAGGGCAAAAGGTCATTGTAGTAATCTTAGAAAATATGAAGAACCAGATTTATTGGGTAAAAAATAACTTTATTAGAAAGGGTTAATTAATTCTGAGATGAAATACAGTTTTTATGTCATGGTAGCAAGCTAATTTTATATGAGTTTTCCCCATAGAGAGAATAAAATAAAATTTTGGTCACTCTTTGCAATTTATGAAGTAGTAGTTCTTCACTCCTCGACATCTCCAGGGAACAGTTTTCAAGTGAATTTTTCTGACAAAGATTTCGTTCTTTGCCTCTCACATTAGTATACTGAGGCATATTTTTATTATTAAAAGAAAATCAGTTAAAAAAATCCTAGAGAAAACAAAATAGAATATGTGCTTCTTGAAATGACAATAGTATATAATTACTTCCTGGTAAAACAGATTTCATTTTATTCTTTTCTCATTCTCTTTGTTGTTGATTTCACATTCATATGTCTTATTATAGACTGTGTGTCTATGATTACATATATTTTTTAATTACTAAAATATCTGTAAGATCTACAGCAGTTTGTCATATATGTATGTTTATGTATATCAACTTTAGGTTAACTATGGATATGTAAATTTGCTTAACATGATCATCTTTTAAAAAATTTTAAAGTTTATTTCTTTTGGAGAGAGTGCAGGAGCATGGGAGGGATAGAGAGAGAGGGAAACCGAAGATTCACAACAGACTCTGCAGTGATAGCCCTAGATCGGCACTCGAGTTCACAAACCATGAGATCATGACCTGAGCCTAAGTCAGACACTAAAACAACTGAGCCACCCAGATGCCCCTGAAATGATCAACTTTTAAGTTATATGAGAAATAACAATGGAAATCGATAGATTTAAATATATAAATGTGTAAAATTTTGGCATAATAAAAATGGAATGAAAATGAAAAGAAATATGACCACTTGGGGATATATTCACTGACTAAGAGTAAGTAGCTCAATTTATGACAGTGATTCTTAACTTGGATTTCATGGTAATAGGAATCTGTGCAGGGAGATCAGTGAACCTGTGAAACTGTATGTAAATATGTCTGTATAAGCATTTCTTATGTAGAGAAGGATCATTATTTTTATCAGATAATCAAATGGAGTCCACAACTTGAAATGTTTAAGAACTGCTGATTTATGATCCCATTCCAATTAATTTTAAAATATCAAGTGCTCAATAGATACATGAGCAGAGGATATAAACAAGTATTTAGACAAAGTAGAAACATGTAAAATAAGTTTCTAAAACATGTCCTACTTCATTAGTAATCAAACAGATTCTCATTAAGATGAGCATCAACTATCTCCTTATATCTAATGAAGTAGCAGTTGCTTTAAAAATAAAAGCACCAAAGCATCTATCAGCAGCATAACCTCATTCTTTCTAGTGCCACTAAAACTTGGTATGGCCATTGGGAAAGTAATATGACAATATTTAGTAAAAGCCATAATTTTTAAAAAAATATTGACCCATTAATTTATTCTGGGGCAGTCATATGCCAGAAACTGAAAGAGAATACATGAAGATGTTCATTATGGTGGAATCTTTATTAGCAAACAAAAGGAAATAGCAGCTCACATGATATTTATGATAAAATAAGTTTAAAAAGACGGAATATTATTGTTGCCATCTAAAATACATGTTTATGGGGATTGTAATGTGTAGACACATAACCT
Source organism: Hyaena hyaena (assembly GCF_003009895.1). NCBI lineage: Eukaryota > Metazoa > Chordata > Mammalia > Carnivora > Hyaenidae > Hyaena > Hyaena hyaena. The sequence goes on along the minus strand of NW_024081101.1, from coordinate 646,039 downwards.
TAGGATGATATTTTAGTATTATTTGTAGTATTTTAATATTGGGGCACCTTGGTGGCTGTTAGCTAAGTGTCCAACTCTTGATTTCAGTTCTGGTCGTTTTCTCGCGGTTCCCGAGTTCAAGACCATCCCTCCCCCTCCAGTCCTCTGTCGGGCTCCATGTTGGTAGCATGGAGCCTGCTTGGCATTCTCTCTCTCTCTCCCTCCCACTCTGCCCCTCCCTAGTTCATGTTCTCTCCCTCTCTCTCTGTCTCTCAAAATAAATAAATAAGCTTTAAAAATATATTAATTTTAGTATTATTAATTTAATTATTTAAAAATTATTTCCATAATACTAATCTATGGCAAAAATTGAGCACTAAATATCAATAATTAAATACAAGAGCTTTATTATTTAAAATACTAACAAATCATCTAAGATCTTAAGGATGGTTCATTTTTCAAGTCTGGATAAATCCATGTAGACCTGCAGACTGTAGACTATAAAATTCCAGGATGTCATTCACATAGATTACAGCACACATGGAATTCCTTGGGTTATTTCAAATAGAGGCTCTGAAATCATGGTTATTTTTAATTTTTGTTAATACATTCAACTTTTGTGACTTTGTTTATCTTATGGCACTCCATACTATCTATGCGAATATAATGCGAAGTTGTTAATGTGAAAAGCAAAGGACTTGGATACAAATCATTTATATCAAGTTCAATTCTGTGACTTACTAGCTTCATTCTTTCTGAGCTTGAATTTTTTAATGTATAAAATGGCAAATTACACATGGATTGAGATGACGTTTGTAAAACAGCTCTATGAACAATAAGACACTAGTGTTATATATTTATAATAAAATCAGTCATATTAATATTTATCGTGTTAAAGAAAATGTTACTATCACGAAATAAAACATTAGCAGGTAATTCACTAATAGCATATGTTTCTTGTATTAAAAACAAAAGAAGTAAAAAAGCAGACCTAGTCAAGATATTTATGTGATGAAGTTCACCTTTACTGCTGTTTACACAGGAGATACATCCTTTTTGGCACATAATGTCAAGTTTTCCCTCCTGCCTTCAAGGCCTATCTAAAAATCATTCTTGGTACATATAATTGAAATCAATAAAAATATTGCTTTACTACTTACTTTTCACCGAAAAGTACATGGAACAGATCTCTTCAAATGTCTTCCTATTCAGCTTTTGATGAAGGTGGTGGTTAGGCTTGTTTTAAACCTTTAAATGTGTGCCTTCAAATGACTCATTTACTCTCCCATGTCTGACAAGACTCACATGCCCATATAAGAAAAAATAAGTGGCATTGCAAGTGAAGTCATTAACTTTTAGGAAAATGAGTATGTGCTGTTGAGACAGAGATGTACTCATACGTCTTCCTGCAGCAAGTTCATGAAAATGGTCAAAAGATTGACCATTTGAAATCTTCTGTTTATGTATTTTATTATTATCAGAAGGATAGTACTGAATTTTGGGAAGTATATTCACAACTGGCTAGGTTAGTTTCAGAAAGTATTACTATTTTTATTTATACACACTTCTCAACAAAGAAAAAACTTCCTTATTATAACCATGATTTATCGTGTACTGTGTAGTTAATGCTGATATTTGGCCACATACATAGTAGTTTGTGGGACTAACAAATAAGAAGAAGGGATTTTGTGGTGCTAAATAAAATTTTCTCATCTAGAAAAATAGTTTTACGTTTGTTATTCAGTGGATTATTCATCCACTGTCATCTCATCACTTAAGAATATCCACTTATAGATTAATAATATGCTTTAAAGATAAACAGATATTCTTAGTACATGGATGCATTTGTCATAGGACAATGGTTCTTTATTATAGATCATCTTTTTTCAGGAGAAGTAATGCAGATTTACTGCTGAAAAAGAATATGTGAGCAAATGAGGTTATTTTCTTAGGGTGCTTCAATAAGAGTTCTTTTGACCCAATGTAAATAAAATGTAAAACCTCTCGATTTTAAATCTCTCTCAGATGTACTGATTTATTAACCATTAATTAACATGATTACATTTACAGTAATTTAAAGGTAGGCTTTGGCTTTAGAAAAGGATTTCAGTAAATCAAGATTGTTTATTTTTCTGTCCATTTAACTCCATACTAATTTCCAACTTGAAAAAAAAGGCATAATGTTTAGAAGCCTGAGTTCTGTGAAGCTGTTTCTTAATAATTTTCCACAGTAATCTCTTGGTATAAGAAACCCTTGGAGATTTTCCTTGGAGATTTTTCCTTTGAGTATTTATATGTAATCCACCAAGGATATCATTTGCATTTTGATTTGAAGTTTCCTAACTTTTGGGTGCAAAGAGCTACTAGAAATTTTGGAGTTGTAAGATACCCCCTCCTCTAAAGCATTTGCATGTTTATCAAATGTTTGCTGAGATCTTAGCTTGTGCAGACAGTGCTAGTTTCTGGGTTGCAAAGCCATGGTCCTGACTGATGGGAAACCTCTCCTGGAATGAGAGGGGGTATGTGAGGGGCCCATGTTAGAGTATGGAGGTACTAGCATATCAATTGACTGTAGGAAAATAAATAATATTTCCTTTATTCAGATGAGACTACTTTTCTGTAATGCCTTTCTGTAATTTTGGAATGAGTATAGATTTGACCATATTAATTATTTTTCACCTCTCATTTTAGTTTGGATGTCTAATGCCAACATCACTCCTGTTTAATTTCATTATCAATGAATTTACCACCAAATATAAAATAAAACTAATGCATAATAACTGAGAGTTATTTTGGTTGTGAAATATCATATTCAGAATTCTTTCTTAACTCTCAATCTTTTTAAAATTTTGCATTCCAGATGAAAGAGAAGATGTTCAAAAGAAAACATTCACAAAATGGATAAATGCACAGTTTTCTAAGGTAAGGATAATTTGTTAGTTCTCCTTTAAGATAGAATGTAAGTGACTGAATTTTCAAAAGTGAACTCTCTACCTGTGTAAATTTAAATGTCCATATTGTTTTTATCACAGGGTCATTTTGCCTCAGCTGTGCAAATGTGAGAATGTTATGTTGACTTTTAATTAAGGAAAAAGCTGCAGAATATATGGTAAAGAGAAATTATTTAATTAGAGAAAATGTGTCTTTGGATCTTAATGATAATGTGACTTTCTTTAATTAGGTCAGTCATCGAAAGATTATAACAGCAGTGTTCCACCAAGTAGTTAGTATATGTCACACATTAGCAAAAGAACTGAGGGATTTTTACGGTCTGGAGGTGATCATTTTTTTTGTCCTTCGTGGTCTTTACCAGCTTAAGAAAAACTGCTATAACTGCCTTGAGTCTGTTTGGCCCCATCACTTAGGGCATGTGTCAAATAATTTAAGATAAGAAGTTTCTCTTCTTTCTCTATAGGCATCAACCCATGCTCTTAATAAAATTTATTTTGCAAATACAACTTAATTTATAATCCATAGACAGTGCAACTCTAGATAATTTTAGGTGAACACAGAGTAAAATATTCTTACCTTGAAAACTAGCAGTAAGAGTACCATGTAAGGAGGTTGATGTACATTGAGGTTTGAAAGACTTGGATTTATATTTAATAACTCTGAATTTAGGGAACGATAATGCTTTGTGAATCATTTTTCCATCATATATATGAATATACATACCTATTGAGTGTCTACCAAACAAACCAAATCTAAATAATGGAGATATAGAGCTAATAAAATATGGTCCCATATTCAAGCTTCAAGAGGGGCAAAATGGTCAATAATGATTATTTTGCATGTGATTAGGAGGAGTAACAGGGTCAAGACAGGCTTAATATTTGTGAATCACTCTCTCCACAGGTCTGTCTTGTTTTATAAAAAGTTTTGGGAATGGATCCAAAACTATCTACTGGGAGAGGCAAAATAAAAAGTGTCCCCATTACTATAAAAGTCTTTCAAGTATGATCCATTGTTTATGATATTTGGTAGGAGATTTTTAGCCAGGTAATTTTTTTTAATATAAAATAGTACATTTTATTTAACTCAGTATATCCAAATTATTGCCATTTCAACAGGCATTCAATATAAAAACTATTGACATATTTTATATGTATTTTTTTTGAACCAAATATTTTTTTTTCTTAAATAGTTTATTGTCATTGGTTTCCATATAACACCCAGTGCTCATCCCCACAAGTGCCCTCTCCCGTTCCACCCCCCTTCCCTTCCCCCTTACCCCTCAGTTTGTTCTCAGCACTCACGAGTTTCTCATGGTTCGCCTCCCTCCCTCTCCCCCACTATTTTTCCCCTCTTCTCCCCCATGGTCCTCCATTAAGTTCCTCCTAATCCACCTATATGTGCAAACATATGGTATCTCTCCTCCTCTGCCTGACTTCGCTCAACATAACACCCTCAAGTTCCATCCATGTTGTTACAAATTAGCCAGGTAATCTTTAATATATTAGCAAGAAGTAAAATTACTGAATTTTAACTATGCAGATTTCATTCATATTTACTTACTGATTTAACAAGTAATAGTTATTATAAAACTTTAAACAATACACATAAAACAGGACCACATATTTTAGAAATCTAATCTTTTTTGGAACTAAGTAGATACTAATAATAAAAAAATATAACACCACCAATGAAGAAGAATAAATGGAAACTAAACTCAGAAATATGTAGGACAGGAATTCCTAATTCCCAGAATATATATATGAGATGGATGTATATGGTTTTATTGCTATTTCTACTGATCTCATTATAATTTTCTTAATTTTGGTAATTTGAAACAGGTAATAGATATAATCTTTCAGACAAATATAGAGGCAAATCAGAATCAGAAAGTATTTTTGAAATAATATATGTGCAGTAATACTCTGAATCTTTGAATTAAACCAATGAGTTGTTTTAATAAGGTATGTAAACATAATCAAGACAAACAATGAATTCTCATTCCCACCGATCTACATAGATCATTACTCTCTTTACATTGGCATTTCAAGTATCATTTACCACAACTCACGTGCTAATATACAAACCATAGCCTGATATGCTGGCTTTTATAAATACTTAGTTGGCACTGCTTTAGAACAATTTTTCCCTACCCTTATGAGGGCCTATATTTTAAAGGCTGTGAGATAATTACATGCATGAATGCACTCAGTGTTTTGTCCCAAGTATCCCCACTTCGAAATTCAACTTCTGCTTATTTCATTTATTTTATAAATGTTCTCCCTCCACCTATTAAAATTGGATCAGGAGAGCCACTAGAGTTTCATATTTGGGAAATATACCAGGTATCAGGAATGTAAGTATTTATAAAGACAAAATAAAAGGTATTTAGAGACAAAATTTATATATGTGTGTATTGATTTTTCGTTTAGAAAATCTGAAGATACATTTTCCATGTTATCTGATTTTTTCTTGTCAAGACTTCAAGTAATGACTAAGCTTTTGTGTATACTTTTGAGAATCAGGAGAAAGCTAATTGAGTCAGTCTAAACCAATTAATGATACCGAAAGATGAACATAAATGAGATATGTCAATTGACACATATTTTTACTACATAGCATTCAGAATTCCAGGCCTGTATGAGACACAAGATTAGTTTAAATTCAATCTGCACATCTTGTGGAACCTACACATTTGGCAGATATTAGAAAATTGTTAAATGGAGTAGCACTGAGCGGGCTGTAGTGGTGAGAGAGACCAGTACTCTGGGCTAGAATGAATCTAGAAACCTGTATGAAGAACTGACTGCGAGATTCTAAAGGATCATCAAAGAGCAAACCACTCTAGATTGAGAGAATTGGACCCCACCGATGGCAGGAATGTATATTTTCTTTGTAACCCTAACGATCTATACCATTGCACTAAATAAATATAACAAATGTGGTTTGGACAGTAGTACAAAAATAAGGATATGCAAAGTTTAAGGAAAGAGGAACAGTTCTGAACAGACAACATGTGTTGAAGAAGACTTTAAAAGAGAAAAAGCAGTGAAAATTTATTATCTGTCTGTGTGGTGAATTAGACACGAGAGATCCCCATACAATAATAAAAATGAATACGATACGTTAAAGTGTTTAACAGTGAGGTTCACACACATTCATTTATATAATATCTGTAAAGTATAAGGAGACCACAAAGTAGTTCTCTGTTATTTTATGAAGTTACATAAGGAATATTTAGGGGGGAAAATGTGACTTAATAAAGCCTTATGGTTTTGTGTCATTTGAAGCCAAATGTACCTTTATAGTAAATCCAACTGAGTTTTCACTTTCCCAGTACCATTTTAAAATAGACCCCATCTCTTCTTCAAGATAAGCCATCTGTTAACTTCCAATTCCAAAAATTTCTACTAGAATATGTTTTATCACATCTATTCTATAAAGATAAGCAAACATGATGTATCTCCACATAAACACAAAACCATTGCTGGGTAAGATTAATAATTCGAGGTAAATATTATACCCATGTAATTTGTAGATATTTTATAATCCTAAAAATGTTTAGTGTTTACCGCAAATATAATTCACACAGTAGGAATCACAGAGGTTCATTCACACAAGCTTATTTAAGGAAAGTACACTTGAAATTATGACCCAACATGATTTTGTCATAAAACTTGCTTGATGTTTGTGTTAGAGAAAAAGCAATCTTTGTGGGGAAATATTTACTACTAGATCAATTGAAAGATTTAAACCACCTCCTAGTGAATTGTGTGATGGTTTTGATCCTACATTGGATTTAGTGATTATGTTTATTTCTATCCTCCAACTATACTTTTCCATCTGATCCTTCCCAAAGTAGTAGACACCTTGATATTGTATTTAAATTAAGTAGAAATGTATAATTAGTTTTGTCTGTAAACTTCACAAGGGCCTATGATATGATAACACATTTTTATCTTCATTGCCACAGCATATATATCTATACCTAAAAAGCCAGATTTTACCCTCTGGAGATAATGATAATACAAGATAGAATTAACTGGCATAACATAGGTTTCTCAAAAATTTATCATTATTTATCTCATAGCCAACATGATAAGCATGTTGTCATGCAAATTAACACTAAAATTGTGAGTTAGTAAACCAGGCTTCTCTACACAGCTCCCTATCACAAGACTTAGGGGAAATTCACTGTACTGAATTCATTTCAGAAAGAAAGGTACACGTGAAAAAATTGCATTGTGTCTTATTTCCTTATATGTCCCTATCTGCTTTGTGAGAAAGCATATATCAAAAGAGCTTTATAAATACTAAAATGTAAACACAGAATATTGCCATTTTTGTTACTGTGTAGTATATTTTCTGAATTGAAGGAATCATATAGTTATGCAGTTTTCATGGATGGCTCTTCACTTTGTCTTGAACACAATTTTGGCTACTTTCTTAGGACAGAATGGGGAGAATACAGCATTTATTTGTGTTTTATTGTCCTGCCCCACCCCCTAAGCCAATCCATGCGCTCAAACACACAAGCACACAAACTTACATGGAGTCACACTCAGTAAGCATTTTATATGTTTAAAATGAACCAGTTTCATTATGCAGAAAGAAACATAATGAGTCATAGAACCAAAACATTGTTTCTATGAAAGAGGTAGCACTATGTATAGGGTTCCTCTATGTCAGTTCAAAAATGATATACAACTAAGAAATTTATATACAACTCCTACTTGAGGGGCCTGATACAACAGAGGTGATAGAATTGAGCTATTGTGTCATGGAGGGGTCACCATTGAAATAAACTCCCCACTCTGCCCCTGGCTTACCGTTTCTACATACTATTTGATATCACAAAGAATTAGTTTCCTAAAGAAGATGGAGGGCAGCAGACGATATCTCTGAATCATGATAAGCAGTTATTGGGGAGGAAAATTTTACTTTACCCTACAATGTTCTTCTGGCTGGTCTAAAGATTAAATTGATATGAGACAGGTTAATAGGAGGAAAAAAAAAAAAAAAACCCAACAAAACAAAGGTAAATTACATGCACAAGTTAAGACCACTGGTAAAACTGAGATCCAAAGAAATGATCCAGGCATGCAGCTTTTATACATTTTAGACAAAGGAGCTGACCTGATAAAGAAACTTATATTTGGGAGCTTCAATTGATAAGGAATTCTAAACAGAATTTGGGCTGGGGTAGCAAATTAGTCAAAGTAACTAGGTTTATTTACATAGCCTCTGGTTTATGTAGGTTCTTTAGCCTTGAATTCCCTGTCTTTTACGGTAAGAATGTCTCTTTACCTCCTGGCGCAGAGAAGATAACTTTTACATGAGAGATTTATTTCCTGCTCTCAGGGGTACAAAAGAAGGTCAGATTCTTCTTGCACTGACTGTTTCTTAAGTAATTTCAATTCAAAGTAGTAATATACCCCATGGCATACAATGTATTGGTAACACTTGAATTATGTGGTTCAGTTGTTTTGGTGAGATGAATATTGGTACAGGAAACTGCAGACATCCTCATTTCAGAAATTGTGAAGATTAGAAACGTTTTGTTCCTGTATATCCTCATATTATTTACAGTACTGAATAGTATCTTTATGGTTAGTTATTCTAGTGATCTCATGAACTAAGTATTTACAATGAGCTAAATGTGGGTGTAGGTGGCTTGCTGAAGGTAAATGCAAGAGATTAAGCTAGAACCCAAGAAACTGGACTCTAAAATCCATGATATTTCCGTATCTGTGAATGTTGTGACAGCTACTCCATCTACAAAGTGCTGTTTCTTTTGGGGTGGGGGGAATCATCTCAAAATTGATAAGTTTAATGAGAAGTGGTGTCAATAGGTGTTTAATGCTTGCAATACCAAGAGATGCTTTATAATCTACATTCGAATGTTTAGTAATCCCAAAAGTCAGCGGTTGTTGAGGAAGAGTTATGATTGATTCTTTCCAAATGATTTCCAATACCTTAAATGTTAATACTTGCACATGCTGACTTTGGGTAAATGAAGTAATCTAGTTATCAATATAATTATCTACATTGTATTTTTATTAATATGAATTTTTGTTTCCACTGATCACAAATTATTGTACATAGAGAATTCACATATATATTTAAAATGCTCTTATGAGAAATATGAAATATTGCTTTACTGGCTTTGTGGACTCCCTAACATCTACACGAGATGTTAAGATGATTTCTAGAATGATGTGTCTGTGTTTGTAATTGAGATAATTATGCTAATAGTCTAATCCACTGAGAACCATTCCCTTAAATGTTTTCTTGAATCTAATCTTTGCAAAGTACCCAAGTAACAAAGAATATCATTTAGTTAGTGAAAGGAAAATTGGATTGTGATAGGTCTCACTATTTTTAATGAAAGACAAATAATTTATTGTTTATTTTGCAGGTCTTTCTTAGAAAGATGTTCTTTATTAACCTACTGTTACTGAGTTCTTAATAATTCTAGATAGTTTTAGAAGGTACACATGTTTTGGTCTTTAAGCTACTATGTTCTGAAATATCTTACGAGAAAATTGGAATTGTTGATTGCTTTTCCTATATGATATAGAGTGGTTGCATTTCACTGGAAAATGTAAATATTTACCAATTAGCATGATTGTCCCTAGGGAAAAAAATTCTGCTGCTGATAGGCAAATGCATTAGTTATCTGATTTATTCTGTCTTAGGGCCCAGTATAACTTTCTAGCAAGACAGCATATATCGAATTTCTTCATTTATTTTCATTTTGGGAAGAATAGTTGGCACTCTGGTACCATCCCACCAGAGATAGATGGTTGCTGAAATCACCTTTCAAGATTCAACAAATATCTACTGAGTGTAAACTATGTAGCAGACACATTATCATACACTGTTAAAAACACAGTATACCACAGTTTTTCTTTTTCTAAAAGATTATGTTTTGAGGGAATAAACAATTTCGTAAACAACTGACTAAAATCAAATAGGACCTTTAAATTAATACAAGTGTCATGGGACGAGAAGAAAGAATGACTGCTTAGAAAGGATGACAGGGTTTGGATAAGAAGGGACATTTAATCTGAGGTTGTCCACACAAAGGCAATTTAAAGGGAGGTGAAGGCATCAAGAATTGCATGTAGAAATAAGGCACAATTGGGACACCTGAGTTACTCAGTCAGTTGAGCATCCGACTTCCACTCAGGTCATGATCTCACAGTCTGTGAGTTCAAGCCCCACATCGGACTCTCTGCTGTCATCACAGAGCTGGCTTTGGATCCTCTGTCCCCCTCTCTCTTTGCCCCTCCCCTACTTACTCTGTCTCTCTCTTTCTCAGAAATAATGAAATAAACATTAAAGAAAATCCTGTAGCATAATGCTGCCTTTAAAAAAAAATATGGAACAATTAAGGAAGCTTGGCCTGTCAAATGGTGAGTGGCCAAGGAGACCTTTGTGAGTGGAGAATGGAGAATGTTAGAGAACACAAAGCCATTCCTGAATAATTGCATTGTTGTTGGGACCAGTTGAGCCAACAGTGAGACATTGGTTTACTCACGTTAATATTTGACTTCTGATTGAAAAATGCTAAAACAATAGGGAGTGACAGAGCAATTAGACTGCCCTACGACTACCAATCTTTTCTGCAAAATTGAGTCTGAAGCCTATATGTACACTTAGGGAATAGACATGTGGCTCGAAAGTGAAAATGCAAGTAAGTAATATTTTTTTTTTGGTAGAGGTCTTTTATAACACATATACTCATTACCACACTGCATCAGAATTACCTAGAAAGCTTGGTAAAACAGATTGCTGGGGCTCATAACCAGAGTTTCTGATTCCATAGGTCTAGCAGGAGAGCCCAAGAACTTGGAGGTTCCCAGTTAAAACTTGTTCCTATTATTAAAATTTTCTACAGCTATTATATCAGTGAATAAATATTTTGAATATTATGTCTATGCATTAAGTTCTTGTCCTTCATAAAAAATCATCTATAGTTAAGAAAACATGCTTTGGTAGAAATACACAGAAAGCCTACATTCATAAACTTACTATTTATTGAGCACTTATTACAGATCAGGTACTCTAGACATTTGAACATGGTGGTAAAGAGAACAAAAATCCCTTTAATCATTGAGCCCATTGATTAAGATGAGTGAAACTAAATAAGGAAACATTGCACAAACTATTTGGCATTCTCTGTATTTATTTGTCAACTTGTTTTCTCTTTCTGAAACTAGAATAGAGAATTTCAAATAGGGATGGATGCTAAGTGGAACGTTCAAGCAGGGGAAGGGAAGAATAAGAATAAGGTGGGTTGCTATTTTCTATAATGGATCCTAAGAAGACTTATCTAAAGAGACATATAAGAAGCCTGACAGAAGAAAAAGTAAATTCCAGGCTGCAAGAAGAACATGTACAAAGGTCTTGAGAAGGGAGTGTGTGTTCGAAGGACAGCAGGGAACCTGGTTTAGAGTGACTGGGGATGAGTACTATGAATCACAGGTGAAATGGTATTGGCAGGACAAATTAGGTAGACCCTCTTGACCATTGTAAAGGTTTTGACTTCATGGTAGATTAGGAGCTGAGCATTTCAAGCAGTGGCTGGAAGCATGTAAATCATAATGTAAGATATAAAGGTATAATTTGAGTGGTAACCTAGAGAACAGTGTAATAATCTAGGTTGGGTGTGTATATGGGACCAGAACTCGGTTGGTAACCATGGACCTGGAGGGAAATGGTCATAGTTTGAAAAGTACAGATAATAGGATTTAAAGATGGAGTAGATATGGAAATTGAGGGAGTGGAGAAAAATAGTTTTATAAAAAAAATTAGTTTTAAAGTTTTAGCCTGAACGTGAAGAAGGGTAGGATGACTATTTACTGGGGTAAGAAAGACTATTGAACAACAGGGTTCGGTAGGAAAGTATAGGTACATTTCACTGTGTGTGTGTGTGTTAGTGTGTGTGTGTGTGTGTGTGTGCGCACATGCTTGTGTGTGAGAGAGAGAGAAATGTGTGTATAAATCGAGTACGTTTGCATTGGAGTTAACTTGATCTTTGGGTCTCCCATGATCTATGTTGGATAGCCAGAAATCAATGGAGTCCGGATTGATTTACTAATAGTTTCCTTCTTCAAAGCATTTACTATGTCAGCTGTTTTATAATTATTGTTTATATATGTTTTACGTCTATTAAATGAGATCCTTGTGGGTCTGAAGTTTGACTCACTCCTCACTGCATACTCAGCTGAGTATACTCCCTGGTATACAATGATATTCAATAAATATTTGCTGAATGAATGGAATGAATAGAAATCAGGAAGGAAGACAGGGAGAGAAGAATTGAAACCAAAGTTGGTCATTCTTGCTACTATCTCAGTCCTTTCTTCTGTCAACACTTTCTCTTTCATGTTCTTCCATGTCTTCAAATATCATCTCTATCCAGGGCCTAATACCAGACTTGTTCCTTAGGATGTATTCAGGAACAGACTTTTGAGTATACGGCTTCCAAATTCACATTTGTAACACTGAGCTCAAGATCCACATATCCAAGTGCTTCCTGAATCTATCTGTCAAGCAAGGCAAAAGTCCTGATAGGGGGCCAAGATGTTATAAATGAAGACGACTTAGTTAGATGGAAACAATAAGGATTGGTTAAAGATTCATGAAGGGGAGCCAGGAGTGAATCTGATGGGCGCAAGATATTATCTCAGGACACTTAGCAGGTATAGATACCCTAAATTGGGATAGGAACTCGGGAAGAAAGAAGAGAGAGGTATATTTGGGGGCTATTGGCCACTTTGCTGTTAGATATGCAAATATTTGGTCAAATGTGGTTGTGAGGCATTCAGGAAATAAGTATGAGAGCAAACACTGCATTCAGAAGCCTGAGTTTTAATTCCCATTTCACCACTTAGTGTGTGCAAACTGAAGTAAATTTCTAAACAGTCATAAGCCTCAACTTCCCCATCAAATATTTATTTAAAAGATTAAAAGATGTTCTGCATGCAAAACACATAGAATTATACCTGGCATGTGGTAAACACTCAGTTTAGTGTTGGCTATTATCATTAATATTCTTTTGAAAACAAGAGGAGTTGAATTCCTCTGAGAAATTTAGGCTGGTGTTTATCTGACAGACTTTTCTTTTGCTGAGTCGAGTCTGACAGCTGATGGATTTTGGTTACATAATATTTTGTTTACTTAATGGGGTTTGAGAACTGAATGGATTTAACTTGCACTGTGTAAAGATATATGTATGGTTTGAAAACACAGCTTTATGATTAAGTTTGATGGAATTCATGACTAGAGAAAGAGTTGAGGCATCTCAGGTAGAGTGTGGAGGCCATGGATAGAGTACTGGGTAGCAACAATATTTACAGTGTAAGTCAAAGGAAAAGAGACAAAGAAAGGCAGAAAGCATCAAGAAGGTGATGTGACTGTCATTGTCAGAGGCCTGAGTGTTACACATATCAACCTCTCTTTTATTTTAATTTTTATTTTTTTTTAATTTTTTAATGTTTTATTTATTTCAGAGAGAGAGAGAGAGACAGCATGAGCAGGGGAGGGTCAGGCAGGCTCCAGGCTCTGAGCTGTCAGCACAGAGCCCGACGTGGGGCTCGAACCCACAAACTGTGAGATCATGACCTGAGCCGAAATCAGACGCTTAACCAACTGAGCCACCCAGGCGCCCCACACATATCAACCTCTTGAATGTTCTATTTTTGTTTTAAAGTTTATTATGAGAGAGAGAGAGAGAGAGAGAGAGACAGAGTATGAGTGGGAGGGGCAAAGAGGGAGGGGTACACAGGGTCCAAAACAGTTTCTATGCTGACGGTAGAGAGCTTGTTGCAGGGCTCAAACTCAGGAACCCTAAGATTATGACCCTAGCTGAAGTCAGACGTTCAGTTTACTGAGCCACCCAGGTGCCCCTGAATGTTCTTTCCGAACCCTAATACATTGCTCTCTTTACTTCTCTTCTGTGCTTGACCCCTTGCATCAGAGATCCTGTATCATCATCTTGCTTCGTTCACTCTTTTCTTTTTAGTAGAGTGTAATCTTTCATAGCTTCCTGAAAAAGGACTCAAGAGAGATCGTTTTCTTGAGGTATGTCATAAAATATTTTTAATTCTACTCTTCCTTTTTGATCATTTTGTTTATATCCTCATGATATTGTTTCAGAAAAGCAGCCAGTACCCTTCTGTTCTGTGGATTATCTGCTGCTTGTGATGTTCGTGCTTTATAAGGTCCTTCTTTCTTGTTTGTTTTTTGTTTGTTTGATTTTGGAGAACTTGGGTTTGCAAAGCCATTTCTCAAATTAACCAGGGATCCTTATTTTTTGTTTATGTTTAAGTGTAAGATACTAACACTTGTTAAATACCCTTTCCTGATAAAAATAATTAATTAAAGCAATCATTAGATACTTCTGCTAAAACGTTATACTATGTATATATAGTCTAGTCCAGAAGTCAGCAAATTACTTGATGAAGACACATTTGATGCATCTTGGCTAAAGACTGGAAGGGTGTAAGAATGCTCCAGCTATCATCACTACTACTCACCATGGTATTGGACGTATTAGCCATTACAGCCGGACAATAAAAACCAATTTAAGGCAAAACTGTTGAAAGAAGAGGTAACAGTATCACAATTTGCAGATGTGACTGTTTGCCTAAAAAGTCACAAAGGAATAATAACAATAACAGACACAAATACCAATGCGAAGTGCAAAATAATTTAGTAAGTTTGCAGAACATAAAATTAACATAAAAAATCAATAGACATCATGTATATAAATGATAATGAGCTAGAAGATACTATAGATCAGACATGCTCTTTTACAAAACTAAAAACAAGAAACAAATGTCACAAAAATTTTTCAAAACCTCTATTTAAAACTCTCCTTAAATATGCAAAAGAAAATCAAAGGGAAAGGCCTACCTTGTTCCCAGAGAGCATGATATAACATCATAAAAATGTCTGTTGTGATTCAGTTAATGTTTAAGTTAAATGAGAATGCAATGTAAGTAACATTTTCTTTTGGAGTCAGACAAGCTGATTTTAAAGTTCATATAGGGAGCATCTGGGTGGCCCAGTCAGTTAAGAGTCCAACTCTCGATTTCAGCCCAGGTCATAATCTCACAGTTGGTGAGTTTGAGCCCCACATCGGGCTCCATGCTATGACAGTGCAAACCTGGCTCATGATTCTCTGCCTCCCCCCTCCCCCCGCCCTTTCAGCACTCTCTCTCTCAAAATAATAAATAAACTTAAAAAATAATAACTAAAGTTTATATAGAAAAATAAGCAAGCAAAAATAACCAGAAAAAAAACCCTGAAAGTACTAATGAACGGATAGGAGACGCAGAGAAAAGATACAAAATTATAATATAAAATTTGGGGATAAAAAATCTGTAATGTTAAATTTGAATTGAAAATTTCATTAAAAGCTCATAATTACTTTAAATGCATTTTTCTAAAAGTAGATTTCCTGTCAACTGGGAAGGCCTAGTATCAATGGGTACACCTTAGCTCTAATGATTCTAATACTCTCTTCCAACCTGAGTGTGATCTCCCCCCCTAACAGCAATTCTGGGGTATCACCTGGGTTTCCTATATTCCACCTCGCTGCTGACACTGCCTACCCAGAAATAGTGTCACATCCCACAGCTTAAAGATCCGGTTCTACAAGACTGCCCCCACCCAACGACAGAATTAGTCACCAAGTCCTGGTTGTCACCTATGCTTCTGACCTACTGGCTACAGATTGGAGATTTCAAAGACTCCATCCATAGGTTACATTAATTTTCAAGAGCTGCTCATAGAACTCAGAGAAACATTTTACTTACTACATTACTAGTTTGTTAGAAAGGGATATAACTCAGGATCATCCAGATGGAAGAACTATGCAGGGCAGGGCATGCTCTCTGAGTGCACCACTCCGCCTACATCTCCCGTGGTTACCACCCTGAAGCTGTTCCACACCCCACCCATTTATGTTTTTCTGGAAGCCTTGTTACCTTGGTTTGACTGATTAAATCACTGGTCATTGATAACTGATTCACCCTGTAGCCCCTTTTCCCTCCCCATTAGAGGGATTGGGTGGGACTGCAAATTCCAAACCTCCAATCAGGATGTTGATTCCCCTGGTAACAGTCCACTTCCTTAGATTGCCCAAAGGCTTTCCAAAAGTTGCCTCATTAGCATAACAAACGACACCTCATTGCTCTTATCACTTACGAAATTCCTAGGGTTTTAGGAGTTCTCTGCCAGAAACTATGACAAAAAACAAGTATTTATTCCTTATTATAAATCAGTGTCACACTAGCACTCAGGTGTTCCTTGCTAAGTATCATTCCACATTAAAAGGAACCACATAGCTCATGAGAAGAACATTTGATTTCAGATCCTCTGCAGGTAATATGCGTGAGCCTTGAAACCTTTGGTTTTGTCATAAGGCAAGGAAGTGCCATCTCCAAAGTTGCTAACATCCTGAGTTTGCTTCATTCTCTTCTCTTGTTCTCTTTACGGTTACACCTTTTAAAAATTGTTCTTTCTTTTTCATGTTACTGACAGGCTTCAGATACAATTTTTTAAAGTGTATTTACACATTGACTGCAATGTGTTTTCCTGATTTTGAAGGAGAAGTACATTTAGAAAGAGTGAATGTTGGCTTAAGTTGTCTCTACTGGTCTTTTCGGGAATCTGGAACATTGTTTATTAGCACAAAGGGTGGAAATGTTTGATTTCACTATGCCAGTTTTGAAGAAAAATTGATTTAGCCTCTACCTTTTAAGAAAAAAAGGCAAAGCAGAATGTTTCATATTACTGATTTTATTATCATAACTGACTTTTGAAGAACTGAATACAATTTTGGAATGTCAGCAATATTCCCTTGCTCTTTAGGTATGCCTCATTATATAGTATGCACGTATATTTTGAAAGAAGCAGTTCAAATGAAGATTGCCTCTCATAATATTCTAAATGAGCAATGTAAGTAGCGTATTATGGTAGTAGACATTGGCAGTTTATTCAGAGCCTATATTTAAGGCATTTTAATCTATCCCCTGAAGAACAAATCTGTCATCTAAGTCATAGAAACCACTAGTTTGGATTAACAGCAACAACTTAGAGATCAATTAAGTATATTGCCTGATAGTCTCAGGTCCTAAACAGTTACATTATATATTATATTTAGTGTTTTTTCTCTTGTAGGGATGGAAAAAAGTTCCTTTCTTTCCCTGTAAGTTCTTTGGTTGGTCTAATAATTAAACTGATATAAAACAGATTAAAAGGAGAAAAACAATTTAATTTTGTACATATGGGAGCCCCAAAGATAAGAAACTCAAGGGCAAAGTAGGGCTGTTGAGGCTTACATGCCATCCTGAGCTAAAGAATGGCACAGGGGCCTGGGGCTTCAAAGGGGAGGAGGGTAATTCCCAGGACAATAAGAAGAGCAGATGTTTGGTAATTAGATGTTTGCCTTGCCATTATATAGATAGATAGGTCCTTCACATACAAAGTTATTTCTGGTAATAGCTCTCTTTCAGGGCCAGACCCTCTGCCTAAATTCTTGTAGGTAGTTAAGAGAGAGGTAAATGTTTTTCTTGAGTCAGCCAGGTCTTGACTGACTTCAGCTCAAAATAAACAGTGTGGAGGTTCCTCAAAAAATTAACTTTAGAACTCCCCTAGGACCCAGCAATAGCACTGCTAGGAATTTACCCAAGGGATACAGGAGTGCTGATGCATAGGGGCACATATACCCCAGTGTTCATAGCAGCACTCTCAACAATAGCCAAATCATGGAAAGAACCTAAGTGTCCATCAACTGACGAATGGATCCAGAAGATGTGGTTTATCTATACCATGGAATACTACATGGCAATGAGAAAGAATGAAATCTGACCATGTGTACCTACATGGATGGAACTTGAGGGTGTTATGCTAGAAGGACAGAGACCATATGTTTGCATGTATAGGTAGATTAGGAGGAACTTAAAGGAGGACCATGGGGAAGAAGGGGAAAAATAGTGGGGGAGAAGGAGGGAGCGAGACAAACCATGAGAGACTCTTGAATGCTGAGAACAAACTGAGGGCTGAAAGGGGTGGGGGAGAGGGGAAGAGGGGTGATGGACATGGAGGACGGTACTTGCGGGGATAAGCACTGAGTGTTATATGGAAATCAACTTGACAATAAACTATGTAAGAAAAAAAAAAATCCAAACATCAAAGTGGCAGATTTTAGAGTGCCATATTTTCGAGTGGCAGATTTTGCTCCTCTTCAGTATTTCATCCTAGTTTCAGGTTGGCTAATCAAGCATCTCAAATTGTAAAACAAAGAGTGGTAGGTTTCTTCCGCTCTCCAAAATGTATAAAATCACAAAGATTTGATTCCTCATGCATGACAACATTCGTTGTTTGTTTTCTTGTAGATGATAAGATTTGTGTGTGGGTGTGTGGGTGTGTATGTGCTTGTGTGTATGTTTTCTTTCTTGTTCAATTTTAGGATTTCAAGTGGCAGAGGTCTGTGAGAACATTTTTTTCCGTAGGTTTTTGAGAAAATAAAATCACCCATAGATAGTATGGCTGAATTATGGTGCACTGGTAATTTGTATGTTATACTTTTACCTTCAAAGTGGAAAAATACAATGGGTTAGAGATACACGTCCCCAGATGCTAGAATCAACTCTTCCTTTTACTTCTTGAGTGTGAAGAGAACAAAAAGATGAAGGAGTAGGTATTATTATTTTTGTTAAAAGATGGATTAGAATTTGGGGCTACAACAACAGCAATGTTATTTTGATTCTTCTAGAGTTTTGTATGGTAAACTTTATTAGTATTGAAATAGAGTGTTGATACCTCTATTTTTAAAAACATGAAGAATAAAGATTAAAAAGAGAAACCAGAAGTGTTGAGGAAATTCAGATGAATGAACACAGAAAGGAGAATAATTATTAGAATATCAGGATTTTAAAAAAGTCTATGAAAAAATCAGAAGAATTAGAGTTTTTGGCCAAGGAAGAAAATTTAAAAATGGTACCTTTCTCATGTATTTTTTTTATTAATCTCCTTCACCTATTCCATCCATCCCACCACTCACCTCCCCTCTGGTAACTATCAGTTTTCTTCTCTGCGTTTAAAGATCTCGTTTTTAGTTCTCTGATTTTAAGGGTCTTTTTTTCTTTGTTCATTTGGTTCTTAAGTTCCATTGAGTGAAACCATGTGGAATTTGTCTTTCTCTGACTGAGTTATTTTACCTAGTATTGTATCCTCTAAATCCATCCATGTTGTTGGAAATGGCAAGATTTCCTTCTTTTCCAGGGCTGAGTACTATTCCATTATATATGGATACACCATGTCTTCTTTATCCATTCATTTACCAAAGAGTCACTTGGATTGATTCCATAATTGACTGTTATAAATAATGCTGCAGTAAACATAGGAGTGCATGTATCTTTTCGCATTAGTGCTTTTTTTATTCTTTGGGTAAATAGTAGTAGAATTATTAGATTATATGGTAATTCTAGTTTTAATTTTTTGAAGAACCCCCATACTTTCCACAGTGAACAAAACAGTTTGCATTCCCACCAACAGTCCATGAGGGTTTCTTTTTTACGTATCCTCACCAAGCCCTTTTTTTTTTTTTTTTGTATTTTTAATGTTAGCTATTTTGACAAGTGTGAGGTGATATCTTATTATGGTTCTCATTTGCACTTCCCCAATGATGACTGATGTCGAACATCTTTACGTGTGTCTGTAGGCCATGTGTGTCTTTGGAGAAATGTCTGTTCATATCTTCTTGCCATGCTTTAATTGAATACTTTGGTTTTTTTTTTTTTTTTTTGGTGTTGAGTTATGTAAGTTCATTGTTTATTTATCGATATGTCATTTGCAAATATCTTCTCCATTCTGTAGGTTTTCTTTTAATTTTGTTGATTGTTTCCTGCTGTGCAAAAGCTTTTTATTTTTTGGGGGCGCCTGGGTGGCTTAGTCGGCTGAGAGTCCAACTTTCGCTTAGGTCATGATCTCGCGGTTTGTGGGTTTGAGCCCCGCGTCGGGCTCTGTGCTGACTGCCAGCTCAGATCCTGGAGCCTGTTTCAATCTGTGACTCCCTCTCTCTCTGACCCTCCCCTGCTCACGCTGTCTCTCTCTCTTCTCTCCTAGAAATAAATAAAAAACATTAAAAAAAAAAAAAAACTTTTTATTTTGATGGAGTCCCAATAGTTTAGCTTTGGTTTTGTTTCCCTTGCCTCAGGAGACCTATATAGAAAGATGTTGCTATGGCCAATGTCAGAGAAAGTATTGCCCGTGTTCTCTTCTAGAATTTTTATGGTTTCAGGTCAAACATTTAGGTCTTTCATTCATTTTGAATTTTTTGTGTAAGAAAGTATCCCAGTTTCATTCTTTTGCATTTGGCTGTCCAGTTTTCCCAGCACCATTTGTTGAAGAAGTTGTCTTTTTCTCATTGCATATTCTTGCCTCCATTGTTGAAGATTAATCGACTCTATAATTGGGGTTTTATTCCCGAGCTTTCTATTTTATTCTGTTGATCTACATGTCTGTGGTTGTGCCACTACCGTACTGTTTTGGTGACTACAGCTTTGTAGTATTTCTTGAAACCTGGGATTGTGATACCGCCAGTTTTGTTTTTCATTTCCAAGATTGCTTCAGTTTCATATTTGTTCTTAGAAGGCTTTCTTTCATTTTGCTTAAATTCAATTTTAATGACCTAGATTTGCTAATTAGGTTTTACATACATGTAAAATTAATCTTACGTAGTAAAGAGACAAAAAGATAGTCTCTGATAGAGTAATATATAAAGGAAGGAACCTGCAAAGGAGCCATCTACATTTTTTCTGCCTAAGGAAAAAAAATAGTCTGAGCACTCTGAATGTCTAAACCCCTTGAATCATAATGGGAACTAGCTCAGATCACTTATGAGTAGTTTTTAGTATTTGAAAAAAAAATGAAAAAAAAGCAAATCTTCTTTCAGCAGTTAAGTCTAAATAGTCCAACTTAAACTGCTCCTAAACCTGAGTGTCCCTGTTTTAGAATTATCGCCATAGTCATAAAAGCCCTGGCCAATTCACAGGCATTGCCAAACTGTCATAGTCCTTGAAGCCCAAAGAATGAGGCACAGGAGTCTTTTAACATTTCATAACTCAGTGTGCTCATTCTTCTTAATAGACAGAACCCAGCATCTATGGATCTTAAAACACCATTCAGAAAGTCACACTGTAGTCAATCCTGCTTGCCCTGACAGGAATTGTAGTCTGGACACAAAAAATCTTGCCATTTTTTGGGCAAGATTCATTTCCTATATCAAGTACTCGTTGCCCCATTTTTATCATGGAGTTACATGTCCATGTAGGAGAGGAAAGACGATTCTCCTCTTTCCTTCCAGGTTCCTGGGTGACACCCACCCCTCCGATAAGAAGACAAATTAACATGAGAAAAAAAGATTTAATTTCATTCCTATACACAAAGAGCCAGACAAGGATTAGAGAGTGAAGGGGAGGAGAATGGGTCACCCCAAAAGATGCCAATTTGGCAAACGATTGTTTTGAATTCAAGTTTTTAAGAAATAGTTGCTGCAAGGACCCTCTGTCCCTCCTTTGCCTCCCTGAAAGTAGGAGGTGTATCTCCCATGTGAAATGAGGGTAGAAGGCATCCTCATTAGCACAGATAGGGCGTTCAATGCCAAGATGGCTATATAAACAGATCTTGTTACTTTATTAATTTGCTACCCCAATCCCAAAGCCCTTTGTCTTGTTAATTCTTCAGGAATTTGTTTTCTTGTCTAAAAGGTGTAAAAGCTGCCTGCTCTGGCCTCTTCTTTGATTCTCCTTTGTTTAGGAGCTCCCATACATATAAACTTAAATCTGTTTTCTCCTGTTAATCTTTTATAGCAATTTAATTATTAGGCCAACCAAAGAACCTGAAAGAAAAAAAGGGAAAAGTTTTCTTCCCTGGCACAACTTGGAGGCAGTCAGGCAACTGTGATTTATATGCCATCCTGAGCTAGGGAATCGGATGGAAGTCTGGAGGTTCAAAATGGAGGAGGACAATTTCCAGGAAGGCAGAAGAGAAAATGTTTGGTAAACAAATCCTTGCTCTGCCATGAGCTAAGTCTCTCAGATTAGAAAGTTATCTCTGGTAGTAGCTCACTGCCTTCCCCTTATTGAAATTCTTTTAGGCCACTAAGGCGGAGGTGGGGGGTGCAGATAGAAAGCTCCCCTCCATCTTCCAGGTCTTGATCACCTTCAGCTCAAAACAGTACTTATGCCAAAAAGGCATATGTTGGCGTGGTATATTGTCCCCAGCACTCCATCCTCTGTCTTATCAGTAGGGGACTTTAGAAGAGTGCCTGGCACACAGTAGATTCACAAAAAATGTTGCTGCAGAATCAACAAATGAGGACGTGAATACTGGATTCATTTCAATAAAATAGAAAGCTAAAACCCTGAGAAGTTTGGCAACATTGTCCAATAGAAATACAATGCAAACCTCTTACATAACTAAAAAAATGAAACAAAGAAAAAAAGAATGAAATGTACCTTTCAATGAAGTTGCAAGGGGGAATAAAAAAAAAAAATTCCCTTCTTAGTTTTCTCACTCAATACATCTGGACCTGAAAGTTTGAACATGTAGCAGTGAATCTCTTCTCACAGTACAGCAGGTTTCTCTCACAGAGAGTCGCGACACCGAGGCTTTGCTTTACAGGAAGCAACTTTATTTGTGCCAGCACGGGCTCACTTGGATTCATACCCGAAAAGCTGAGCCCTGAACTAGCATTGGGTGGTGTAGCCTTTTCTGCATTTTCTACTTTTTTGTCTCCCATATGTGGGTAATGTATACACATGCAATTTGCCTCCTGTTGGGGTCCTGAGGGATGTCACAAAGGCACTTAGCCAACTTGCCTTACCTTATCTTTCCTTAGGGAGGGGACTCTACCACAACATCAACTGGCTAGATCACAAACAAGATTTACTGAGAAAGCATTTTTTTTTTCAAGTGACTCAACATTTTATTTTTCTTCAGCGGTCATCAGTGAATAAACTCAAAGGCACTCATAATCGTATAAGTACATGCATTACCAACCTAACTGACAGAACGCTTTTAAAAAGAAAAAATTCCCCCAAATTCTCCCTATCATTATCACCACCAACATATTTCCTTTGAAGTGACTAGGTTTTTGATAGAGATGGCTACTGTTTTTTAGTAGAACTGCATCTACAAATCTTAGAATAGTGAACAAATACTGAATTTCTAACCATTTCTGGTTTTGAGATTCACTCTTCAAACTATGGCAACATGTAGAACCGTTTTTGGCAAAGTGTCTAGAACTTCCATTATTAACCTATAGACTGTAGTTTGGGTAGGAATTCTGCCTATTTTATATCACTAGCTCTGTGGCCCTAACAGATAGAAGGCACTCAAGAAATACTGATGGTAAGAATAAAGTAATTCATGTAAGAAATTCTTTTCATTATTTAGTTACTGTAGAACTTGTTGCATATGTTCCTTTGCATTTGGGAAAAATGTGGGACTAAACAAAATGAGGAAGTATGATTTTTTTAAAACATTAAAAAATTTTGAGGTTTTCCAGGACTTTTCAATAAATTAATAAAAAGCACATAGAAAATAAATAAAACAATAAGGATATATATAGTATTTATAACAATTTAACTATATTCAGTGAAAAGCTAAAGGTTTCCATTGAGACTGAGAAATTTTTTAAAGTGCATATATTTGTTTTGAGAGAGAGAGAGAGAGACAGAGAGAAAGAGAGAGCATGTGTGTACAAGTGCCAATGGGGGGAGGGGCAGAGAGAGAGAGAGAGAGAGAGAGAGAGAGAGAGAATCCCAAGTAGAGTCCACACTGTCAGTGGAGAGCTCGATGAGGAGTGTGAACCCATGATCTGTGAGGTCATGACTTGAGCTGAAATCAAGAGTTGGAGGCTTAACCAGCAGAGCCACCCAGGCACCCCAAAATTGGGAAATTTTTAAATCATATGCACATAACTAAATATGATAATCTTAAAGTATTAAGAGCTCTACATAATTAAATAGAATATAACATAGGAGAACATTTTTTACATGTTTGTTTATTTTGAAAGAGAGAGCTTGTACATGAGCAGGGGGAGGGGCAGAGAGAGAGGTGAGAGAGAATCCCAAGCAGGCTCCGCGCTGGTGTGTGGAGCCCGTTGGAGGATTCCATCCCATGAACTGTGACACTGTGACCTGAGCCAAAACTGGCTTAGCCACCGAGGTACTCTTAGATTTACTTTTTGAAGAAAGACATCATAGGGTATACATAAATACCTTATTTTTTTTTTTTGTCTGTTAAACTTCAATAAAACTGAAAAAAGGAAAGACAATATCTTTACTTCACTTCCTTTTAAATATCAAAAGATTTCTCTGAAAATAATTTATCAGACAATTAGCCATTTTAGAATACAGTCTTGTAGTATTTATTTTGAAAGGGTTACATAACATTTTTTTCAGGTATTCTCTTGATTTTAGCAATGTGTTGAAATATGTAATCTTTTCTAAGACAAATCAGTGGTGGTATGGTAAAGTAAGGAGTTTAGATAAAGTAATTAAAATCTGAATGTGGTTGGTCCAAACTGGGTAAACTTAAGAAAAACTTTTACAAAAGCCGTTTGTTGATAGTAATTAGACTCATCAGGTCATTTTTCACCTTGCTATTTGTTGAATAAACATTGACTAAATGAATTGGTTGGGCAGTTGAAACTATTTTAATATTTTTTTTTTTCATAGTCCTTTCAACAATGTAGTTTGATGCCTTGGAAAACTATTAAAAGATTAACCTAACAATATTAAAACTTCATAAGATAGTCAAATATTTATTGGATAACTTTTTAAGAATAAGATGTGCAAATATTCCATCCTTTTAGAATTATAAAGAATTACCTTTGATTGAACAGGTTTTCTTATCATTTTATCCAAAGATTTTTTACTGAGAGCTTTAAAAACTTTTATTTTGTGGTTCTACTTCAAGTGTGATTTATACTCCTCATCATTATTTAATCTTTGAAATGATACTTTATCATTGCTTAAATCAGTGTGGGTACATTGAACAAGATTTGAGAGCCACTCTATAGGACTGAATTATTAGCCTGTAATTTTACAGTAGATGAAGTACTATGTTTTTATTACTTTGAAAAAATATAATGACCTTGCAATTGAATCTTATATTTAACATTTTAATCTGAGCTTTACCACCATTAGCTATAACTGTTTGCACTGACCATATAAGAAGCTAGAAAATCACTGTGTCACAGTTTAATCCAATTCAATTTAAATGCCACAAAGATAGCCATAATTATCAATTTACTGAATAAAAGGCCCAAGTTAAGTTACACTCAAAATTGTGTTGATTTGGGAGTAATTAGCCTTAAAATTTAAAACATTATTCTAGGAATGCTGAAGCTCTTTCAAGAGTTTATTATATGGTACCTAATATTTTTCAAGGGTTGGATGATTTACGAAGTCTAAGCTATTACCAAACACAGCCAACTCTATTGTTGTACCTGCTGTTCAGGCCTTTACAAATCTTATTTTCCTTGGCCTGCCTTACAGTGTAGGGTCACACCCTTCATCATTTGTAGTATAAAGCCTAGTCCCCACCAGAGATTCTGAATATTACATTAAAAAAATCACAAGACATAAATTCCTTGCCTCCCAGTGGCCACAACACCCATCTTGTTTCTTTCTAATGAATAAAGTGACAGATACGTTAGAAGCAGGGAAGGACGAATCCTGATGGTCAGTGACATTTCAACAATAGAAGAATTCGTATTCAAAAAATAGACAATGAAGGCTTGCAGCCCCAAATTGTTTGCTCCATGAAAAATGTGCCTGTTTGCAAAGTCACATAACTAGGAATTTTAGATAAAGTTCATATGTGCATTATTTAAAACACAGTGCTTTTCATAAAATTTAAGTTAAAAACAAAGCAAAAAAGCTATTCACATTTAGGCTCAATATTGAGCCTAAAAACTGAACTCCAGGATCTTAGGATAGAAACGTAATACTAAGAATGAGCTTTTATTAAGTGTCAGCAGGCAGTCTTTTAATAGATTTGCATGGTTTCTTTCATTTAATTTCTAAAGCAGCATGTTGAGGTAGACACTATTAGTACCCCGATTTTAAATATGAGGAAAACAAATCAGAGAACAGTTAAATAATTTGTGCAAAGTTAAACAGTGACAAGGCTGGGATTCTTTTTTAAGGCTTTTAGCACTACAGAGTTCAGATCACTAAATAATCAATTGTTTCTCTAAATGGGGGACTTTAAACATTTCTTCTATTTATTTTTCACCACCCAATTTAAGAGAAAAAGTGAGAGTACTTGATGTTCTAGTATACACCTCTGTCTCTCTCTCTCTCTCTCTCTCTCTGTCTCTCTCTCTCTCTCTCTCTCTCTCTCACTCACACACACACACACACACACACACACACACACACGCCTGGAAAAAAAAGCACAAAAAACTAAGTTATCCTTACCATATGTAGCCACACAATATTTTTTATTCTATTATATTTGTTTAAAAAAGATTTTTAATGTTTTATTTCTTTTTGAGACAGAGAGAGAGCATGAGCAGGGGAGGGGCAGGTGAGACATAGACACAGAATCCAAAGCAGGCTCCAGGCTCTGAACTGTCCATACAGAGCCTGACATGAGGCTCCAACCCATGAACCATGAGATCATGACTTGAGCTGAAGTCCGACACTTAACTGACTGAGCCGCCCAGGCGCCCCAATTCTATTTGTTTTTTTGTTTTTTAATTAATAGCTAGCATCACATATAAATGGGTTTCACAACCCCTTAATGCCTTGACCTGTAACTTGAAAAGCACCTGTCCAAATGATTTGCCCAAACTACTTACTCACAAGGTCAGGTCCTAAAATTTAGGGTTTTTGACTTGAAAACCTTTCTCTTTTTTTTCCCTCAGTTTTATAACCATATCATTCCAGGAATTGTTTATTTTCCAATTTTTCTCAATATTAGATATAAATCAGAATATTTATGGATGGAATGGGAATATTACCCAAGGGTCAATGTTTAACGGCAAGGCATGGATTCTCTACTCACTTTAACGAACCACTTTCAGTAAAATCCAGTGCATTTTTTTCTTCACTGGAATGTAATGTAAAACATAGACAGCGTTGGAGTAAAAAAAATTGAAAAGCAAACACATACTAGATTCAGTACGCATTTTACTTTCTTAGATTGTCATTCTATAATTCTCACCTCTGAAAACTTGGAAAAGGTAAAATTTTTAGAATTAGCAGACTCAGTATGTTTTCTTCTTAATGATCATATACATCTTAATTTATCTTTAGAAACAACCAGAGGGAAGTCTTTTACACATTCAAAATAATTAAATTAGATAAGCCGACTTTTGTGTGAGCAAATCTGAGTCCTAAATCATTTCCAGGTTCACAAGGAAGATGTACCAGTGCTCCTTTTATCACCATGGCTTTGAAGGCAGCATGTTTTCTCACTTCCCATTGTTGACTTTTTTTAAATTTTGGATTTTTTGTTAACTGAGGTATTCTTGACATGCAAAAAGAGCTGTCATGCTTAATGTATACACCTGGACGTGTGTAAGGTACATACACAACAATGAAACTGTCACCATACAGAGTTACAGTACCATAAACTTAACATCACTTCTCAAAGTTTCCTTTCTTGTGGAGCCTGGGTGGCTCAGTAGGTTAAAGGTCTGTGTCTGGCTCAGGTCATGATCTCACGGTTCGTGAGTTCGAGTCCGGTGTCAGGCTCTGTGCTGGTGTCTCCCTCTCTCTGTCTGCCCTTCCCCCGCTGATGCCCAGTCCCCCTCTGTCTCTCAAAAATGAATAAATGTTCAAAATATTTTTATGTTTCCTTTCTGGTTTTTTTTTTTGATAAGAACATTTAGCAAAAGATCTAACCTTATAACAAATTTTTAAGTATACAGTACCTTATTGTTAACTGTATGCACTCTGCTGTCTCCTGGATCTCTTCATTAATCTTGCATAAATGAAACTTTGTATACTTTGGCCAATCCATTGGTGTTATTGCTGCTTAGATAATAAATATTTGGATAAATTAGGTTTCTATCAGATCAGAGATCTATCTTAAGTAAACATTACTGTTGGAAAAAGGTATTTACTAGATGAAATCATTGCAAAACCTTCGATTGTTTTCCCCAAATGATTAGTATGCATTTTTCTTTAATATAAATTAATATAATTAACAGTAAGAAACCATTTTGAATCTCAAAATAATGACTATAAACCCTGTACTAGTACGGTAGTCTTGCAAAATTTCCAAGAAGAAAAATAAATAGGAACATTCACACTAAGCAATTGCAAGCTGTGAAATGGCAAATTAAAGCAGAGGATTAAGTTGTTTTTCTAGTTAATTTTGAGGGACAAATTCTCTGGTTTTGTAGAAATGGTGAAGTAATTGCATTCAGTATGGAGGATATTGTTGGTCAAAATTATCTTAACAAAGTTGTGAGTTTCTCACATTCACTGAAATGAAGCAATAATCTGCGTTATATTTTAGTAAGAGGAAGTTATGGTTTGGGTTTTTAGACAGCAGTAAGATTGCATCTATTCATGGGCTTCTGTGTACATGTAATGGTCCATGTATGCATAATGTATGTTATGCATAAATGTTTATGTTTATTCGTAACTAATCTTTAAGCTTTTGCTGTATGATTTATAAGTCACTAGACGCATTACAGCAATTTAAATTTAATTTTTCTTAATTTTTTTATGTTTATTTTTGAGAGCGAGAGGCAGAGTGCAAGTGGGGGGGAGGGGCAGGGAGGGAGGGAGACCCAGAATCCGAAGCAGGCTCCAGGCTCCAAGCTGTCAGCACAGAGCCCAACATGGGGCTCTGACTGCAAGATCATGACCTGAGCTGAAGTTGGATGCTTAACCTACTTAACCAACTGAGCCACCCAGGCCCCTTGGCTATTTACAAATGAATTAGTAGAAACAGAGGGTGTGTCTCCTCCCTTGCAGGAACTGCTTTTGAAGTGTGCAGTAGTCATGTGTTTCCAATGGCCATGTTACTGGACAGTGCAGGTATAGAACATTTTTATCATCAATGAAATTTCTAATGGACAGTACTGGTTAACTCTTTATCATTCCAAACTTCAGTCTGTAAAAAGTACCTGTATTTGTAATTATTTACCATCTATTGATTTTGTTCTAAAATAACAACTTTCGGGGCGCCTAGGGTGGCTTAGTCAGTTAAGTGACCGACTTTCGCTTAGGTCATGGTCTCGTGGTTCGTGGGTTCGAGCCCCACGTCGGGCTCTGTGCTGACTGCCAGCTCAGAGCCTGGAGCCTCTTTCAGTCTGTGACTCCCTCTCTCTCTGACCCTCCCCTGCTCGCGCTGTCTCTCTCTCTGTCTCTCTCCTAGAAATAAATAAAACATTAAAAAAAAAACACACACACAAATTCATCAATGTGTTTTTAGAAGCTTTTGGATTTTGTGCTATAATGAGAAAAGCCTTACTGCCTTCAGAATTATGAGAGAATATTCTTGTATTTTCTTCTCTTACTTACACAAATGGGTTGAATTTTTCTTCCCATTTTAAACTTTGATCCAATTGGAAGTTATCCCCATCTGAAGCCTAAAGTATGGANCTGGAGCCTCTTTCAGTCTGTGACTCCCTCTCTCTCTGACCCTCCCCTGCTCATGCTGTCTCTCTCTCTCTCTCTCTCTCTCCTAGAAATAAATAAAACATTTAAAAAAATTAAAAAAAAAGAAAATAAGATGTTTAATATGTGTATACCTTTACATTTTTTCCAATTATAATTAGAGATGAAAAATGAATTTTTACACATGAAGGGTAATATTATTGTGGTATTCAGTCTTCAAAATGGTCTTGGTTCATGGATAAGATATAAGGGACCCTGGTCTGACCTCTTCTAGTGTGAAGCTTGGATCAGGAGGTGTATTTTTTTTTTTTTCCTAAATACTTTATTGTCAAGTTGGTTTCTGTATAACACCCAGTGCTCATCCCCACAAGTGCCCTCCTCCATGCCCATCAACCCCTTCCCCTCCCTCCTATCCCCATCAGCCCTCAGTTTGTTCTCGGCATTCAAGAGTCTCTCAAGGTTTGTCTCCCTCCCTCCCTCTCCCCAACTATTTTTCCCTTCTTCTCCTCCCTTGGTCCTCCGTTAAGTTCCTCCTAATCCTCCTATACGTGCAAACATATGGTATTTGTCCTTCTCTGCCTGACTTATTTTGCTCCGCATAATACCCTCAAGGTCCACAGGATGTATATTCTTGTTATCTTTCTCTTATCTTTACTATTGTGGGTGTCAGGAACAGGGACATAAGGTTTCTCTTTGTTAGTTACAAACCTTATATGAACACTTTTTAGACACTTTCAACCTGGGCGTGTGCTGGCTGAATGCCTTTGCCCTAGCTCTGTGTAGCCCAGATCTAGGTTATAGGCGTTTTCTCAGTAGTGCTACACATAGATCGAAGAGGTAGGATTGCATCGTAGTTCACGTGGTTGTAGTTATGAATCCTCTCCTGTGAACTGAATATTTTGGGGGTTTATTCTCTAAAAATAATGACATTTATAATTGATGGTATATTATTATAGTATTAGAAAATGTTAAATCATTTAGTGTCCTTTTTCTCATTATTTTGGAGTAACATTCTCAAGTGATAGCTAACTCCCATTGTCTCTTGAAGGAAAAGGGATTTGGAGGAAACAGTAGAGTCATTTTGAGATTTATCTGAAATAAGGTTTTATCGATGATGGATGAATTCCACCTACACTCTCTTCTTAAGGGTGTGTCTCTTCAGAATTTTTACGTTATTTTTTCTATCATTATTTCAGTGGAAAGACTTTTGTGTTTTTCAGAGCTGGTGTACTACAGCTATGCATAAGAAGACATTTAAAATCACCCAACGTTCTGGGTGACTGGGTGGCTCAGTTTATTAAGCATCGAGTCTTGATTTCAGCTCTGGTCATGATCTGACTGTTGTTGTGATCAAGCCCCACATCGGGCTTTGCACTGACAGCACAGAGCCTACCAAGGATTCTCTCTCTCCCTCTCTCTCCGCTTCTCTCCTACTCTGTCTCACATGTGCTCTCGCTCTCTCAAATAAACACTTAGATCAGTACTTCCCATTTGGCATTTTGAGGATTCTCTGCATAGCATTGTGCTCATCAATCAAGGAGTTAGATTACTGTGCATAGTAGCATTGCAGTTACCCAGTTAATATAAAAACAAATGTATATTAGTTGATGAGAGCTTTTCATATTTTCATGCAGTTATGAAACCTCTAGGCTATGAAAAAGAATAGCTAAAAATTAGACAACTATTAATGATACGATTAATTAGATTTTTTCCCTACAGCTAAGAAAATGGAGTGAGAATTAGAATAGCACTAAAGTTATGCAAGTTGTCCAAGTAGCAAAATACAACTAATTAATACTAATAAAGTGAAGTCTAATCAGACACTATTTACATAAGATACTTTTCATAGGCAGGCAAAAAAAATCAAAGTAAAAAAATATGGCCCCCAAGAACTAATAGCAAGAATTCACTGATAATAGAAGAAATGTTCATTTAAAATATAATTATATCATTTGAAAACATTGAGCTCTTGCTGTAAAAACAGGCCATTTTCTCTGCAATTAATATATTCTGTAGAAGTAATTTGTAAAAGAAAGTGATTTATCTTCATTCTTTATGTGTCAAGGTCAAACATTAATATTTAACTACAGGAATTCTGTTTCTCTTCTTAGCTTTGCAACAACCATGACTTTTTCTAAAGTACATACAGTTAGTACCATCATGATCAAAGCAATTGCTTATTTCATGTTTACTTCGATGTTATTCACAGTGGTTCCTCAAGTTGCAACATGATCTTGAGATAGAAATTCCACAATGCAAGTGCTGGCTGATTCTCAGACGAAAACAGATTCGTGGTGTCAGATGAGACGTGTTTTATGGTGTTTTGTCACATTTCATTGTGATTTTTACCTTTTTCTCTGTTTGACATATGTTCCGAACTGGGGTGCTATAAAGTTTTTATTGCCATAAGTTTGAAATGACCACATTACTCAGGAGCTAGAGAGTCACATGTGAGTTTTTAGCTTCTTTCAAAGCTGTAGAAATAAAACTTTATGGTACCTACCCTGGTATATGTTGTTTTCTGCAATGACACGTTTGGCTCCACTTCATTTTTTTTTATTCCTCTTCATGATTTTCTTTTTGAATTATAACTGAATTTGTATTAAAGTTTTCCTAATATATAGCAGTTTAATTCCAGCTACACTTTATAGTGTCCTATGCATTCTTTTCATGCAGATTGCCTTTGACCTTCAACAACTATCTTTTTTTTTTTTTTAGGTGATTAGTTTAAACACAGTACATTGTGAAATTTATTGCCATTGGAACACTGATTTTATTGCAAAAAGTAGTTTTTGATTTCGAAGCAAACCAAAACTATTGCTTAAGATGAAATAGGAAAGAGGAACATTTGCTTTCACTTACGCAGTTAAAATTCTCAACACATACACAGTTACAGTACACACTTTGTGTAGTACATGCACTTCAGTAAAACATGAGCTTTCTTTTTATATGTGACACAATCTAGCCTCTACAAGGACATCGATATCTCATGCTGAGAGTATCCTAACCATAAAATGATTGTAGAATTAGCTTATCCCAGAGGGAAGCTAGGAGTAATGTGGCTGACCTGTCAGCTTAGAATCCTGTGCTCAGAAAGGATCTGATAGGGAGGAAAGCTTACTATTTTGTAAAATATTAAGTTTTTTGTTTTGTTTTGTTTTTGTTTTTTCCGATTTAAGACTTAAATATGGTGAAGAAGTTCCCCAGTCTTCTTTTAAAAGGTCTCCAAACTTTCATTCTATCTCCAGATCTGGAATTGGTGATTTTGAAGGTTTTATATTAGTGATTTCTGGAAGGCTGCTCATCTTAGTTTAAAGTCAGAAACACCGGGCCATGTGTGACAGATTCAAGAAAGATTTCAGGTTGCTATCATATTTTATTTAACTCCTAATTAATTAATACTGAGAAGTCCTAGGTTTTTTTATTTGTAGGTTTGACTTTTTCTTACCACTGCATTTCCACTTGAAATCTTTGCATCTCAATATGATTACACTTACACACACACACACACATACACACACACACACACACACACACACACACACACACAAGCATACCCATCAATGGTGTTTTTTACATGTGTAAGTAGAGAAGACCAGTATTAACTGCTGGAAATTTTTATTATGAGGAATAATAGATGTTATTTTTAGGTGTTTTGTAAATCATTTTTTTTCTTGTAATGGCTCACACATACTATTCATGCAGGATTGGAAGTGTACACCCTCTCCTGGACCCTTCTTCCTGTGAGTGAGTTATGGCTTATATTTTAAAGAATCCATTCAAGGGGTGCCTGGGAGGCTCAGTCAGCTAAGGTTCCCACTCTTGATTTCAGCCCAGGTCATGATCTCTTGGTCTGTGAGATTGAGCCTGGTGTGGAGCTCTGGGGGGAACCCCAAGTAGGCTCGATGTGGATAGTGGGGAGCCTACTTGGGATTCTCTCTCTCCCTGCCCCTCACTCACTCCTGCTCAAGTGCTGTCTCTCTTTTTCTCAAAATAAATAACCTTAAATGCATAAAGAATCCATTTAAGGGTTGTGAAAGAAGCAAATGCCTGCTTTATCCCAGAGAAGCAGTGAAGAGACTTTGTTCACCCGTCACTTATGCTAAATGGGAAGGAGGAAAGAATTTTTTCTTTTACTTAGAACGTGCCACTGGAATGATGGAGGAAGACTTTGTTGTGGGTTACTATGGAATGAAATCAAGTAAATATGTATACTTCAGCGGCAAGGAGGAATCACCAAAAACGTAACTCTCCAAAATGTGCTGAATCTGCCTGTGTTTTGCCTGGCTTCTATCCTTGGTGTGTGGGCCATCTGGCTCCTGAATGCTGGTAATGTTTGCACACTCACACATCAGTCAGAACTGGTGCAGGGCCTATTGGGAAGCACCAGCCAGTTAGGTGACACACCAAGCACTCAAGCGGGAATGCCAAGTGGGGAGTTTCTACTCAGTCTGACGTTGACATGGCCATTGGAGGGACCTTTCGATTCATCTGGCTATACCATTGCTGTCGAGGTTCTGCTACATTAGGCATGTGGATGTCAGGTCATATGGGGCCTCATTTATATCATTGGTTTTGCCTGTATTCTTCAAATGGAGCGAAACATAAAAAACAATTGTGAGCCTTAGGTCCCATGCCTTTTGGACATAGAAGGATCATTGACCTGAAATTGTTGTGCATTCCTGACTCATAGAAAGACATCAGAAGCAGCTTTGTGTATCCTGTTCCTAGATCTATATTCTGCTACTAGTTTCTCATAGTAGTACTAGACATTGCAGAAACATCTGCCTAATAGTCTTTACAGATAAAAGGAGGAGTTATAGTAAAGTGTGTTCCCATTTCCTGTGTCTTTTCAGACAGGTCACCGAAACTGAAAGGGAAGTTGCCAAGCAATGTGAACAAACTTTTAGTTCACTGAAATAACATAGAAGATTTTATTGTTTAGATTGGAAACCCAGTCTTCTAGCAGTTTGAACTAATGGCTAGTACTCGTTTCTTTTTGAAATGTGGTTCACTGATACTGATCACAGGGTTTCAGTTGTGTCAGTTCTGATGACCAAAATTAACTGAGACCTGAGAAGGGCACATAGAAGATTAGTAATTTTATTTTGCTGTTTGATCACCTGATTTTCAAAGATGCTTTGGTGCCATAAGGACTAAGATGAATGCTCCTATGTTTGAGTTGTTTTAAAATTTGAGTTGTGTATAATTGTATATAATGTATATATTTGCATTGTATGCAGGTTAATGTGGCTATTACTGTCATTAATCCTTACCCTGAGAACTCTTTAAAAGATGCTGTGGTTGTTTGTCTTTGAAAATTATTTCTTACCCCCTAAATTTCTAAAGTCACCCCAAAAAAGGCAGTGATCTTTTTTATATATCAGACCTATTTATGAAACAAATTTCTTTAAAAAAATTTTTTTAGTGTTTATTTATTTCTGAGACAGAGACACAGACAGTGGGAGCGGCGGAGGGGCAGAGAGAGAGGAAGACACAGAATCTGAAGCAGGCTCCAGGCTCCGAGCTGTCAGTACAGAGCCTAATGTGGAGCTTAAAGCCACAGATTGTGGGATCATGATCTGAGCCGAAGTCAGATGATCAACCAACTGAACCACCCAGGCGCCCCTCATGAAACAACTTTCTGAGCAATTCATCTGTGCTAAACAAGAATGTCTAATAAAGTTACTTCTAGACAAACTTTAAAATACAGTTTTACTTCGGGCTCCTGGGTGGCTCAGTTGGTTAAGCATCTGACTTCAGCTCAGGTCATGATCTCCCAGCCTATGGGCTCAAGTCCCCCATCAGGCTGTCCACTCTCAGGGCAGAGCCCGCTTCGGATCCTGTGTCCTCCTCTCTCTCTGCTCCTCCCCTGCTCACGTGTTTGTGCACTCTCGCTCTCTCAAAAATCAACAAACATGTCAAAAATTAAAAAAAAATAGTTTTGCTTTGTCTAACTTGGTGTAATAATACAAATCAAATATTAAGGGTATAATAACAAGTTTAAAATGAAAATAAAACTACTGTAACTCCTCATGTTTGATGAGAGCTAAGTACTTGGTATCATGCTTAGTACATACTCCCTTAGAGTAGCACTGTGATCCCCATTTTACAGATAGGGAAACTGAGGCATGGAGCAGGAAAGCCAGTTTACAGAAGCTCTAATATGTATTTCCCTTCCTTTTTTCTTGTTTGCAAAGGAAAGCTAGATGTTTATACTTATATGCCACGTTATTTCTATGTTTCTAACAACCTCAGTAATGAAAAACAAGTAAATGATGCCTTTTGGGAAAAGACCGTTCTGTAGTGAGGCCCACACACGAAGCATTTGATCTTTGTAGGGTTGAACAATCAGTCAGAAGGAGCTCTTTTTCTTGCTTTGGCATCTGCCTCCTTGGCAAGTCCCCTAGCGGTGGGGGTGGCGGAGCCGGGACCATAAGTGCCTCTGATTTTTGCACAGTAATTGGCTAGAGCTCCGCTCCCAGGGCTGGCCTCTTGTCTATTATCTCCACTAACTCAAATCACAGGAGAGTAATAGGGATTGTGAATTTCCCCGACATTTTCCCAAAGATGTTAGAACTCCGTTCAGGTTCCTCAGGAGCCAATTTTGGATTCTATGTTTTTCTCTTGCTCGTAAATCTCGGTGTCATGGTAAGTCTGTAGGAATGAAGCCCATCATTTATGGCAATAAAAGAAAAATGAAACTATCCCAAACTATTAATTGTAGCAATCAGTGCTTTTAAAGTATTTGGACTTTTAATAAACATGTGAGTGTAAAGGTCCAGTATCAATCGTGAAACACATCTGATGTCTTAAAAGTTAAGAAATGCTGTCTTGTTTTAAGGGAAAGAAACACCATAAGGCTATATATTATGTCACAGTATATAAAATGTGATGCAAATTATCCAAATTAAAATATCTGTATTTTTGTATAGCTGTTCATGTGTGAGTACATGTAAAAGCATATACATATATGCATTTTATACAGCCACATGTACATTGTAAGGATATCTTCTTACAGAGAGGTAGTGCTTAGAGTTTCTTTATCAATATAAGATGGGAACAGCTAAAGCATGAAAATCAACTTCAGCACCCTCCCTTCATTCACTTATCACTAGTTTTCAGAATTAGTTGCCCTATGGGTACCTTTTTAATTATATTGCACATCTCTCAATTAAATATTGGGAAGTTGAAAATTAAGTGACAATTCTAATGTTTTCTGTGGAAGACCTGAAGCTACGCTATTAAAACGCTAGTAAAGGGAAGGGGAAGGATATTTCTCTATCCATGGAGTTAATTATACAAGCAGTACGCTGCGTAAATGCTAGCAACAAGGGTAATACAAGCAGTACTTAAAAGG
Source organism: Hyaena hyaena (assembly GCF_003009895.1). NCBI lineage: Eukaryota > Metazoa > Chordata > Mammalia > Carnivora > Hyaenidae > Hyaena > Hyaena hyaena. The sequence continues at coordinate 609,076 of NW_024081101.1, read as the reverse complement.
TTTCCAGTGAGAAGCAGCCCCGTTTGTTAAAGTAGATTTAAAGCGCTACCTCCTTTAGTCATACAGATTCTAATGGAAAATGATTTATGTTCTGTGAGTGATAATAACAGTTAATATTTATTGAAGTGTGGCCCCTATGCCTGGCACTGAAGTAAGGGCTTCACATATTTTATTTAACACATAACCACCCTAAGAAGGAGGTTCTTTTATTACGTCAAACTTTATACATAGAGAGACAAAAGCATAGAGGTTAAATAAATTTCTCCCAGTGCCACTATCTGTGTACCTCTAGTGACAATTGCCACGACTTCTTATTTTGCCTTTCCTGCCTCCCTGAAGAACACACGACCCATTTTTAGATGGGTGTTGTAATGAACCATTTGCACCCATTCTGGCTCACAACCGTCTTTTTTAATACGTAGGAATTTTCTTTAGCTGGCAGGGAAGGGACACTTCTGTTTAAAATTGGGGGAAAAAAAACAAAAAAACAAAAAAACTTTGGACAAGATGCTTTGAAGATCAGCTCATGTCCATGCTGTCCGTTCATATAACTTAGCAAATGGCTGACAAGGGCATATTGCATCTCATGCAGCATTCTTTTAAAATAAGATTGTTCTAAGTTTAACTTGCTCTGAGTAAACACCAAGCAGGATGATTCTCAATTATCCAGCGAATGAGACAAATAGAACCATCTCCTGAAGTTCAGATGTAGAGGTGAAAATCAAGGTTGACTTATTTTAATTGGCATTCGTATTGGGATCATTGTAATGACGCATGAATGGGAAGAAATAACACACAGAGATGCTGTGTACAGTTAATCCTGTTTCCCCCAATGGTAACATTTTGCAAAACTGTAGCCCCAAGTCACAACCCGGATATTGGCAGAGAGAGGATCCACCCATTCTGTTTAGGTTTCCTGAGTGTTCACCGGAATGCATTTGAGTGTGTGAGGATGTCTGTACATGTGCCTGAGGATATGTAGTTCTAACCAAATGCATAGGTGTCTTAACATGTGACAGCATGGACATGAGCTGTTCTTCAAAGCATCTTGTCCAAAGCTTAACATGTGTCTTAATGAGAGGCCCAGCAGGGACGGAGCGCACTTCCTCTGGTTGTTGATTGTTGGCAGGCGTTGGGGTCGTGTCTGCCCCTTGCATCCTAGATGGTGCCGGGCTTGCCTGATAATGTCTCAGGGACTCCTGCTGGATCTGGGGGAGGAACTAGTCCATCTGGGGTGCATTCTAATGCTAGTTGGGGGTTGTGAAGTACTGGGCCTGGGTCGCCTTCGATTTGGTGAGGAGATGCAAGTCCCAGTTCCAGTGTGCCAGACCTCCTTCATCTTCTTACCACCTTTTAGAGCTGCTTTTGATTGCATCTTGCATTATTACCAGTGCTTATTATTATATTAGTGGGAAGTAGCAGGAAGAAGTGGGTCCAAGCCATTTTTTTTTCCCGATAGGAGTACCCAAATTGAACTTTTCTTGAGAAAAGTGTTTTCTGTAACTGTGCATGTTGTAAATATTCTCAGTCATTTTCCTACTGCTCTATGAATTTTTAATTTTAATATTCAGATACAATGAAAATTATTCTTTAATTTAACAAATACTTATTGAGTTCCTACAATGCCTTGTTCACAGTGTTAGGCTAGTTGATCTGAATGTGCTTCTGCTCTTCCAGGAGTGAGTAAGCAGAGGCCTCTACTGATTTCCATCAGATATTTTCATGGGGTGGGAGGAAACCTCCTTTTGTATTCAATTTTTGTAAAAAGTGGCCATTTCTTATCAGTTAGCTACTTTAATTATAAAATCAGCTGTTATTAATGGTACCTGATGTTTCATGGCTTAATGCCAGGGTGATATGTGTTATAGAGCCTGGGTGGCTCCGTCGATTAAGCGTCTGACTCTTCATTTCAGCTCAGATCATGATCTCCCAGTTCTTGCATTTGAGCCCCACGTCAGACTCTGCGGTCACTCCAGAGCCTGCTTAGGATTCCCTCTCTCCTCCTCTGTCTCTGCACCTTGTCTGCTCCTGTGTGTGTGATGTCTCTTTCCCTCTCTCTCTGTCTCCCTCTCTCTGTCTCTTTGTCTCTCTCTCAATTAAAAAAAAATTAAAAAGAATAATGAAACATACAGACAGTTTATCTTACCAGAGAGAGGGAATAAAATTTCTTCCTTACCATGAATACTTTTAATTAAAGAGCAGTCAAAATAATCTGTTTTCTTTTCATGGCATATAAAAACATTTATCTTCTGTAACTGTTTTCAGCGAACTTTGGCTCACTGATGGTAGGCTGAATTCGGTAAGATTTGTCATATTGGTTCCTGAGGACATCTTAGGAATTATTAAATGATTCCTTTTCTGTATTTTTTATTTGTTTTATTTTGTTCTTTGCTTTTAGAGACATATATGGAAGAGATGTTCTCTGTGCACACCCTCCACAAACACCTAAACATTTAGAGAATTGCATGGAATTTTTAAGCATTATGTGATTATCATAATAAAAGTAAGCCATTGTATGTGTTTTACTTATAAAATGTTTCCACAAATTTCACGTAACAGTAGCTGGCTTTGTGTACTAGCCTTGCTACAAATGTTGGGAGAATTAGTATTAATAAGGCTGTTGTCAGTACCGGTATCGAGTACCATAGACTTTGCTAGAAATTCAGTGTCAGAGAAAGGAAATTTCAGAATACCTAAACCTTACTTATGGACAAAGAGGCATACCAGTTAATATGGGTATGACTGTGAACCATAGAAAATTAAAATTTCTCCAAACACATTCAAATAATAATGCTAACCCTTTGTCTTGGGAAGAGACTAATGGTACAATCATCATTCAATTTTAATATGAGAGTTAAAGGAAAAGAGGCAAATAATACGGGCAGGGCAGGAAAAATGACAGAAACAGGGGCTTATGTTGAAAAATGGTAGTAAGTTTCAAGTAGCAAACTGTGGAGAATATTGAAAATCGTAACAGTTTAATGTATATGTAATAAATGTTTGGAACCTCTGCCTCTTGCTTCAAGTATCCACCTGTGGAGGGAACTACATTCGTGTAACACTCCTGCCTTTTTTCCCTATCCCTTCATGTATTAAGAAAGGAGTGAACCGAGGTGCCTGGGTGGCTCAGTCGGTTAAGCATCTGACTTCAGCTCAGGTCGTGATCTCACGGTTCGTGAGTTTGAGCCCCGCGTCACTCTGTGCTGACAGCTCAGAGCCTGGAGCGTGCTTCGGATTCTATGTCTCCCTCTCTCTGTCTCTCTGCTCCTCCCGTGCTTGTGCTCGGTCTCTTTGTCTCTCAAAAATAAATAAATGTTAAAAATTTTCGAAAGAAAATAACAATAGAAAGGCGTGAACTAGCTGTGAGTTTTGGAGGAGGAATTGAGCATCTGATGCTCAGAACTCTTTACTCCGGGGCCCTGTCTCGCCCCGACAGGTTATGGTGTTATGGCGTTAACTCCATAGAGTTGGCTGATACAGGATAAGGCCCGCTGCTGTTTTATGCTGCCAGTGTATGTTACTAGGCAAATTGTCATTCAGCATGCCTAACAGGAAGGCTTAAGCCATGCTCACTGATACCAACTGTATTGCTAATAAAAGAGTTATTTTCATCTGTATCTGTCTGACTCCTGTGTCTGCCTTATTTGATTATAAACCTGGGTGGGGAAAATAGATTTGCTATTAATCCTCTCAAACCCCATCTATAAGTAATATGAAGACGTGATCAATTTTGAAGCAGGGAAATGAGGTGGAAAAAAATGATGATTAGGAAAAATGGTTTTCTTACATTAGAAAGGATGACTTTGGAGCGGGCTGGAGATGAGGATTAAGGAAATTAGTTTGGAAGTTACTTCTCTCCTCCTGGCGGTAGTGACTAAGTTAAATGATGACTCAGGAATGGAAAAGTGAAGACACATGAAGGGAAACGGCCTTTTTATTGGAGTTCCACGGATACCCATTTGTGCGTAAACACTGCATGGGTCTTTCATATTATACTTTATAAACCTACCCTTAACCTCACACTCCGTTTTCTTTACGGCAAGTAGAATAAATGTTTTTATAACACTGATTGGACTGTCACTTACAACTTTTCCATAGCTATCCGTTGCTGTAAAGTTAATGTTTAAATACTTCTTATGACCTACAGATCCCTACCTTTTACTGCTCTTCTTTTTTTTTTTTTTTTTTTTTTCCCCCTGCCCGTCTCCACTCCTCTCTAAATTCCAATGATTCTGATCTTCTCCTTGTAAGGCACTGGGCTATTCTCAGGCTCCTTTTCATCCTTCAGGTCCAAGCTCAATATTTCCACCTCAGGGAGCTTTCTAAAGGACACTAACCTATCCTCAGCTTCTGTATGAGCTCATCTTGCCCATTATACATCACCTGAGCACCCAATATGCCCAGCGCAAGGAAAGTACACAGTTTGTGAAAGGGGTGAAACCTGTGTGAAGCTTCTAGTCACTCCTGGCTCTCATAGCATGTTTCCTCTCTTCTGTTTTCTGTACCGTCCATATCCCATCCATATCTTTTAGTACTTCCAGAAATATCCTAGTCTTCTGCTTGCTCTCATTCTTGTTTTCCAGGCTCATTATAATTTTAATCTTTCAACGCCTGAATACTGCGTCATTTCAATGGGATTTTGAAAAGGGGGAAGTGTAAGTGCCAGACTGGTTACCATGAACCGCTACAACATGAGTACAGTGGGCTAGGTGATAAGACCAAAGTTGGGTGTTTTTTGTTTGTTTGTTTGTTTGTTCGTTCGTTTGTTTTTTAAATCTAGCATGCTTTGTTGGTTTTACCACTTGGTCATGTTAAACAAATTTGGTTTCAGGAACATGGATAAATGAAGCTTTAGCTCCTCTCCAGGGTAACTCTAAGCCTAGAAATAAGTGGACAGTACATTCATCCTCTGATTTGGGTTCACAAGTAGTTTCTTTATTACAGTAAAGCCACCTCCACCAAGGGAAATGAGATGAGAAGATGTCTATCACCAGTTTATAGTGGAGATAAAAAATTAAGCCCCCAGTGTGGAAGTTGGAACTCACATACTGGTAATCATGGCTTTGTACAAAATTAAGATTTGTCCTTAAGAATGTATAAATGATAACGGCTTTGTTTAGGTCGGCTACGTTTGCCCACTCTAAGATTGTTGCCTATGAGAAATCATTTTCTAAATGTAGTCTACCATTCCTTCTGGTGTAAGACTTCTGTCCATGAGGCTGTGCTTACTATACCGATTCTCTACACCATAGTTAAGTACTTCATGGGTTGTGTATTTGAAGGCTGTCACTGGAAAGCTCTTGGGTGGCAACAGCTGGAAATTTTCAAGCCACGGAAATAAAAATGTTTCTATTAACTTTATTTTTTAAAAATGCACAAAAGGCTTGCCGTTTGGGGGAGACAACATGAGTTTGTTGTATTCCCTTGAAATTGCTCAAAATAAAGTCAGACATAGATTTGGAAAATATTTTCTAAAGATCTACAAAGGTAAGGCATTTCTCATGGAGGAGGTTGTAAAACAAGACCGCTGTAGAGCAAAGGGGTGGTGGACGGCATTGCATTTCTGTCTGGCCCCTTAGCACAGAAAACTGGCACTCCGGGGGCCTACGCTGGCCCACAGGTTCTTCAGAGATAATTGTGCTCCTGCAGCTTTTCTCTGTATAGTAGACTCTTCCTGCCCTGTAACAGCCTGGCTGGTCTGTGAACACCGTGGGATTTGACCCTTTGAAGACTTTACTTTTAAAGGAGTTTGTCCTGTTTGTCCAGGTTTCACCCAGTAAAGGTCAGCTGTAACTGGTGATAGTTTTGTCAATGTTTCCATGCCTTGGGACAGAGTTCCTTATTTGCTCAGTATTTTCTCTCTAGTTTTACTTCACATTTTGAGGATTTAGAAAACAGTTTTCTGTATTTTTTTGATAATGCATTTTCCCCTTGTCATTGTTTTTTTTTTAAAGTTTTAGTTTGCAAGTATACAAGTTATAAAAGCTAGATATTTGCCCATTATTGTGGTTAATTGACTAACTAATCAGCTGCAACATAACTTGGCCCATTTGGTGTTTTCTTCCACCATTCTCTCCCAACACTGATATGTACGTACTTTTACACTGATCTTTTCCCCACTTGCCTTGCATTGGAGTTGGTTTTGCATTTTGGTTTCTAATTGGGAAGAAAAGCCCTGCAGTGTTCTGGTGCTACCTATACATCTGATCCATCTTCTTTGAAACCAACTTGGCCAAAATCCCAGAATAGAAACTTGACAGGATAGGAGCATTTAAGTATAAAAGCCATCTTTCTATCGCTTGGGCATACCATCTTACTCTGAACATGTATATGCCATCCTGTTTCAAAACGGTCTTTCCCTTTATATAGGTTTCAAAACCATAAGATTGAACAGCTCTTTTTATAAAACATATTTTATGACACTCCCGTTAGTATCCACCAAGAAAATTTACCAATAATGTAACTCATCTACATACAGTTTCAAAGTAATTGCCAAATAAAGAAGAAATTAAAGGGCAATAATTAGAAAATTATACATATATAAATGTATATAATGTGATAATCAACAATTCATTATCTAATATAGCTGTAGATAAATGTAGTGTCTGTGCCTATAATCACTAGGAATAGACAACTATAAATGCTGACTAATGCAGGTGTGTGGCATTAATGATTAAAATGCCGTGAATGGTATTTCTAATGGTAATGGTATTTTCCTATGTGATGAACAACTTCTGGTAATATTCCGAACTTAAAAAGTGCAGTTTTCCCTTTTGATTTATTTGTTTATTAGTTGGATTCTTGGGAAATTTAGTGTATATTTAAAATATAGAAAAAAGGTGAAAAAATATTTTGCCTTTGTATATTAAATGGAGCCAGGTTCTCAGTTCGCATAATTATATGCAAGATGCCTCCCACTTTGCAAAAGCTTTTCAGGCATGAAAGAGTGATTTGTTTTGCCCAACTGTCATGCTTGTTATCCTATCTCTGGCATCCTGGGTGCTCCTCTCCTCTGCGTATAAAAGTCAAAAATGTTTTCACATATTTTCTCACTGTACCCTAGAGGGTGGTGGTTCCCCAATTGAGAAGAATTGCAGACATAGATGGTGTTTTTGAATGCAAGTAACACAAAGTACAACAAGCTCTTCAACCAAACAGTGAATTTTAATTTTTCAAGTGATGAATCCTGACAGATGGCAGCCTGAGAAATTGGCCTTATGATGTCACTAACATCCCAGGCTCCTTCTGTGTTTTTGCTCTTTCCCTCCATCCTATTCCTCTCTCATGCTTGTCATTTCCTGTAAGTGAATCAAAGGAGAGTTGGTCCACTTGATGGACAGCAAACCAATTAAAAAAAAAAAAAACAAATCTGACATTGAGCTGCTGCAATGAAGAAAGATAGATTTATGTATTGGTGTGGCACCACTGGGAGAACAGAGGTAATGTTCAAAAGTTCCAAACTCCCAGATGGCTTGCAAGTGAGGTTTTTTTTTTTTTTTTAAGTTTATTTATTTATTTTCAGAGAGAGAGAGAGAGAGAGCGAGAGTGAGTGAGCATGGGGAAGGGACAGAGAGAGGGAGAGGGAGGGAGACAGAGAAGGAAACAGACAGAGACAGAGAGAGAATCCCAAGCAGGCTCCACACTATTAGCACAGAGCCTGATACAGGCTTGATCTCACCAAATGAGATATCATGACCTGAGCCAAAGTCAAGGGTTGGATGCTAAACTGACCGAGGCACCCAGGCACCCCACAGGTGAGGGTTTTTAAGGGCAAAAATCAAGGGTAAGGGGATGGGCAGGGGTGGATTCTTTTGATTGGTCAGGGACTGAGTACACATTAAGACTGACTGACTTGTCTTTCTGGTGTTGTTCTGTCTGGCTTCATTAAGATCCTGGTGGTCAAGTGGCCATTCTCTTCCCTGGTTTGGATCTGCAAGACATCTCAGCAACGTGTGTCATTGATGCTATCTCTGTTAGCAAAAGCTGAGACCGTACACCTTATGACTATGATGGCTGTTCAAGCTATTTCATTCCTTGTTCCCTTGGGCTATGTTTTCATTAAGCAAAGCATCCTGGTGTTTTTCCCAGTAATCCTTAACTATGGGCTGCATGCCTTTCTGCAGACCTACTTCTGTTGCCACTTTCATTCCTGCTTGAAAGATGGTTGTATCTTTCCATACCTCCAGCCTTACATCCACATTCCAAAAGAAGTAATGTAGAGAAAAAGTAATTTTTCTTCTACCCTTCTAGGTACTTGGCTGAGACCCTCTTCTATAATAAAAGGCATATTAATGGAGAAAAACGGAAATGTAATAACATACATATTTCCTGCATACATGAGAGAGACCTTGGAAAACAGAGTAACTCCCTGAAGTAATCCAAGCCACCACTTTATTTTATTTAAAAAAAAATTAACATTTATTTTTATTTTTGAGACACAGAGAGAGACAGAGCATGAGCAGAGAAGGGACAGAGAGAGAAGGAGACACAGGATCTGAAGCAGGCTCCAGGCTCTGAGCTGTCAGCACAGAGCCCGATACGGGGCTCGAACCCACAGACCGCGAGATCATGACCTGATCTGAAGTCAGATGCTTAACCGACTGAGCCACCCAGGTACCCCAAGCCATCATTTTAAATACCATCTCCAGCTAAAGAGAAAAAGAAGATGTTTAGTGGTGAGGAGCTGTGATGGTAGGTTGCCAGGAAAAGCAAAGTAATCAAGAGTATGATTATTTTGTATATTTAAGCCCCTCCCTTCTGCACTGATAAGGGTTTGTAGAGATTGAATCTTCGTCTCTTCCAGATACAGAGAGGGAGGCACCCTTACTAATGGATATTTCCCTTATAAATGTAAATATCTCTCCTCAAGGGTTAACTTCTCCCCACATTATGATCCTGTTATGTCTGCTATTTCTTAAAAATAATCAACTCAAGATAATATTATGCCATTGAGACATTCTGGGGTGACATGTTCTGCTCCCCTTTGGATGCAGGAATAAGGAAGAGGCAGCATATATCAATAAAATTTGAAATTGGGGTGGGGGCGGGGGAAGAGATGACATCTATATCAAGAAGACAAACTTACCCAGAAACTTCCAGCAATCTCCTTATATGTCACATGGCTAGTGCTAGCTTCCAGGGAGGCTAGAAATGAGGTTGTTTCTTTTAGCTAGACACATTGGTACCTCCCAACAAAATCAAAATTTTGTTCCAAGGAAAGACATGCAGATGGGTATTAGGAAAGTAACTAGCAGTATCTGCCACTCCCGAAATCAGGAGTAAATTAACCAGAAAAAATAAATATTTCAAGCTCTATGTAAGCAGATTTGCCATTGATCCCCAAATATTCTAGATGAGATTTTTAGTCAATTGTGGTGTAAATTTCCAAGATTTCAGTGATGGTCCTTGAAAAGTGGACCTAACATTTGCATCTTTCACCTTCGTTATCTTCCATCTGTCCTATCCACCATGCAGGTCAATTTGTTATCTCATTTAACAAATGAAGTCGTTAGTACAGGAATACATTTTATCAGAAGTTGACATAAAATTAAGAGAACTTGTTATCTCCAAGAAGCAAGAAGAAACTAAGATAAAGGCAAGGAGTTCTTTTGTGAACCATACGTTTTGACCCAGAAGAGCTATTTCACACCCTTTTTCCTTTTAGCAAACAATGAAGGAAACAAATGCTTACCATCTGCACATTAAAACCTGTTGAGTCATTGGGGAATTGGAAGTGGTTGTCTCTGTTTGTTTGTTTTTAAGCTTTTAAGCGTCAAATTAAAAAAAAAAATACTCAGGATATGTAAGCAGGGTTGATTCTAACACCAAAATGAAACAAAAATAAATAAACCCAGAGCAAGCTGCTTCCCAAAAGCCCCAGCACAACACAAAGCTCTGTAAGTTTCTTCAGAAGACTTCAAGGAAAGAAGTATGTGTGTCTTCCAAAATAGGATGTCTTGGGGACTTTTTTATAACAGCTTGATGGATATATAATTCACATGCCATAAAACTCACCCTGTAAAATGTACAATTCAGTGGGTTTTAGTATATTCACAGAGCTCTACAAGTACTACTACTATGTAATTTTAGTGTATTTTCATCACCCCAAAGGATACTCTATGCCCATTACCAGTCACTCCCCATTCCTCCCTTCCCATGGCTTCTGGCAACCCCTAATCTCTGTTCTGTCTCTGTGCATTTGTCTATCATGGACACTTATTATAAATGGGATTAGACTGTATGTGACCTTTAGTATTTGATTACTTTCACTTAGCATGCCTTTGCCTTCCTTTTAGTAGCTGAATAAAATTCACTTGTGTGGATATAACTAATTCTTTTGCTCATTTCATCATTTGGGGGGCATTTGACGGTTTTTCCACTTTTGAGCCCTATGGGATTTTTTTTGTATGTCACAAATAGCCATTTGTGTCTTTATCCTGTTGAGGAACAAGAATTTACTCTGTCTTTCAAGGTCCTTCTAAGCCAGACTAAGAATCAAATTGATAGGACACAGATTAACAGGAGAAATTCAGAGTTAATAATATAGGTACTGGGAATCTACACAGACATGGAAATTCCAAAGACAGTGAGGCCAAATGAGGTATATGTGGCATTCAGAAATAAGGTGAAGGGATTAGGGGTCTGGGACTTCAAAGGAAAGGAATGTAATTCACAGGAAGATGAAAAAGAGTAAATGTTTGGTAAGCAAATGTTTGCTGGGCTGTTGAGAAACAATGGGACATAGAGGTGACTTTGATCAAATGAGCCTTCCTAGGCTCTTCCCTGTCTACCATACCTATTTCAGAGTACAATGTAGATATCTGTGGTGACAGCTTCCTTCCTGGATTAGGTCCTCTATCTAAATTAATTTTAGCCAGTTGAGGGGGAAGGTAAAGAGTTTTTCTTGAATCTGCTAGGTTTTGACTGCTTTTTAACTCAAAATAATCATCATGCTAAAGTGGAGCATTTTGAAGTGGCATCATTGTTTTAGTAGCCATGCCTTTCTCATCAAGGGACAGAAATCAAAATCAGATTTGTATTTTTTCATTAAGAAAATCCTCTGGGGTGGAGCACCTGGGTGGCTCAGTTGGTTAATCCACCGACTGTGGCTCAGGTTATGATCTCATGGTTTGTGGGTTCGGGCCCCACATCCGGCTCTGTGCTGACAGCTCGCAGCCTGGAGTCTGCTTCGGATTCTGTGTCTCCCTCTCTCTCTGCCCCTCCCCAACTTGTGATCTCTCTCTCTCTCTTTCTCTCAAAAACAAATAAACATTAAAAATAATCTTTGGGGGTATGTATATTTTCCATTGTTTGGAATTATATGGACATGTTCGAAGGGTATTCTACTTATTTTTACTGTGTATTGTATCACCCTGATATTTAGTAGTTTAAACCATTACTTTATTGTGCTCATGCTTGCTGTGGACCATGAGTTCACATAGGGCACAGCAAGATAGCTTGTCTTCTCTGTGATGTCTGGAATCTCAATCATGAAGACTTGAATGCTAAGTTTAACTCAATGACCTGGGGCTAGGATTCTGAAGGCCTACACATACATGACCCTGCCTAGCTTCCTCCATAGTGTAGGCACCTCACAATAACCAGACTTCTTAAATGATAGCTCAGAGTTTCAAGCAACCACTGTGCCAGCAAACAAGTAGTGGCTGCATAGTCTTTTATGACCCAGCCTTGGAAGTCACAGAACATCACTTCTCCCATCCTCTAATTGTTGAAGCAGTTATAAGCCCACCCAGTTTGAAGAGCAGAGGACATAGACCCCAATTCCTAATGCTCAAAGCCTGTGTAGGGGTCATGCTTTAAAATCATCATACCATAAAGGGCATGTTTTCTGATGGCTACAGGTTTTTGCATCTTCAAAGTATATCGTTGGAAATATTTAAATTTAAAAATCAGGACACCAAACAGTTGTATTCATTTACCAACTCGCCACAGGAGTCACATATACATCAGATTCAGTAACATAGGTAAAAATAACCAGCAGCCAAAATGAAGTTGGTTGGTGGGGAGAATTTTGATAGAAAGTTGGCTTGAATAGTTACTGACTTTGAGCCATAACATTTGGCCTCAGAGTTCACAAAAACCCAAATCAAAGAGGAAACACATGATATATAACGTTTGTTATCCAATGTTGAAAAACCTATCAAATCTTTGCTCGGGCAAAATCTATCCTTTCTTGGAATTCTGTGTGGATTTTATGTGGACAGATGGTTATAAAAGAGGCATGGATGATAGCTAGGATAATCAGCAATGATTGTAAAGCATTTTCTACGTCTACGTATCTTCCTCAGCTCCTTACATATCCAGGCATTCAGTTCTCATAAGAGCTCTTTGAAATAGCTACTATTATTATTCATAGTTTTAAAAAAAAAAGTTTGTTTTGTGAGAGAGAGAGAGAGAGTGTGTGTGTGTGTATGCATGGGGTAGAGGCAGGGATAAAGGGAAAGAATGAGAATCCCAAGGAGGCTCTGCTCTGACAGCGCAGGGCCCGCAGTGGGGCTTGATCTCATGACTATGAGATCATGACCTGGTTTGAAATCAAAACAAAGAAGCTAAATCAACTGAGTCACTCCTATTATTCATATTTTACATATGGAGAAACTAAGGTACTTGATACTAAAAATCTTGTCCATGGTGACACAACTAGTAAGTTTTGGAGTCAAGATTTGAACCTACATAGGCTTCAGAGTCTATGCTCAAACTCAAATGCTGTACTGCCTCTGAGCAATTTTTAGCAACATCATTAATAATGCTTATAAGCAAGATATAGAAGTTCTTCATAGCTTTTGATTATGCTAACCTTTGATTAAAAGTCAAGGTTATAAATGTATTTTTCTAAATGCGAATGTATCTATAATAAACAACAATTCAGGCTTCTGAAATTCTCCTCTGAGCTCTCATTCCTTGCTGTGAAACTTCTTTATTGATAATACCTGAATCTGTCACCGCACTTACCTCGGTAACACCCATGTCTTTTTCCCATGAAATTTGCTTACCTCCCCTTGCCCTATAAGACATATCAAGTCACCTTTTGTTCAAACCTAAGGCTCTGTGGATTTTCAATAGATTTAATACACATGACTACCACTTTTTATTCATTTCACTTAAATAGTTAATATATATGACGCACACACACATACACATCACAGTCTCTGATCTCATGAGTCTTGGAATATTATAGGTTACGTGGCTTAGAAGAATATGATACAAATAAGAATAAATTGTGATTTTAAAATGGTACAAAAACAGGGTTGCCTGGGTGGCTCAGTCTGTTAAACGTCTGACTCGTGATTTTGGCTCATTTCATGACCTCACCATTTGTGAGATCAAGCCCTGTGTAGGGCTCTGTGCTGATAGCAGGGAGCCTGCTTGAGAATCTCTCACTCCTCTCTGTGTCTCCCTCCCCTTGCTCACGCATGTACAGTCTGTCTCTCTCTCAAAATAAATAAACATTTTTAAAAAGTACAGAAACATTCTGAGAATGGAGAAATGGGGAGAAGAATCACAAATCACTTACTGAAGATTGTGGCAAGTGTAATAGGCATTAAAGATGGTTAAGAACTAATATTGACTGAGCATCTAGCAATTAGCTTAATGAATAAAAATTCTCCTTATCCAGCAGAATGAGTTTTAAAGATGTTTTTGCTCTATAAGAGTTTTCCCCTGAAATTCATAGCCCAAAGTGACTGCTTCTTTTTCATATGCCACTTAGGTCATGTGGCCAGTTATGTAAGCATTTTTTAAAAGAATCCTTTGAGCGTTGGAACTGTGGCTTCTCTGTGTTTATACTGAACACAGAGCATAGCACAGTCCTGCACAAAATAAAAACTTAATAAATTATCTGTAGTATAGTCAAATATAGGAAAACTAAATAGATACGGACAAGCAAAGCATTTGCCTCTCTTAGGGTCTAGAAGTAACCAAAATATTTGAGCAGTAGTTTAGAATAAATAGATGCAAAGTAATTTCATTAACATTTTAAAACATTAAATTCTCCCTAATTTCATATGGTTGAGATATATTAAGAGTTTTCAGGGTTTTTTTTTTAAACTATTTATTTATTTGAGAGAAAGATTGAGCAGGAGAGAAGCAAAGAGAGAAGGAGAAAGAGAATCCTAGGCCGACTCCAGACTGTCAGCATGGATCCTGACGTGGGGCTTGATCTCATGAACTGTGAAATTATGACCGGTGCCGAAATCAGGAGTTGAATGCTTAACTGAGCAACCAGGCACCCCAAGATTTTTCAGTTGTTAAAACTATACAGAGAAGAGGAAAATCCCCCTTGCCATGCCTTACGTAGAATTCACTGAGTTTGATTACTTAGGATGCCATTAAGTGGCATCATGGGTCTATAAACTTTCCATTATTAATATTTTAGCATTGTATTCTGTAAAGATTGTACTTTTCTAAATGTCTACCTTGTTCTTGAAGAAGCTAAGATGGGTATCTCCTGCAAAAATTATATAGAAAATGCCAATTATAATATATACTTTGTGGATTTGCAGTGAGAATTAACTTATATTCATCCAGATATCATAAGCACCAAAATACTATCCACCTGAAATGCTCTCTGATTCTGCTAACTCTATATTGATAAATTATGGAACACACTTGACTACAAATTGGTGAGACAATGATATAGACACACTGCTGAATGAGCCCCATTTTTGGTTTGAAATAAAAATATTGATTACTTCACTACAGTGAAAATTGGACTCCATCTGCCATAAACCACAATTCACTTTGCAAAAATCTTGTTTAGTTTTGATATTACTTATACTTTCAACAAAGCATACTCTTAAATGCAAATACTCATGTTTGTTTGTTTGTTTGTTTGTTTTACAGCATCAAACAATATTATTTTCAAAAAACCCACAAGAGAGTGAACATTTAAATCAGGAGTGTCTCATCTGGTCAAAGTTAGTTAAGGATGAATGTTATTTTTTACCCCCAAGGGACCTGCTGGCTTTGCTGTAAGAGTTGAATATACTGGTTTGGCAGTGAGCTAAAAAAAAAAAAAAAAAAATAGCACACCACATTGGTTACCATTCATTTGTATTATGTAATCGCACCAGTAAGAAAATTGATGTGACATCAATGAATTCAGCAGTTATATACATATGTGCACACACACCAAAGTGCACATAGTCTTGTGTACTTTAAAAGTAACAGCAGTTTTATATACTGTCTCGGAAAATCTGAGCCCATACATAAAACAAACTGATAAAAATGAATGGTAGTCACCTAGCCTAGAATTTTTCAAGAGTAAATTTTAGCTCTGTAGACAAAAAATAGTCTCACTTTATTAATAAATGTGTTTCTCAGTGTATTTCTTTGTCATTTAAAGGCATTCAAACATTTTATTAATTGGCAGTGTTAGTACTGGTAACTCCCTGTGATAAAGCCAAAAAAAAAAAAAAAAATCCTAAGTTTATATCTTAAGCAATTGGAAAACTCCAATTTTATTTAAAGAAAATTTGTGAAACAAGACATTTAGGAGTGGAATAATTATTTTTATTCATTTATTTTTTATTTATTAAAAATTAAGTTTATTTTTGAGAGAGAGAGAGAGAAAATGTGAGTAGGGGAGGGGCAGAGAGAGAGAGGGAGGAAGAGAGAGAATCCCAAGCAGCCCCCACACCATGAGTGCAGAGCCCGATGCAGGGCTCAAACTCAAGAACTCTGAGATCATGACCTGAGCAGAAGTTAGATGCTTAACTGACTGAGCCACCCAGGCACCCTTGGAATAATTATTTTTAAATACTCATTCTGAATTTTACAAATTGGTCATAAAAGAGTGTACTATATAGGAACATTAGCAAAAGACATGAACAGGCAATTAAAACTAAATGAAGTATAATTGTCTAAGAAAGTCGTAATTTCAGAATTGGATTTAAAATTAAGACATTTCTCACATATCAGTTTGACAAAGGTGATTTTGAAGAACAATAATTCATGGCCCCTTCCAGGTCCTTCTAGTCGGACTAAGATTCAGATTGACATGGGACAGATTAAGGAGAAAAAGCAAACTTAGTTTTGTACATATGGCGGATCTACACAGATGTGAATTCCAGACAGCGAGGCAATGTGATGAAGCGTATATGACATCCTGAGTTAAGGAGAGGGGTAGGGGTCTGCGTATACAAAGGAAAGAGAGACTTAGCAGAAAGAAGAGAGGAGATACTTGGAAAACATAGGTGTCTTACCATTCAGACAGGTTTCTTAAATAAAGAGGAATCTCTGTTAACAACTTCTCTCTTCCGGATATAGGCTTTCCTTTCCAATGTAAATTTAGGCAATTGAAGGGAAGATAAAAATAGCTTTTCATGAATCTGTTGGGGTTTGATTGCTATTATCTCAAAATAATCATTTTGCCAAAATGAGCCATCTTGGGGTAGCCTGCCTTGGGCCTCTTCATGATTCTGCTCCAAGGAGTATGTGCTTCATTAGTGTTTTATACAGCGGTAAAAGCATGGATGTACATAGGTTTTTCACTGTAGCTGGTTAGTAGGAAGATAGATAATAGGTAGGTAATGTACATGGAAGTCCTATGAGGAGGAGCTGGAAGTCCCTACAAGGAAACTTGATACTACAGTTTTTTAAAAAAATAATAGGAGTTATACAAACAGATAGTGAAAGGTGATTGTTAACATAGAGGTACACTTATTCTAGTTTATTATATATATGTAATATTCCATTTGTATAAAGTCACAAAAGAAAAATAGAAAGAAATCGATATTGTGTGTTTGTGCAAAGAAGCTCAGAGGGTTCTGGATCAATCTATCATAACCTCTAACTCAGGAAACAAATGGGTGAGCCCCGGTGCACTGCTGTGGGCAACTCTTCCAGTCCAGGGAGTCCCAAAGGGGCTGGGGACATTGAAATCATACCTCCTGGATGGGTTTGCCAACTCAGGTAAACTCATCACAAGAGAAGCCGGTGACAGAAGTGAGAATTTGGAAAAGAGAGAGGGAGAAATTTATTTTAGGTGGTGGTAGCCAGGGGAGGTGGCAGGTTCAAGCCTGAGCAGCTGACCTCCCCACCCACAAGATGGACACCTCGAGTTTTATAAGGAGAGATTTTGGGGGTATTGGGCAAGAACGCATGATCAGGGGTGAGCATCAGTAGGTGTTCAGGCCATGATCATGGCAGGGAAGGGGACTTATGGAGTGTGGTCCTCTAGGCATTCTGTTGCTATCAGGCTTCTTCAGGCCTCGTGGTTGGAATGTTCCAGTCGTTGTAAAAATCTTCATCAGTGCCTCAAGAACTTAAAATAAGGAATGAGAACACTGGGTTTCAGTTTGAGCTTGAGTTAAGCACTCTTGTCTATTTCTGATTTTAACTGTGGGAGTCTATAGTTGAGCAAGAGGGCTCACTGACATAGGCGTGCCTGTCTGGTGGTGTAACAACCATTTCATAGTTTTATATAGAGAGAGTGGAATTTGGCGATGGTTGAATTTTCACCTATACATGGGGGAAAGGAGTGGAAAGTTTGTATATACTATTTCACTTTAAGAATTAACCAGTTATATGTACACATATATAATTTTTATATTTTAAAAATAGAGGAAGAAACCAAAGGTTTTTCTTGTTTGTTTTGCTTTTTATACAGTGGCTACAATGCATAGTGACATGCTATCATAGGGAAAAAAAATAGTTTTCAAAGCATTTGCTCACTTATTATTTATTTATGTATTGTTTATATTTGTGGCAGATGAAGAGTTAAATATCTGTTAGAGTAATCTCTCAGGGGATTCTGCAGCTGCTGGGGGTCAGTATGGACTCCTTGAGGGGAAGCAATCTGATCCTCTTGAAACTCAAATTGAGAATGAGAACATTCTTATCTTTTCTGTGCCTTTCACTAAACATAGCTCTTTCATTTTCAAAATAACTGGAAGGTAACTGAAAACTTTCACTGGCGCTAAATCACTGCCAGAAAAAAAAAAATCTGCTTAAAAATTGGAAATAGCAGGGGCGCCTTTGTGGCTTAGTCGGTTAAGTGTCCGACTTCGGCTCAGGTCATGATCTCATGCTTCATGGGTTCGAGCCCTGCGTTGGGCTCTGTGCTGACAGCTAGCTCAGAGCCTGGAGCCTGTCTTTGGATTCTGTGTCTCCCTCTCTCTCTGACCCTCCCTTGCTCACAGCTGTCTCTATCTCTCTCTCAAAAATAAAAAAATATAAAATATTTTAAAAAATTGGAAATACCAGAAGTAAAGCCATTTAAATATGAGTAGCAGAAGCAGATTCTGAAGAAAATGCTGAGCGTGATCATTAGCAGCAGTGTATGCATTTACTTATTGCTTGCAACAAAAAACTTTTTGATGAGCACCTACTGAGTCAAAGGGACTGTAATCAGTGCTTACAATACGAAGATGAATAAAGGCCAATTCCTGCTCTCACAGAAATGATAGTCTGTTAAGACAAATGCACCTCTAAATAGACACTTAGGGGGAATAAAGCGACAGTAGGATGTGCAGAAGGCAGTGTGGACACAAAGGAGGGAGAAATCGGAGCCAAGTGGGCAGGCTGGACAAGGCTTCACAGGGTGCTGTTTGGAAGGATACATGGGAGTTCCCTCAAGGTGGGGGCCAGCAGTTAGGTTGAACTCTTGCCATCCTTCCTGCGTAAGCTAGATTACATTTTCAACTTTGCTTATGAAAGAAGGAGTAAGATGAGGAATTGGGTAGAAAAAGCAAGAAAAACTATAATGGACACTGTACCGTGAACGCCGGGGAGCAGGCACTGTCCATCTCCCCTTGGCACTCCCACTGTCTGATGAGTGTGCACTTGCATGCGACTGAGGGCTTTCTCGGATGGATTTAGCCTTCATGGGGAAGGCTAGAAGAGCTGGAATAATGAGACCCCATTTGGCATCCTTCAGTTAATGACTGGTGACAGTTGGAAGACAAATACCCTAAGTTTTTGACGCTCAGATAGGACAAGTGTGAGGCATGTCTCCATCATCTCCCAGCGGCACCCAGTGACAGCTGAGCTCTAGCTGCCCATGATTGTGACTTTCTCACTGATTCATCCTTTATTGGCATTCTTCTCTTTCTCATTGCTCTCCTTCCCTGATGATGCTCCCTGTGATCAGCATGATAATAAACCACATGGACCGAAATTCCTGTCTCAGGTCTGATCCTGGGGAGCCCAGTTTAAGACTTTGGGCTGTGGACTAGATGTAAAGGATGAGGAGACAATAAAAGCTCCCATATCTCTGGCTTAGGAGACAGTTGGATGGCAGCACCAGTTAGTGAATAGACACTGTCTTTCACTGCCTAGGGGTGTTTTGTTCAGTAAAGATCCTACCCAGCCAAGCACTGAAGAGTACACGAATGTTATTATTATCTGAACTCTCTACACAGTTACGAGCCTATGTAATAATGGGTTGCACTGGCATCAGTATCCTAATTTTGCTTATTTGTTAACTTCTCCCTGTGCATCTGCAAGACTTTGGCTACTCTTCAGTGTTTCCCACTACAATCTGTATCATTGTCCTTTTCATGCCATTGAGTGCTTCTCCCACGGACTTTGGCACCTCTATCTGATAACACTGTTGAAGGTCTACTCTAGCCACACGCTTGCTTCCTCAGCTCCTGCAACTTAACACTGTGCCCCGGACCCTGTTCATCTGCCCAGTGCTGCTGTTTGGTGCTTTGCTTGGTGCTTTCAGTGTGCATGAAGCCCCAGCCATTAAGCATATCCATGAGATGGCAAGGGGAAACTTCCCTTCCTCAGTGCTATGCTCTGTTATAAGGGGGTCACGGTATCGTTTCTGGGCCCCCAAGAGTGACTGTTTTAATGAAGTAGATCCTTCAAGTTTACGTGTAGATCTTGTACCCTAGGGTTACACATTTTATTTTATTTTATTTTTTTATTTTTAAAGATAATTTCTTGTCAGCAAACAATGTAGGGTTACACATTTTATACCAAAGTGGCTGAGTTGGTTAAGGGTTGAGATAATACCCTTCTAGGTTTCCTTGGAACTTCTCCTCTACTCTAACACTCAGGCCAAGTTATTTTTTAACTTATTAGGTTCAAATCTTCAGGATGAATTATATTTTAGAACAGTAGACTTTGTCTTTAAAATTGTGCTTTCTGTAGCTCCTCAAATTTCATGGCCATGAATGTTCATGTGTTGTCTAATAATGGAGAGTTTCAAGTTACTGAATTTGTTTTTATTAGGAAATCCTTAGGCTTCTATGTAAATTAGATGTAAATAGATACTGAAGGATATCATTTCATTCTTTCAGTCATGATCTGTAGCAGAACTATTTTTTAAGTGTATTTATTTATTATGAGAGAGAGAGAGAGAGTGGAAGAGTTGGGGAGGGGCAGAGAGAGAGGAAGACAGAATCCCAAGCAGGCTTCTTGCTGTCAGCTACAGAACCAGACACGGGGCTTGAACTCAGGAATGGTGGGATCATGACTTGAGCCAAAATCAAGAATCAGACACTTAACCTACAGAACCACCCAGGTGCCCCAATGTGGCAGAATTTTGATTTGAATCAGCTAGAACCTAATCTACCTTACATCTTAGCTACTTCATGGGTTTGAGCCCCGCATCGAGCTCTGTGATGATAGCTAGCTCAGAGCCTGGAGCCTGCTTCAGATTCTGTATCTCCCCCTCTCTCTGATCCTCCCCTGCTCACGCTGTCTCTCTCTCTCTCTCTCTCTCTCAGAAATAAATAAAAAACATTAAAAAAAAAACTTATAGAGAATTTCAAATGTATACACAATAGAAAAATAGTATAATGAATATCACATACCTCTCACTCAGCTTCAGCAATTATAATCATTGACGTCTTGTTCCCTCTCTATACCAACCCACTTCCTGTCTTTAATTGTTTTGAAGCAGATCCTAGGAAGTATATCACTTCTTCTCTAAACCTTTCACCTTATATTTAAAACAAACACACACTCCTTTAAAACATGACAGTTCCACAGCCACACCTAGAAAAAGTAATATTTTCTTAAAATCATAAAATACACAGTGCTTATATTTCCCAGATTATCCTGTAGGATTCCACTATTTTTCCAGTAATTAATTTGAAATGAACAATACTGTTCATTGGGATTTTTAAGTGTAATTATTAAATCATATTGAATTTGTAGATTCTTACTAAAAGATTCTCTCTCTGCCTCTTTCTCTGGGTCTTTCTCTTGTTTTGAAGAAATAGGATCTTTTGTCTAGATTTTATTGATAATATCCCCATGATATTGCTTAAAATGTTTCTCTGTTCCTTGTGGTTTCTATAAATCGGCAGTTAGATCTAGAAGGCTGCTCATAATCAAGTTCCTTTTTTTTCCCCAACATGTCTTAGTAGTGTTATATACTTTTTAAAAAAATTAACTATTTTTTAATGTTTATTCATTTTTGAGAGACAGAGAGACAGAGCATGAGTGGGGGAGGGGCAGAGAGAGAGGGAGACACAGAATCCGAAGCAGGCTCCAGGATCTGAGCTGTCAGCACAGAGCCCAACACGGGGATCAGACCCACAAACCGCAAGATCATGACCTGAGCCAAAGTCAGACACTTAACCGACTGAGCCACCCAGGTGCCCCTAGTGTTAGGCACTTTTATCATAAGGTACATCATGGTTTGGTTGCCTCATGTTTATAGTGTGTGATACTAGCAACCATTGATAATAATTGTGTTGATTATTATTGGTTGTAAAATAGTGATACTCTGTCTTTCCTTCTTTATTAGTTGAAATAGTTCTGTAAAGGGAACTCCTCTGCATTACCTATTTACTTTGCATGATAGTCCATGTAGTAAAAGCACAATGAACGGTTCATTTTCTTTACAAAGAAAACAATTTTCAGAAAAAGTCCGTTGGTTCACTTGTCTCTTCCAAAGGTTACCTGCTGATTTTTAAATTTACATTACTTTTCTGTTCTCGTATCACTGTGAATATATGGATTTAAATACATTTAAATAGGGGCACCTGGGTGGCTCAGTCAGTTAAGCGCCCTACTTCGGCTCAGGTCATGATCTCGTGGTTTGTGGGTTCGAGCCCCGCATAGGGCTCTTTGCTGACAGCTAGCTCAGAGCCTGGAGCCTGCTTTGGATTCTGTGTTTCCCTCTCTCTCTGACCCTCCTCTGCTCACGCTGTCTCTCTCTCTCTCTCTCTCAGAAATAAATAAAACATTAAAAAAATAAATATATTTAAATATAATTGATATATTTTAGTCCCTTTTTTTAAATTATCCTTATTGATACTCATATTTTCATCTGTATCCAGTGGAAGCTTCCTCACGTTGGGTCCTCATTTCTTTTTTCCTTTTTCATTTTTGGTCAGATTTGGTTTATTTCAAGTTTGTACGGAAATAAAATCCATGCAACTCCTCAGATCATTATTTCACAATCTCATAAGCCTTACATACTGGTGTCCTTCCAGAAGCTGCCAAGACTCTGAAAGTCAAGTGTTCCAGCTCCTAGGCCCAGGAATGCAGTTAGAATTACCCTGATAGATAGTCTTATTTTGTTTTGTTTCAAAAAGCTGTATTTATTCTATTTAAAGAACTCACTCGGTGCCTGGGTGACTCAGTTGGTCAAGCATCTGACTACTGATTTCGGCTCAGGTCATGATCTCATGGTTAGTGAGTTCAAGCCCTGCAATCTTTGCTGACAGAGCGGAACCTGCCTCTCCCCCACGCATGCACATACTCTCTTTCTCTCTTAAAAAAAGAAAATACACAAACTTAAAAAAAGAACTCCCCGCTTCTAATACTGTCCTTTTATGAAAAATGTGGTGAGAACAGTGATTTCTTTCCGACTAATTGGCAAAATACATTGACAATCCTGTCAGTCCCCCAAGTTTTTGGAGATACTACTGATTCATGAAATCCAAAAGCCTAGAAATGGGGGGGGGGGGGGATAAAACTTCTATGGTCAAATGTTTGGGAAATGATACTACAGAATTTCACATGTCTGTGTAAAATAAACTCTGATAGGGCCACCTAGAACTCTGATTATGGACTACCAGTGGGCATTCCTGAGATGTGGCTATAACATTTTTTTTTTCCGGATTATGTATTCATTTAAGACATTTACTTCATGACTAGCATTTCCTAGGAATTAGTAGAAAGTGGTGAGACAGCATGTATTTCTCACTTCTATATTTGACCGATACAATTAAAACAGTAGTTTCTGAGAATTTTTTATATGGGTAGCACTCTCCAAGGTCTGTGTAGACAAAAGAGATGAAAGATGATATCCCGTCCTAAATCTAAACACATTTCCAATCTGATCAGAGACGTTGCTGCTGAGAACCTCGGATGCCTAGAGTTGACATCAGCAATTCTTTCCTAACTATTGAGTGTTCAGATATAAGGAATATGATATGGAGACTTAACCTTTCTTTTTGTAATTTAGGTTTTATTAATGTATTCAACTCATTTTATGAAAAAGAAGACAGAACTATATATCCTTTGCAATCTGTTACCACAGTTTATTATTTTTGTTATTTATATCCCTTCCCATTTCTATATTCTTGTGTAATTTCATTGATCATTGCATGATCTCTTTTCATTTAAAAAAAACTAAAAATGTTTATTTTTGAGAGCGAGAAAGAGGTAGCGGGGGCAGGCAGGAAGGGGACAGAGGAAGACAAATAGGTACACACACAATCTGAAGCAGGCTCCAGGCTCAGAGCTGTCAGCACAGAGCCCAACTTGGGGCTCAAACCCACAAACTGTGAGATCATGACCTGAGCCAAAGTCATACTCTTAACCAACTGAGCCACCTAGGCAAAAATCTTTCCATTTTTGACAGTTTTGTTCTGAAAGTCACACTACTGTACAGATGCATGCATGTATTGATGTGTATGTAGAATGTGTTTTTATGGGTGCATGCACATGGCTGTCAATTTGGTGCAATTGAATGGTCTGTCTTTGACCTTCTAGGTAGGTTATTAACACATGTTTTAAGGCTCCTGAGTCTTCTTGCTGGTGAAAGCCATTTTCAGAGGTGGTGTAGACTCATGAAGGACAGGTTGCAATTCAGGTCATCACTATTTCTTTTTAATTGTCCCCTGTCATACTCTAATATCCTTCAGGGTATTCTATAAAAGTTACCTTGGTTATAATTCATTTTGGCCTCTGGTGCTCCTTTTCATGTTAACCTACCATAATGGAACTGATGCCCTGGCTTGTATTGCAGTGGTACTACCTTCAAGCATATTGAGCACAGAAAGTTATTTCCCATTTATTCTTAAGCCAAGTCAGTTACATATATCTCACAACATTGTAAGACATATTTTGCTTTAATAAGACAGTCACTTTACACATACTTTAACCCTCCTATATGAGTGGACATGTGTCTAAAAATCTGTATCAATGTACTCTACCTCTCCTTAATAATGTTTTTCTACAAAAAAAAAAAAAAAAATCTCCACTTCCCTGTTTAAGACATTTTACTTGATTTGAGCGCCTCGGTGGCTCAGTCGGTTAAGCATCCGACTTCTACTCAGGTCATGATCTCATGGTTCGTGGGTTTGAGCCCCGCCATCGGGCTCTGTGCTGACAGCTCCGAGCATGGAACCTGCTTCAGATTCTGTGTCTCCCTCTCTCTCTGATCCTCCCCTGCTCATGCTGTCTCTATCACTCTCAAAAATAATAAATAAAATATTTTAAAAAAAGACATTTTACTTGATTGTTGTTATGGTGTAGTACTTCTCAAACTTGACAAATAAACAGGCCCAGATAAAAGGAATAAAAAAATTCCTATGGCCATCCAGTGCTGAGAAATTAGTTTTATTGTGTTACCTATATAAGCAGAAATATAAAACAAAGAGTACACATTTTATGCTTAAAAGGCTCATAGATCTATAACATCAAATAATATTTTCTTTTTTTTTTCTTTTTTTTTATTTATTTCTAGGAGAGAGAGAGAGAGAGAGACAGCGTGAGCAGGGGAGGGTCAGAGAGAGTGTGTTTCATATTCTGAAACAGGCTCCAGGCTCTGAGCTGGCAGTCAGCACAGAGCCCGACGTGGGGCTCGAACCCACGACCCGCGAGATCATGACCTAAGCGAAAGTCGGACGCTTAACCGACTAAGCCACCCAGGCGCCCCAATATTTTCAAATTAAATAGAACATAAATGCAAAAAAACAATAGAATTCAAGTGCACAACCTTAATGTGACTGCTGATGTTGTTTTGGATACATTGGCCTTTTGTAATGCGAATATAATCATAGCTGCAGTGGTACAAGTTTTTTTTTTTTTTAATTTATAGTATGTCTTTTTGTTCTATATATATTGTGAAGGCTTAGTTATTTCATTGCTTTTCTCTATTAAAACCTTTGCAAAGTACTCATGTAAACGGATGGTCCCTGACTCAAAATGGTTCAACTTAAAATTTTCCGACCGTATGATGGCATGAAAGCAATATGCTTCAGTAGAAGCTGTACCTCAGATTTTGAATTTGGATCTTTTCCCAGGCTAGCAACATGCAGAATGATACTTGTCAGGATGAGCGTTGGCACCTGTGAAGTCAAGAGGGCCAGTGACCAATATACTTATAATCATTCTATTTTTCACTTTTAGTACAGCATTCAGTACATTAGGTGAGATAGCCAATGCTTTATAATAAAGTAGGCTTTGCGTGAGATAATTTTGCCCAACCATAGGCTAATGAAAGTATTAAGCTATGATGTTTGGGAAATTAGGTGTAGTAAATACATTTTTGACTTAAAATATATTCAGCTTACAGTGGCCTTCTTGGGATGTAACCCCATCATAAATTGAGGAAGGTCCATACAACATAACCATGTTTTTACCATCATGTAGTCTGATGCTTTTGTGTCTGCCTGCACCCATTAGAAAGGTACAGTGATTCTATGCTGTTTTCATTATCCAACAAAGGCACAACTTACCAAGTTGAAGAAGAAACTATAGTTCCAATCTAAACACTGTTGTTCACTTAAAATTATCACCGAGAAAGACAAGTGCCCTCAGAAGTGGAAAATAATTTTAGTCTAGTATGTGTACGGCCGTAATGACTCCATTCAGATTATCATCAGAAGAGGCCTCATGGGGAACTGCATGCTTTAACAGCCAAGGAAATCTTCAGTGCACATATACAGGGGACTGGAAATTACCCCTCAGTACTTACTTAAAGGTATTCATTCAGATCATTCTAAGAAGCTCATATGAACTGCTTTAAATTATTTCAGGGATGAAGGATCAAGTCTGTAGATACAGTGTTTCCTTTTTTTCCTTGCCGTTAAAAAGGAAAAACAGGGGCGCCTGGGTGGCTTAGTCGGTTAAGCGTCCGACTTTCATTTAGGTCATGATCTCGCAGTTTGTGGGTTCGGGCCCCGCGTCGGGCTCTGTGCTGACAGCTAGCTCAGAGCCTGGAGCCTGTTTCAGAGTCTGTGACTCCCTCTCTCTCTGACCCTTCCCTGCTCATGCTGTCTCTCTCTTTCTCTCTCTCTCTTTCTCTCTCAGAAATAAATAAAACATTTAAAATTTTTTTAAAAAAGGAAAAACAGTTCTACATTTTCAACATGCTTATGAAAACAT
Source organism: Hyaena hyaena (assembly GCF_003009895.1). Taxonomy (NCBI): domain Eukaryota; kingdom Metazoa; phylum Chordata; class Mammalia; order Carnivora; family Hyaenidae; genus Hyaena; species Hyaena hyaena. The sequence continues at coordinate 582,532 of NW_024081101.1, read as the reverse complement.
GCAGAAAATTACAAACAAAATGTTAATTTAAAGTAGTTATTTTGGCTAGTGGGATTATGGTATTAATTATTTAATAAAGTTTCATTCAATATTTAGCAAAGACTTACTGAGTTTCTAAGAAATGAGTGTTGTCCTAAAATCTTTGCCTCATCAGAATGTTCCAATATATTCATAATTACTGCATTCAAAACCTAAAACGAAATGCATAATGCATTTTTGAAAAATAGTGGTGGGAATAATTGCACGTGGAAGTTATATAGAATGAGTGAATCAAGCATACCATAAAAAGCTTTTACTAAATGGATATTATATGCCAGTCACTGTCCTATACTCTTCAGCCATGTTTAATGTGAAATATTTCCTTAAGTGAAAAAAACAAAGTAAATGAGTATCTGCCTATATTGACAATAAAATGAGATCTTTAGTGGTCCCAGAATACAAATCTGTAAATGCATTTATGTAACCTAAGATGATGCTGAAAAACTGCCCATTCAGTAAAATAAATGAAAAAAGATTTGCATGGAGGTACAGGGACAAAGGTGAGGTTAAACAATTTATAAAGAAGACTGACAAAATGAAGAAAAGGTAATTAAGTCATAAGTCTGTTATTGCCAGTGTGATCTTTACCATTCAAGACTCTCTGACACTTGGTCTGTGGGAAGGGCACCTGGAACGGAAGCAAGGTCAAAAACGATTTGGAAATTCTGAATGTGTTTCCTGAAGGAAACCAGAAACCAGGAAATACAGACAAGCATCTGCTTCTCAATCTCCTTACCATTCCAGAAACGGTCTGTTCTGTTAGTATGTAAGAGTAATCATCGGGGCACCGGAGTGGCTCAGTTGGTTCAGTTTCCGACTTCAGCTCAGGTCGTGATCTCAAAGCTCGTGGGTTCGAGCCCCCCGTTGGCCTCTGTGCTGACAGCTCAAAGCCTGGAGCCCCCTTTCGATTCTGTGTCTCCCTCTCTCTCTCCTCTTCTCCCACACGTGATCTCTCTCTCTCACTCTTTCTCTCAAAAATAAATAAAAACAGGGGCGCCTGGGTGGCTTAGTCGGTTAAGCGTCCGACTTTCGCTTAGGTCATGATCTCGCGGTTCGTGGGTTCGAGCCCTGCGTCGGGCTCTGTGCTGACTGCCAGCTCAGAGCCTGGAGCCTGTTTCAGTCTGTGACTCCCTCTTTCTCTGACCCTCCCCTGCTCACGCTGTCTCTCTCTCTCTCTCTCCTAGAAATAAATAAAAAAAAAATTTTAAAAAAATAAAAAATAAATAAATAAATAAATAAATAAAAACATAAAAAAAAAAAGAGTAATCACTAACGAATGCTGACAGTGCAGAGCCTGCTTAGGATTCTCTCTCCCTCTGTCTCTGCCCCTCTCCTGCTCACTCTCTCTCTTTCTCTCTCTCTCTCTCTGTTTCAAAATAAATAAACTTTAAAAATTTCAAAAAAGAAATAGGGATTAATGTATTTGATATTTACTGCAATCTCCTCTCACACTGAAAATCTAAGTTGCTATGACATTCATGTAACTACGCATTTGGTTTATCCTACTGTATATAATAGTTCCAAGAAAACAGTTTTTGAGTTATTTTTAGAAAACAAAGTAATTAGAGATTAATAATGATTTCTTCATTTATGCTATTATTGCATGTTTCTGGACACTGGCTACCCCCTGTTGATGTTGAGTCTAGTCTCCTTACCTATGTGAAGACAGCCTGTCTCGGCGGCAGTGTATTTCTTATCCTATTCAGATCCAGTGTCAGCAGACATTGTGTCTGCTCCCCCCCCCCCCCCCGCTGTGGCAAATCAGTTTTCTTTTTGAACTGCTTGTTCCTAGTCTTGGTTGCTGATGTGGATCTTTCATTTATTCTTCATTTTGGGCTGTGCTCTGGCTCTAAAAATGGTTTCTCTCTGGCTCTCTGCTTTCGTTTCTTTTCTCCTCTATTCTTAGGCCCTGTATTCACAGTATCTTCAGAGTTCCAGATGAAAGAATCCGTATTCAACAGAATCCTGAGACTCTTACAATAGGTGATAGTGTTCGTTTTGGCCTGGTGGTTAATAGACCTGACTCTGGAATCAAACAAATCAAGGCTTATATGTACCAGCTTGACCATGAACTAAGCCTTACTTTTCTCCATACTTATGTCAAAAGTTTCTGATACTTGTTAGTTATTATAATATTTCTAATGTATGAATGCCGCATGAAGATGTTGACTGTGTCTACTTTTTCAATGCTGTTTATCAAGTACCTGCACATATTGGGCCCTGAAATATTTGCTTAATCAATCAAGATAAAATTTGTTAGGGAAAACATGGCTCTTAAACTAGCATTCCCCTCTCTTCCCCAAAAAGTAATAAATGTTATGTGGGAGGAAACTTGACACGTTGGCTTAAAAAAATGGAAAGACACGAGTTTATGATGACTCTAATATTATGATATAGATCCAAAAAAAGAAAGAAGATACACAGTATGGTAATAGAAGTGATGCCCAAACACCCTCTTTGTTGATACTAACAGTATGTTCATCTGACCAAAGTTGTGCTCTTTGGCTGTGGGAAACCTAATTTAAATGAGACGTTGAAAAACTGTAGCTTGTATAGTTAGAAAGCACATGATAATTGTAGGGTCTATTAGCTGTCTTCAAATATTCAATGAGGGGCACCTGGGTGGGTCAGTTGGCTAAGCATCCAGCTCTAGGTTTTGGCTCAGGTCATGATCTCATGGGCTGTGAGTTTGAGTCCTTTATCAGGCTCTGGGCCAGCACAGAGCCTGTTTGGGATTCTCTCTCTGTCCCTGTCCCTCTGCCCCTCCCCTGGTGTCTTTCTTTGTCTCCCTCAAACATACATACATACATACATAAATACTTTACTTTTTTTTTTAAATATTCAAAGATCTGTTCGGTGGGAAAGGGATGAAACATAAGATTACTAGGTTGAGTAGAAGGGAACGAGAGATAGGTCAGCACTTGTATTTAAACCAACTAACATCATCACAGAAATGCTCATTGAGACCTCAGTGTCCTAGGTCAGAGGGCATCAAATAAACAACGACCAGTGATGGGTTCCAGTTCACAGCTGTGAGGAGAGAAGATGGCCGCCCTAGGAGGTTGGCAGCCTTCCTCTCTGAAGTACAGCCTACACAGACACGCCTACACAGTAGTTTAAGGTTCCCTATTAGTTAGCCTTGAGTTAGAGGTGACTTAATTTTTTAAAAAAATTTCTAGTTTAAACATGTAGCTGTTTTTTACTTACAGAATTTACAAAAGAGTCATTGGCTCCTAAATATAATCCAAGTTGAATCTATACGTTCTTTCCCACTGCTCTATCTCCTTCCCCCATGAGTTACTTCTTCAAATGGGATGCCACAGGATATAGACAAGGCCTCATTAGCAGAGCTGGACCTGAGGATAATAGCGAGTGTGGCCCTTGGTCTGCGGGTGCCATGGAAAGGGGCAGTGTGAATGGAAGCAAAACAAAACAAACAAAAACTGATAAACAAACATGGTAACAGTTAAATATGGCCAAGGATAGAAAAAGCTTCATTTGGAAGTAAGTTTTCTTTTACTGGGGTGGAGGATGGGGTTTTACATGTGTTTAAGGAATGCTATGAAGAGGTTTGGGGCACACGTGAGGAACTAGCGAATATCTGGGATTTTTATAGTATCCTCTCTTGACAAGCCTTAGTGGTTCCTAGCGGGTGTTTCAGGGGCCATCTCTAGAGGGAGACTAGAACCCGGATGCCTACCACACACCACCCCGATCAGTCCTTTCACTCATTCAGCTCATTCTTCGTGTTTCATAGTGGACTTCTGTGTCACAATGCATTTGAACAGTTTGTTTTCAACCTTGACATCCCGGGTTCCTGTGGACTTCTCACTGGTACTTGCAGCAATTTTATTGATATTTTTTATGCTGGGTGAATGCATTGTGTTGACAGGTTCCTTTTCTACAGAACATGGTTCTCATGCATCCACACAGAACTTCAAAAATATTTTATTAATGTGTTTCTTGATATAATAAAATTATGTTAAGCTTGATCCATTTCTAGCGTGCTGGCACAGTCGAGTTAGCAAATAACAAAATGAAAGAATGATTATAGGGGCGCCTGGGTGGCTTAGTCGGTTAAGTGTCCGACTTTCGCTTAGGTCATGATCTCGTGGTTCGTGGGTTCGAGCCCCACGTGGGGCTCTGTGCTGACTGCCAGTTCAGAACCTGGAGCCTGTTTCAGTCTGTGACTCCCTCTCTCTCTGACCCTCCCCTGCTCACACTGTCTCTCTCTCTCTCTCTCCTAGAAATAAATAAAACATTAAAAAATTAAAAAAAAAAAAAGAAAGAATGATGATAAATGGGTAGGCATACTAACCTGCCTTTGTATACAGCAAACAGTAAGAAGCAGATGGGACAGTCTGAGGAACGCGCTGACGAGAATTTCTGCAGCCAACTGGTGCTGCACCTGTTAACCTGGAAGGAGATTAATGTAGGGGAACAGCTACGATCTTTCTATATTTCTTATGGCAAAAAAAGATGCTTTATTACATTCCTCGTCACTTCTCCTTGGCGATAAATTCAGGTTACAGCTTCTTTCTTGTTTCCACATGTGTCTTTTCCCACAATAGCATATTGCCTTTGGAAATTACATCTAATTTGATAATCTGGACTCTTCCATCAAGGCAGTATAAAGCTGGATTTCTTAAATTTTGCCCTAGTTCAGTGGGTTTAATGATCTATAGTGAATGTTTCCAGACCAATTTGCTTTTGTTTATTTTTTGTTTTCTCCTCTCCGGATCTTTGTGAATGGTGCCTACGAAGGTCTTACTTAATGTTCTAAACAGTTTAAAATCCTTGTTTTTAACAATTAACAGTTAAATACTGATGTTTTTTTTTTTTAATGTTTATTCATTTTTTAGAGAGAGAGAGCATGAACACGGTAAGGGCAGAGAGAGAGAGAGGACAGGGCAGAGGATCAAAGCAGGCTCTGTGCTGACAGCAGCGAACCCAAAGTGGGACTCGAACTCAGAAACCATGAGCTCATGACTGAGCTGAAGTCAGACACTCAACTGACTGAGCCACCCAGGCACCCTCTGATGTTAACTTTTTAAAAGCCCTCCACTTTCATTACTATTGTAGAGATTGGAAAAATTCCTAAGCACTATACCGGACATATATGACTGGCTTGGTAGTTCTTTGCTAAATGAACAGAAAACGTAGAAATGCGTAGTTTTGCATCTTCTACATCTTATATGTCTTTTCTGATGCTGTTTTGTATTAGGTATTAGTTCATTTATGCCATTTTTAATAGTAGAAAATATACTTTTATCTTTTGCCTGTAGACATGACATTTTAGTCCACAACAATTTTTATACTCTGTTAAATCTGAATTTGGATATTGACGCAGTAATGTGAACTTTCAAAATTATTATAAAGCTTATCATTCTGAATTTTGACAGAAGGTAAAAAATAAAGAACACTAAGTGTTATTTGCTGTGAGAGCTCGGGTTTACAACATGGAAAGTAAAGTGGGTGAATTCACTTAGAGAATGTGATTTTTCAACTGAAACTTCTCAATCTGGGGGAACAAGTGATGAATGAATTTCCAATATATGGGGCATAAGGAAGTGGGGAGAGGTGTTATTGGTTGTGAAAGATGTTCCAGCCTCCCATGAGACTGAGACTTGTAGAATCAACGTGTGAGAAAATTGATCTGAACTTTATCTCTGCTGCTGGAAACATGTGGTAGCCTGTGATGGCTCTGAAGACAGCTAAAATAGCAGAACAAAGACCATCATTCACAAGTGGTTGAAGAGTTACCCCTTCTTCATTTAGGGGAAAGACTGTTACTGGGAATCCAGACTGAGAAAACACCCCATCAACAGTAAAGTGGCTTGGGAAAATGTTTTATCATAGCACATCTTGTAGTTTCTACTTAAGGCTACTCTACATGAATATTTGAAAAGAGGAGATGTCAAATATAAAAGCGCAAGACTCCCTGAGGGTTTAGTATCTTTATTTGCATTAAGGTTTCTCATAAATAATTCTATTTTGGGATATAGGCTTAAAAGGCAGCTGCTCAGCCTTCTGGTATATATGTAATAAATGTGACTCTTTTTAATATTGAAGTTACCCTTAGGATAGTAAGTGCATTTATTTTAAAGAAATATAAAAATATAATGAATAAAATATTTCAGGTACCTCAGATCATTGCAATTTAGTCATCAAGTCTCTCTGAGTTTTTCTTGGATTATATGAATAATGCCTTGGGATAGAGCAAAATTCACCAAAGTATGATTCTGAGAGCTAGGGATGGGAAAGGTTTCAGAAAGGAGAAACCCATGGGAAGAATTTTTCTACTGTCACGTAATTCATCTTAACAGAAGAAAGGCTAATTTTCAGTCCATTTCAGGTAATGGAAGATGTCAGAATTCCACTTTTTTTTTTTTTTTTTTGGTACGTTCAATAGCCCATTTAACCTGGTGGAGAACACCCTAGGAATAACAAGTGAATCATAAGGTAGAGTGACATTCAAGTGTACTTGTTTTCTTCAATATTGATATTTTCCCCTTAAAATTATATGTCTAGAAAAGCTTGTCCTTAGAAGCAGTCTGTTAGGGTCAGAAAAAATAAATAATGGTGTCAAATACGAAGTTAGATTGCTTCACCACGATTTCAGGAACTTCTGGGCTGGAGAAATGTGACCTGAAGGAAAGCTGCTGGTTTGGGTTTGTCCATTCCCTGCATTTCCTCAGGATGAAAGTGGGGTCTAATCAAGAGCTACAGATGTTCAAATCCTCACAGTAGTTTTATCCCATGGCCTGCCGGCTGTATACTGCTGACAGTATAGAAATTCTTTAGCATAAAAAGATTGAGCTTCTCTGGACTGATAATTTTCTCAGTTTATGGTGTGTGTGATGATTTTGTAACGTGGAAAATGTTGGCGGTGGGAGCTTGATAATCCTAGAAAGTAACTTCGCGAAGTTCAATCAACCAAGTACCATCTGCAAATTGGACAGAATTCAGTGGACAACAGCAAACTTAATTGTCTGTCTAACCCTCTTGTATTCCCAGGGCTTAGTTTATAGTGCATGGTTCATAAAAGACTCCATAAATGATTACTGAATGAATGAATAAATGAAAGAATGCACAGATGAATATGTCTCTGGGATTTCAAAATGCTTTTGTGCTCATGCATCCTGTGTAGCTGTCTCCTGTCCTGAATTCATAAAGAGAAGAGTTTATGTGTTTATTTTCTGTAATGTCTGATCTTAAAACACTTGAACTAATAATAATAGCGAATGCAAAGTACAGCAAATGAAAATTCAGAAGGCTAAGGGCAAATAATTTAAACATTCTAAGTTCTCACCCGCAGATGGGGCTTATAATACTTGCTCTCTCTGCTTCTGGTGTGCTGTCCAAGGATACGCCCCCATACTGTATACAGCCATCCTGACTACAGCCTCCAGTGTCTGCCTCCCCATGCACAGTGCAAGCATTGTGATCTCCCTAAACACGTGCGACATTGCAATGGATAAGCACATGGATTGCTGTTTGAATTCTACCTCCACTACTTCCTAGCTCCATAATCGTTGCTCATCTGTAAAACTGAGTTCCAGTGACGCCTCTTTCCCTAAGAATTAAATACCTAATACATGTAAAGGGCCTGGAACTGAGGCTTTGTTCTGAGTGCTCGCTAAATCTTAACTGTTACAGTTGCTAGTGTTCTTATTATTACATATGTGTAATATAATAATTTGTAATAATAATAATTTGTTCTTGTACCTTACTTAAACCCATAGGTGACCACCACTGTCTGCATAATGAAATCTAAGTCCCTAAAATGGGTTTCTTAAAACCCAGCCCCCAGTTACGGGCTCCCAACTACACATCTTACACTGTTGCCGTACCAGCCCGTCTGTAATTCCTCCCACATTTATACCTCCGCACCTTTGCACAGGCTGTTTATTTGGTCTAGAATACCTTTCCGTTGCCCTGACAAACTCCTGTCTACCTCTCAGCCAGCCAAATGACATGGTCATAGACCACACCTCATGCTGTTAGGTAAATAATCTAGGAAGGCTTGCTTTCTAAGTACTAGGAGTACCACCCCTTCTGCCTTCAGTCAGGTCTCCCCTAATGGGGCCATTTGACAAGGTGACCTCCTTGTTGCGAACTGTGCTAAATCTTTTTTTTCTTTCAGGAGCATATTCGACAAAGGCGCTTTTTTTTTTTTTTTTTAATCACTTTTGAATTTGCAGTTACGCTGATTTTTTAAACCTGTTTGGAACGTGGTAGACACTGATCGATGTTCACCTCAGTCTGTTAAGAATATAATCACCTGGGTTTGTAGAAACTGTTTCTTTATTCTTCACCATTGCGTTTCACATCCCAAGGCTTTTCTTCAGCTTAAAACATAAACTCAAGTAGGCAGTATTTTGAACATAAAGGAAAAATGGGGGACAGTGGCATGATGGTGGCATGATGGGGGATGAAACTCTGTGAGAACTTTGGAAACAAAAAAGAACCCCTTTGCTAATTTTTACATGTACTGTTAAGAAAACAACCAAGTGTCCTTCGTAGCTCCCTGCTTCCCAGGGAACTGGGAATTTTCCATCTCACATTGAGGCAAACTCAGGTCCTGTCAGATTTTCAGTGGGAATCAAAAATATCCGTCTATCTTTCTGTTCCTGTATTTATCTTTCTATCAGTTGTGTGTGTGTGTGTGTGTGTGTGTGTGTGTGTGTGTGTGTTTAGGGGGTTAGTTGAAACAATGGTGAGATGTCACAACTTCAAGGTTAGTGTTTTACTTTAGTTACAACTTTACATAAAGGTTCCAAAGAAAGAACATAGATTGGGGGCATTTTAAGTTCCGTTTACTTTTACTCAGTTTGTTAATTCAATACACTGTAGAAAGATTTAAAATAGTTAAAGCAGGTCTTCAGAATTGTTCATTTGATGAACACACAGACATGGTTTAATGAAAAAGACCCATATTTTTGATTTGTTCAACGTTGAGCTAAAACTTTTGTTCAGCTCTTTTAAAATGAAGGAATTTTGAGTGACCTCCTTGATTGTTAATTTTGTCATCTGTAAAATGAAGATAATTGTAACTAGTTACCAAGGCTGTTTTGATGAATCATATAATTTTTGAAAATGTGAAATACTCCGTAAAATTGTTGTGCTTAACATGTTTTAAATATACATTTTGGAAAATAGTGAAGTGATAGGTAACATGGTTCCCATGTTTCCATCCCATATCAGTCTTACACTGTAGTTTAACCTTGGTGAAGTTAGTTCAATATTTTCAACTTCATTTGCTTTTCCAGAATAAAGGATTCTGTTTAGCCTTCCTTAGAATTTAGAGATAATGTAATTAGCAAATACCTCCTTAGCAACTGAAATACTCACTGCCAGTGCATTTAGTAGAAGTAACATAGATGATATTAAGAAGGTAGAAAGGAAGAGAATGAACATGTGGAAGTGACCTACTATATTCTGGATTTCATGCTCACTTTATTGGTTGATCCAACCTGAATCTCTTCTGTAAAGCTCAGGTGAAAGAAATGTCGGTCCTCTTTATTTTGCTAAATCAAATTGAGTATTCTGCTAAAGCCCACCCTCCCAGGGCGGGCATATATACAACCTGTTATGTTTTGGACTGTCCAGTCCCTTCTCTGGAGTTTCACAAGAATCTGGTGGGCCTATGTGGCATCCAGAGACCAGGTAGAGAACCACTGTAGCCATTAATCCAACACTGTCTAAGCACTTTGAGTAATTCAAAGGAGGAAAAGATGGTACTCTCTCACTCTCTACCAGATAAAAGTAAAGGGATCCTTTCTCATTGGCCGTCCCAAGGTCAAGAAGGATTTTTTTTTTTTAATGTTTTATTTACTTCTAGGAGAGAGAGAGAGACAGCGTGAGCAGGGGAGGGTCAGAGAGAGAGGGAGTCACAGATTGAAACAGGCTCCAGGCTCTGAGCTGGCAGTCAGCACAGGGCCCAACGCGGGGCTCGAACCCACGAAACGTGAGATCATGACCTAAGCGAAAGTCGGACGCTTAACCGACTAAGCCACCCAGGCGCCCCAAGAAGGATTTTTAAGAACCAATATGTTCTCTTGCTCTTTTGTTCTCTGTCAATTTTGAATGAAGTTTGTGGTTCCCTTAAAATGACAACTGTAATAGAAACACTTCTGAAAGAGCTGTTAGTAGGACAGTAAATAACTAGTTGTGTGTCAGTACAGCCAAATTTAGGATATCGTTTTATAACTGGTAAAATGAAGGGGACAAATTGTGTTGCACATTTCCTTAGGTCTGTTACAGTGGAAATAGTAGGAATCTGTTTTGCTTTTAAAACATGCTCCTGGGGAAGCATTTTTACTCTTCCCTTCCCCTCATATCTTTAGGTACTTCCCTACTCCTCCCCCTTAATTAAGTACCCTCATTAGAGGCATGGGCAATATGTTTCATTGTTGGAATTATAATATTTCCATAGTTTACATTATCTTCATTTTCTAATTTCCCAGGGCACTTTGAAATGTTGTGATAAAATGAAAAATGTATGACTTTCCCCAATGAAAAGTTAATTAACAATTGCTTTTATTCTTTGAAGAACTGCTTCATGGCTAAATTGTTATTAGGTACTATTTTTTTGTTTGTTTGCTTTTTCTCAGATGGTTAAATAATGGTAAATTAGATCATCTTTGGTCTAATGCTGCATTAGACTATTCCTTGGCAACCCAGGTACAAACTGTTTTCATTTTTTTTTTTTTTTGGTGATTATTTTTGTTTAATTTGTGATTCCATGAATGAGTAAATGCAATTTGAATTACTTCCATTAAGGGCCATTAAGAAGGAAAGCGGCTTCACATGATGTCATGAATCCAGTTTTAAAATAGAGATGTCTATTTTTATAGAAGTAAAGCAAGGAAGAAAAAAATGAATGAATACAACTTGAATTTTGAGATTTTTTTTAGAATCTTGAGTTAGGCTGAAGGCCAGATTTGTAATTGTTCATGTATATGATTTCTAAAATTTGCTTAAGAAAATCTGGATGGATTTTTCAAAAGGCAATTAAAGGTTTGCAGTTGAAAAATTATCCTCCTTCGTAAATATTGGTGAGTATAGTGGTTTCCCAACATGGGGGATATGTCGGACGATATAGAGAGCTCCATCTCCAGGCAAAATTAAACGTGTTTTTCAAAGATACTGGGATTAGCCTGTGTACCAATTTGTCACTAATCTGTCAAAGCAGCAGCATTTGCAAAATATGTAAACCTTACATCTTAAGCTTAGAAATATCCTTCCCTGCATATTCTTTTTTTCTTAAGGTTATTTATTTATTTTGAGAGAAAGAGAGAGAGCATGTGCACATGTGCCTGCCTGTGAGTTGGAGAGGAGCAGGGCGAGAGGGGAGAGAGAGAATTCCAAGCAGGCTCTGGACTGTCAGCACAGAGCCCAACATGAGGCTCCATCTCCCAAACTGAGAGATGATGACCTGAGTCGAAATCAGAAATCAGACACTTAACTTGAACCCACTGAGCCACCCAGGTGCCCCCCTTTCTCAAAATTCTAGGGGCACCTGGGTGGCTCAGTTGGTTAAGCGTTGGACTTCGGCTCAGGTCAAGATCTCACACTTCGTGGGTTCAAGCCCCGCGTCGGGCTCTCTGCTTGCTGTTTTGGATTCTATGTCTCCCTCTCTCTCTACCCATGATGAAAAAAGATGCTGTAAACATCAACGGTACCGGCTTTTATGTAGACAGAAGTTTTCAGTTCCTTTGGGTAAATACCAAAGAACTTAATTACTGAAACACATGGGAAGAGTGTGCTTAGTTGTATAAGAAACCACCAGTAACTGTCTTCCAAAGTAGCTGTAACCATTTTGCATTCCCTCCATCAGCGAGTGTGAGTTCCTGTTGCTCCACATCCTTGCCAGCATTTGGTGCTGTCACTGTTCCAGATTTTTGAAAACTCACACCTTAGTCATGTCTTACATCATCATATTCCTTTTGGAGGGATTTTTGTTGTTGTGTCATAGTTTGGTTTGTTTGTTTGTTTGTTTGTTTTTCCTGCTAGGCTGCAGAGTAGGGAAGAAGAAAAAGAGATGAAAACCTTTAGAAATGCTGGAATGTAAGTTGGAAGAAATATTGGAAAGATGTTTTAAAAAGCAAGATGTGTGATATTTAAGGGTATCCAAAGGATGGAGCCACAGAGTAGACTCTTACTCAGCAGACTTCCGAACCCTTAGTTAATCCACTTTTTATGACAGTGTAAAAGACTGACTCAGAGACATATAGTTAGTAGCCAGTTATTTTATCTGTATACAAGAGAAACCAATAATAGATCATTTTCATCTACCAACGACAAAGACAGGATTTATACAGAAGAAAGAAGAAAAATAAGACATTTGAAAATGTTTTTGTTTTTTTTTTTTCCCTTTGGAAAGGTGATTATCAGCTGTCAGGAAGCTAAGAGGCCAAAATCAATAATCAATAACCTACTAACTACAATTTACCAGGAATACACCTGTTACACCATATATCCCCTCCACATACACAAAACAAAGAAATAGCTTCATTTAGTTTGCTTCAGTAAGAGTTCACTCCATAGGGACCATGGGACATTTGAGTAAGAGACCTTGAGGATTCGGGTAGTTAGAGAATTTGGGTGTGTTGAGGGATTCTAAAGAGGGTTTTTGAAAGCAGAAGCAAATTCTGAAGTGCATATTGTCAAGAAGTAGAGGCAATAATGTGTTGGGTATTTTAATTTTTCTTTGAGAGGTGGAAAAATTAAGAAGGGGCTAGAATTGTAATTGGTAAAGGAACTACAGTGAGTCTTTTAGACAAAGGAGGGGATGGACTGTTTAGTCATTTTCTTCATTGAGGAGTGGCCGTGTCTCTGTCTAGCTTCACACATGATCACATAGTGGTCTTCTCTGAACATTATTTATTTGCCGTAAATTCTATTTATTTTCGGTTAGGAACATCATGACCTAGCTGCCAGCAAAGCTGTTATTTCACTTGTTCAGTCTCGCCTTTTGGCCAATGACAGAGCTGAAAAAACACTGGTCGGTGGGTTTCCGATGCATATAAGTCAGGGTATTCTAACCTTGATGCAGCCAGATTGGTCATCAAGTAAGTAATTTTGGTTGTTTATGGATGTACCAGGAAATGGTGGGAGTTTATTCGGGCTTGTTTGGGCAAGTCTCTTTCTGCTTTATGTCTGCCATTATCTCTCAATAGCACTTAATTTTGATTATGACTCTTTTGCCATCCAGTTTTTCGGAACAGATACAAATGCTGGGTCTTAGCTTCACTTCTGTCAAAATACAAATTCCAAGGTGACAGCATGTGTACAAGTAGTTCACTGTCTTTTAGCAAGGGTGGCTCAGCTGCCTCTGGGCCCACCTGAGGGCCTGCAGAAGATCCACCTCAGAATGGTCCGCCTGAGAACCAGACGAGGGGAGTCTTTATCCACTGGCTCATCCCATGGTCAAGAGTTGCCCTTGAGCTTTAACCCTCTTGCCCTTCCAGGTCTGTGGATTTGCCAGAATAGCGGGGCAGCCCCCATAGTGTCTCCTGCCTGGCAAATGTCAAGCGTTTTATCAGTATGTGAAGATAAATGGATAAATGGGGGGGGAAATGTTTTTAGTGCTTTGACCTTGTGAGCTTTCAAAGACTTAGACGACAACCTTGGTAGCAGAGCTTAGTCCCACAGAGAATGTCTCATATTGATATAACATGAAACCTTAGAACTAAAAGCCTTGCATGGCTTTACCTAGATGTACCTTATTCTTTAGACTTTCTATTAGTGATTTCAGCAATTTAAGAATAAGTCCCAAACATATTAGCCTATAGTCCTAGTGTTATGCGTATCCAACATGGATAGATCTGTGAGGAGGTGAGGTGCTGTTCCTGGCCATACCCTGCAGGATTTCTCTCCTGTGTCCCAAGCTTTGACTGTGGGGGCTGAGCTGGTACTCTTCTGGCTACAGAACCCAAAGACCCTTTCTGACTTTGTGGGCAAAGACCCTCAGCATGTGCATCTCCCTATAGACCAAAACCACTCTTGACCTAGTAATGAGAACCCCAGAGAAAATGGAGACCAGCTTGATCTTGCTCCTAAGTCATTGATTGGCAGCAGAAGTTCTTGAGGAGCTCTAGCTGGCAATGTATCACTACATTTTAACAGTATAACTAGAAAACCTGGACAGTCAAGGTTAGCATTAAGCAGGTTAAGAAAGATTGCCAAGGGGCGCCTGGGTGGCTTAGTTGGTTAAGCGTCCGACTTTCGCTTAGGTCATGATCTCGCGGTTCGTGGGTTCGAGCCCCGCGTCGGGCTCTGTGCTGACTGCCAGCTCAGAGCCTGGAGCCTGTTTCAGTCTGTGACTCCCTCTCTCTCTGACCCTCCCCTGCTCACGCTGTCTCTCTCTCTCTCTCTCTCCTAGAAATAAATAAAAACATTAAAAAGAAAATTAAAAAAAAAAAAGAAAGATTGCCAAAACTGAAAAGGAGTCCAAGCTTTAAGGTTGGAAACTAGTAATGTACATATTGGCTGGACCCATTTTTCTTCTGTTCAAAATACCATTATATTTGTGGGCAATTTTCCTCCATTTCAAACTTTGTCACCCTTTCATTCAAAATGTTATTTTTCCCTTCTGTTATGATTTAACTATCCATTAATCATTTCTGAGATGGAAACTCATACTCCTAAGTAAAACATTTTGGAAGAAGTGAATTAAGCAGAGCGTGGGTTTGTTTCTCTAATTTCTTGTCTATTGGATAATAGGATTGCCAAAGACAAGATTTTTCAAAATCTGAAAAAACAGTTCATGATTTTTTTTTTAATCTGGTGGAAACTAACCATTTTTTGGACAGATGAAGGTTTATGTCTCAGTAATTTAAGTGAAAGAAGTATAACATAATACACTTATGGTTCCCCACACTGACTTTTACATAACTGATTTAATAGTCAATCAAAAGTCAGTGCAATTTTTCTTTTCAGGTAGAAGGGAAACTTTGGAGTTACATGTTCTAGGCTTGGGTCTTCTGGTTCACAGCTGAGCAACCTTAAGCAAATCACACATGTCTGCATCTTCCAAAGAATATGAAAGCATTTGCAGCAAACTTGATAGAAATCAAATTAAGAACACAAAGAAGGGGCGCCTGGGTGGCTCAGTCAGTTAACTATCTGACTTCTGCTCAGGTAATGCTCTCACAGACCATGAGTTGGGCCCCCTTGTCGGGCTCTGTGCTCACAGTTCGAAGCCTGGAGCCTGCTTGGGAATTCTGTTTCTCCCATCCTATCTGCCCCTTTCCCGCTTGCTCTTTGTCTCTTTCTCTCTCTCAAAAATAATCAACAAACATTAAAAAAATTTACAAAAAGAAACACAAAGAAGATCGCAGCAAAAGCAACACTCATAAGGAGTCAGCAGTGAGGAAGACTAGCTAAGACTTTCCTGTCTTTGGTTGGTTTTTTTTGTTTTTTTTTTTAACGTTTTATTTATTTCTGAGAGAGAGAGAGAGAGACAGCGTGAGCAGAGGAGGGTCAGGGAGAGAGGGAGATACAGAATCTGAGACAGTCTCCAGGCTCTGAGCTGGCTATCAGCACAGAGCCTGACGCAGGGCTTGAACCCATAAACCGTGAGATCATGACCTGAGCCAAAGTTGGACACTTAACTGACTGAGCCACCCAGGTACCCCAAGACTTTCCTGTCTTTGAAGCTGAGAGATAAACCAGCAACTGGCTCAAAATTATGTTTCATTTATAAATTTAAAATAGAATCTACATATAGTCGACTGTTCTAATGGAATCCCATTTCATCCCTTAGTATAAAGCTTTGTCCATTTTTCCTCACTTTTTCTCTGGGCTTGTCATCGTGCTTTTCTTATAATTTCATGCCCTAAGCTAAAACAAATTTAAATCTTTAGCAGTTATTTTACTGTTCATCTTTATATTGTTCAAGACCATCTTTAGATGCAAAATAAGAATGTTTCACTCATGTGGAATCAGTGAAATTACACAATGCATATTTCATACCTCATCCATGCATATGCATTTTGTTCTTACCAGAATAGTGGAAATGCTGCACCAGACTAACTCAGCTGTTTTTATTTCACAACTCCTTATGCGAATATTTTATCAGCACTCTCTACTTTTGGCTCTTGGATGAGTAAGGAAGGACAAAAAAGAAAAAAAGGCAAAGGAAGTTTGGGCTGCCCTATCTGTCTTTTTCCTCTTATGTCATCATTTTTAGTGTAAGTGGTGGGCTAATGCAAGGAAGAAACGTGGTTAAGAAAGGCTATGGTAAGTTTCTTGGTCATTAGTATTTCTTAGACAGCCTTTGCCCTCTTTCTGCATTCAAATCAAGCTTTGATTCACATGGGGAAGCATGACCTCTCATTGTTATCCATGGCCTTCCTTCCTCCACACTTCCTTGTACTAATTTGGAATCTTGCTGAATTCCTGTGCGTTGTGGTTCCTGAGAGTTTTGTGCTCATAGCGAACTGCAGTTGCCAAATATGAATGCAGCAATAAGGAATGGTGGGTGTATCCATTGCATGCATCTCTATTCCACAAGCTTATGCTCCATTGCCTCCTATAACTACATATAAAACACAAGTGCAAAGGTACAGTTATTATGAATTTCAGGATGGCAACAGAACATTGAATCAAGGGTGAGGCCTTTCTGAATCAGTGTGACAGCACAGGTCCCATACCCATGAAGCCCACCTTGTGGAAGCATCAAAATTGCGTGCACAGTGTTGTGATTAGCAACATGAAACAACCTTTTGCAGACCTGGCCAGAACCCTTACACTGCCTATGTGCTTCAGAATCTCCAGACGAGGTAGAAAGTAGAGCCTGCACGATCTTGAGGAGTGAGGAAAATGGACAGAACTTCTGGAGACAGAATCTCAGTTGGGTCCTCTTATTCCCCACCACAGTTACTGGTTTTGCCATTTTGCACTCCAGGAAGGAGTACAGACCGCTGCATACTAATCAGATTCCCCAAAGATTTGTGGATGTAGGACTGCCTACTGGTTCAAACTTGTGTACTGCACAGCAATAGATATTCACCCCTATCCCAACACACACACACACACACACACACACACACCCCTAAACAGGAAGCTAATTTATAATTGGAAGGCTTTTGGGTGAGTATGTAATTTGAGGAAAGGGAGAGAAATATTAATGAAGTAACAGAGGTTTTTTTTTCAAATACAGATACATGCTACCTGCTAGTGGACTGGCTATTTGTGAATTTAAATGCATATGTTCATTTTACGCACTGTGAAAAACATGAACTCACACGTAACCAGACTCATGTGTATGCTGGATGCCTGGGAACTGCCCTTTCTCTGCTCTGTAGCAACCATTTGCCTTTTGGGGAAGTATTTTTAACGTGTTCAGTACTTTAAAATTTTGCCGGGGGTTACATCTTCTTCTCTTAATTGTGGTAAAGTGATTAACCAGTTATTTCAAATTGTTTTCTCTAATTACCAAAAAATTGAATATTTTGGGAACTGTCATATTTGATGTCTCGAGTGCTCAGAAGCTATATTCTACTTAGGGAAGGATATTTCTAGTTTTAGATATCTAAGAATATCTAAACTCTATCGACTGGGTTGACAGAGTAAAGATAAAAAGTAAATTATGCCTACCCACTTTTGAAATATGCAAGTACCCTTAAAAAAAACAGTTTTAATGATTTTTGAAAAATTCTCATGTAATTGACTAATTCTGCAGTAACTGGGGTTGGTAGTAACTAAAACCTGTTACATTCCTAATGATGCCCAATAAGCCATGGGAAATGAATAGGTGGATACAGTCCAGTTGCTAGAAAATAGTTGTTTGTTACTGACTTGTCTGAGAGGAAATGAACACTTTCATTTATCAGGGACAGAGTATAAAGTGTTCTTCACTGAAGCATTTCTAAAAGCTCTATGCGCCTTTGAATACTGATAAGAGCTCCAAAATTAAAGGTAAAATATGCAAGTAATCTGGACGATCACAGATTACTTTATGAGATGCTGGTATTTTTAGTTGTTTTAAGTATGATTTTCCCAGATCGCAAGCCCAATAAATTCTACAGTTGCTATTATATATAAAGTTATCAGCATAGTAGTATATAGTTTCCTTTTAAAAATATAAATTACTAAGAAAATCAGAATTTGTATGTGATTCATAGGAGTGGGTCTTCAGGAGGGCCTCACTGTCATTAGCTCTCAAACCTGGCTACTCATTGGAGGTTTTGCAAATAATGCTGGTTGGATGTTCTTTTCAGAGATTTTGACTTGAACTGTCTGTGGTCCCAGCATCTGTATTTCAGAATCCCCCCAGCTGATTCTGTTAGGCATTCAAGATGGAGAACCACTGTAAAATGAAGGGGATTTAGGAGTCACAGAAAAGCAACGTCACTGCTCTCCCCCACCTGTTTTGAATAATCATCATAGCCACCAAACTCAAATTATCAAGTCATTGAGGGAGAGGATAGCGTTAAAAAACAAAATTCAAGGGGCACCTGGGTGGCTCAGTCAGTTGAGTGCCCGACTTCAGCTCAGGTCACGACAGCCTGGTTTGTGAGTTTGAGCCCTGCATCGGGCTCTGTGCTGATAGCCTGGAGCCAGCTTTGGATCCCGTGTCTCCCTCTCTCTTTGTCCCTCCCCCGCTCATGCTCTGTTTCTGTCTCTCAAAAATAGATAAAAACATTTAAAAAACAAAATTCATCTGGGTAAATGTGAAGATCTAATTGGCCTTTTTGGATGACTCATGAATTGGGCGGCATCCCATCTAGCAAGCAGAGGGGAGACCAGTAAGGGAAAGGTTTTTAAAGGCAGAATACAGACGTTATCAAAAGAAAAAAAAGATTATTTCAGGTGAGGTCACCTTTACTGGGGGCCAAAAGGATCTTGGTAGGGGTATTACCTTATTTTCCTTTGGAGGATGAAGAAGACTCATGTGACTTTACTGGTGCCAACCAGAAAATTCCTGACTTAGCAGTTAAAGATTATATTCCTGTATGGTTGAAAGTGCAGTCGGGTTAGGTATCAAATCTTGCTTGACTGACTGCCTTAGGGCCTTAACCTAAGTGACGCCATTTGGGGCCTGTAATTTTCTTTTTAACAGTGGCTGTTTTACTATAAGAAATCAGTATAATACTGATTACTTCAGTGTTTACTATTAGCTACCATAATGGAAAGAGAGAGAAAAAAAGAGAGAGAGAGAAAGAGAGAGAGAGGCTCTTCATGTTCAGATATGGGTTGTATAAAATGTTCCAAAAACAGTTGCCTGGTGAACTGTCTTCATCCATTCAGTGGTTCAGCCGAGGAGCCAGGGCTGGTGCTGTAAGGGTGTTTACTTTAAGAAGTCCCTGGTAGTGTTTGTTATCTCCAGGCTTTAGAAACAAAGGGTTGAATATAGAATAGCCAACACAACATCATAGTTAAGTTGAGGTGGAAAAAAAGTTCTGTTTAATATGTAAAATACTTTCTTCTAAACTTTTAGATTCATTCTTCATTCTTTTACAACCCATTTTGTGACCTGGAGGCTGCTCTTTAGAAACTGGTTTATAGTTGAGAGAGGTCTGGCTGGTGCTCAGTGACTGGGAGGACTGGACTATTTATTTTGCTGGCCCCTGTGGCTGGGATCTCTAGTGGCTCTGGGTCTCCAGTTCAAGGAACTTCCTTCCCCTTGACCCTTTAAGCTGAAATTCGACTGTGGGGTTTTCATTCTCTCTTTTGGATTTGCTTAGTCTGCCCAAATCTCTTTATTAAACTCTGCCCAGATACCCAATGATTGAGAAACCCATTCTTTTATAGCCAGGACCTTGATTAAGTCATTTTGCAATAGCGTGCACACAGTTACCCTCTTAGAAAGTAACCATCTACAGTAGCATATTAACTCTTTGGAGAATAGCCATTTCTCTTTGTTGTTAAAGCATTCCAAATTTTTGACCATGTGAGTCTTTGTGTAGGATACCTAAATACCTAGTAGTTGTAGAACTCATTTTTGCAAACACGTGTAACTACGTTATGAGGAAAGAGGAGAGTCAAATTACCATAGACAAAAATGTCTCAAACACAAGTACTTGCAATGATACCCTTCTGTAAGCTCCCCTCCCAAATAAAAATTAGGACTAGTTGCTAGTCTTTTAGGTAACATTCAGGATTCTGCTCTCATAAAGACGATTATGGCACCAAAACTATTTGGGTAGAAATAACTCCAGATTTCCCCGTGCCTACACTTTTGGCCACACCCTCTTTCCTTATACAGTTATCTAAGCATGATCACATACTAGTAGACAAGGTTTTTGGGAAATTGTAATTCAGGAAAAAGAGGAAGGATGAAAAGGGTAAGAAGCAATGGGGGAGGGGAGAGTCCTATGGAGAAAGAGTGGGGTGCAGTGTTTCTGGGAAGCTTTGGAGAAAGGGTTTCAGGAGTAGCAGTAGCTTTTGCTGAATGAAAATGAGAGGAAAAAGTTGGGGTTTAAAGAAGTGCTCTATGCCCTTTATGGTAGGATGATGAGATTCATGTAGAGCTGTGAAAATCACCCGTGGTTGCTGAACTGAGTTCTGACAAATACAAAGAATAGAACATATGTGTTAAAACTTTACAAGCATGTCAGCAATTAATAAGATTCCTAAATCTCATGACTTCTTTTTGCATGTTTCTTACTACCTTTTATATCCACTCTGCCCTCCAATGATTATTTACATATAATAGTGTAGTACATCTAAAATGACATTTGTAAACTATGCATAATAGTCAGGAAGTAATGAGGAGCTGAAGTGATAGGGATCCACACATAGCTGTTAATTGAGGAAAGATTTCACAGCAAATGAGGGAAAAAGACATATCTTTAAATAATAGTAGATGTCTTGATAGGGTGGAATGCAATTTAAAAAATTTGTTTGCATGCTGCTCTTTTTCCAAAATTTTTTTTAAAACTTGCATGTTCAGAAGAAAAATAAGGTTAAAAAATTAAATTTAAAAATCATTTCACACTGGGTCAGAGAGGGAGTAGGCTGAGGATATTTATAGCTCCACTCTCTATAATAACAAATAATCATATTAAGATCATACTCTGGAATATTATATAGCAGTGCAAATTTAAGAACTACAGTCACATGTCTAAACTGTGACCATATGTAAGAACATGTTAACATCATAATATCATAGTGCAAATTAAGAAAAAAAACACTTCCATTGTCTGAGGTGAGCAAACGTATTTTCTTAAAAGACCAGATAATGAGTATTTTAAGTTTGTGAGCCATCTACTGCAAATACTTACCTGTATTGTTATAATGTCAAAGCAGTCATAGAAATTATGTGAGTGAATGGGTATGGATGAGTCTAATAAAATTCAGAAGCTGTTGGTTGGCCCATGGACCATAGACAGCAACACTCAGAAAATCTCAAGCATAGCAAGACATAATCATAATACTATTTATATATGTATAAGAAAGAGGAGAAAAGGGGCGCCTGGGTGGCTTAGTTAAGCGTCCGACTTTCTCTTAGGTCATGATCTCGTGGTTCGTGGGTTTGAGCCCCGCGTCGGGCTCTGTGCTGACTGGCAGCTCAGAGCCTGGAGCCTGTTTCAGTCTGTGACTCCCTCTCTCTCTGACCCTCCCCTGCTCACGCTGTCTCTCTCTCTCTCTGTTTTAGAAATAAATAAAACATTAAAAAAAAATTTAAAAAAAAAGAAAAAGAAAGAGGAGAAAAATAATTTTTCCTCTACCTTTCTAGATTCTTGGCTAAGACACTCCTGTCATAAAAGACAGAGTAACAGAGAAAAAAACAAACACAAGGTTAATAACATGGTTACCTTTTGTATACATGGAAGATACCCTAGAAAACTGAATAACTCACAGAAAAGGCCCAAATCACCACCTAAAATACCATCTCCACAGCAGGGGCGGGGGTGGGTGTGGGGTCTGGAGGGGTGGGTGGTGGGTGTTGGAAGGTGGGATGAGCCAGTTATAAGAGGCTATCAGGAAAAACACTCTAAATAAGGCTATGGCTGTTATGCAGATTTAAGTCATAGCCTCCTTTGATAAGAGTTTCCAGAGATTTAGTCATCTTCCTCTTCCTGGATCAGAGAGGGAGACACCCTTACAAACGGAGGGTTCCCCTTTACCTATAAGTGTCTTTTACAAAAGGGTAGCTAATTGCTGTTTATAGACATATCCGGTGTCTGCAGTCTCAAAAATAATAAGCCCCAAATAATCCTTATGCCCATGATGCATATTTTGGGATGCCATGTTTTACTCCTCCTTCACATACATGTGCTAATCTAAAAAGCCAGGACTAAAGAAAAACAAAGAACAAATGTAGTTAACCCTGGATAGGGGGAGAGGTGCAGTACAGCTAAGGGGTAGTGTAGAAGCACCAGTCTAGGTTCGGGTGCAAGTTATAGTTGTTATTTCAGCTCTTTGGATGGGCATGTATTTATTTTTATGGTTTGTAACTTACCAGTTTATTCTTTTGATATATGGTATTTGATGCATACATTGTTTCCCCATTTTAAATACATCTCAGAAGCCTAGTGTTTATTGCTTTGTTTTTAAAAGACATGTATCAATTGAGTCATTTACAATGTACTTGTGAGTGCTTCCCATTAGTTTGACTAAGACTGTCAACCCATTGTTTTGGTGATAGTTGCCATCATCCATTGATTGACGGTTCTACTTTGTAATGTCCTTAACGCTATAGGCATCAGCTCACCTAAAATTTTTGTTGTAAAGTCTGTTTCCTTATTCACTAAAGCCTTTAGATGACAACACAATTAGTCACAACAACTTTCTCCTGAAGTAGAATAGTCAAGAAAAGAAGCTGAGTAACAGAGGAATAAAGTAGGTTGAGCAAGACTACATCTCATGGCAGTGAGACAGAGATCTAAATCCTGAGTCACCACCCCGTATTCTGGTGGGGTGTCCACTCTGCAGTTCTCTCTACTTTGGTGTGCATCTATCTTCTTAGGACTGGGGGAGAGGAGTGGCATTTATCCTATAATGGGTTTTCTGGCAATGTGTCTCATTTTAGCTGCTTCAAGCATCAAGATAACACCCTCATCACTGCCTCTCTGATGGCTTCCCATTCAACAGCAGTCATTTAATCTCAGGACACTTTTCCTCACAGTCAACAGTTTTTCCTTTGTGTAATTAAGTCTCATTTTTTTCTGGATAGATCCATTTGTGCCAGAACTCTTCTGCTGCCTTGAAGCTTGCACCATTCAGTTATTTTTAGTGTTATCTCTTTCCTTTCATTAGCACACAGCTAAACTGCACATATTTTGTTCTCGCAGCTCTACCCAGATTAAGATCTTCTAGCAACTTAGTCATTCATTTTAGCTGTTGCATTGAATTTCCTCCACTTCATTTAAATCCTCCAGTTTAGTTTACTATGCCCAGAGAAATAAATCACCATTTTCTCATGTCTCATCACTGACCCTCACCAGTGGTAGGTATAAGGCTTATATCTCTCTGTGACTTTGCCTCTTTGCTCCCTTAGTGGATGGGTTCTGAGCCAAAATGTAAATTCAGTAGTTTTTCATCATGTTCCCAGTCTGTGCTTCTAGCTTCTTTTCCTCAGGGCAGTATCCCTTTACAGCTTTTAATTTTTCATTGTCTTTATGTTTTAATTTCTTTTTTAAATCTATATCCCTATCAAAACTGAGAAATATCTCTAGTCATTTTTTTTCTTTTGTTAAGCACATTTTATATTTTTCAATTCAGTTATATTTAAGTAAATAGTACAAACAGGTATTGCTTTCCAAAGAAATTTTGGTCATCTAAGTTGTAATCAGGTGAATTTTCCATGTGTTGGAGATGGTTTTAGGGTACTCAGGAGACTGTGTCAGAAGGGATCATAGAAGTTCTCTCTCCCTGAAATCAACCTGATTCTCTTGATGGAAGAACAGGGAGTGCAAATCCCCAACTCCTTGGAGCAGAGATCACTTTGCACAGAAGATTTGCATGTAAATTTCCATCCTGTCTGGAATCTCTGATTTCTTTCAGTTATAGCCCTGGAACTGGGAGCCAAACATATCCTCTGACCAGCAATAGCCCGGAGCATTTCTGGGCTTCTACTTCTGTCATTCAAATTACCGTACAGTGTGGATCATTCACCAGAGCCCATTGCCTTTCTCTCCTAGGAACACCAATGTATATTTGCATTTATTTCAATATGTACCCACAACTCTATCCTCTTTCCTTCATTAGGTTTATTCAAGTATTAAATAACGTCCCCTTATTTCTACTATATTCCAAAATCCTTGGAGACCTGGTATATGCTATATTGCCAATCTCCCTATTGCATTTTTACCTTATATGCAGGAAATATGTTGATGAATTATGTATAAGGTTGCAACTTTCCCTGAAACTGAAATCTACCCGCTCTATTAGAAAAGTGCAGGGAATTATATATAATGTGACACACATCATCATGACTCTTATAATGCATGCTTATTATTTATTGTGCAAGTTTTCAGATATAAATCCTATACATAGCACCTTTTGCGAAAGAGCAGCATCTGTGTTAAATAAACCAATGCAAAACAGGCATGGGCTTGTCATCACAATTTACAAAATCAAATTCCTTATTCCAGATGAATCTCATTCAAACATTTCATTGTAGCCATAATAATAAGGAGACTGCAATCTATTGGCCAAGATACAGAATAGCACTGATACAGTAAACTGCTTGTCATGATGTCATTTTACACGTATGCACATAGTTTGCTTATCATTTTTACTTGTTTTAGCAGATAGTCTGTCCTTAGCATATTGTGTGTGTGTATGTGTGTGTGTGTGCGTGCGTATTTGCGTAAAATATCTACGTTTATGTAACTAAGATAAAACATACTATTTTAGCCATTACTTCCTGGTTGAATGCAGCTGTGCAAATAAGCAAAGAACATTTAAAAATTGAAATACTGAAAAATCTAAGTTTCTTTTTTTCTTTCTGAAAAATTGGACAGCCTAGACACTCTAGGCCCTCAGTTTAGGTTATTAACAATCACCTGGTCCTTAATAGGGACTTCCTCCTTTATTTACTTATCTATTTATTTATGTATATCAACATAACTTGGTATACATAATTTCACTGTACTTAGGTGAACAAAAATAATTTATCCAATGGCTAATCATTCTGTGTTATATTCAGTCAGCTGGCATTTGGTCTTCACTCATGTACATTTGCAATACTCATACATCCATTAACATTTAGTATTGTGACAGATAAACTCTCTTTAAAATTAACTTTAAATCATATTTTTATGTTAGCATGTGAGTAATATGTATGCCTCTGTGTACATACATACACACTTAGACTTTTCTTTAATTTCCTTAATGACTTTAACAATAAAGTTACTTTTATTCTATCAATTTATATCTCCGCCTAAATTTTAACACAAGATTCAGCAAGTCAGAATAATATAGTTATTGTATTTTTCAATGTATTTGTAAGATATATGCATTATCTACCTAATCTGCACATTGATATAAGCATACATTACCTGTACAATGCAGTGCTCAAAAATAATTCAGTAATCAACAGTAAGTATGCACTCGGCCCATAGTGACTAGAGAACACAATTTCTCTGTTGGGCCACATGACCACTACCCTTCAAGGTTCCTGGCTGAGACACCTCTTTAATAAAAGACAAGTTAACTGGAGAATAACAAGCAAGTTTAATAACATGTTAACCTCCTATCTACATGGGAGCGACCCAGGAAAACTGAGTAACTCTGAAATGGCTAAAGCTATCACATTCAATACCATCTCAGGCTAAATACAAAAGAAGATGTTGGACATAGTGGTGGGAGCCATTTATGGGCAGTGCTCAACAAAAGCACAGTCAACAAGGGTAAGATTGTTATGCAGAGGTATATTAAGTCCTTGCCTTCTCCGTTGATACAAATTTGTAGTGTTATACCCAGATCGCAGTATCCTCACTGACCAGAGACCACCAGGGAGACCGAGTCACGCATGCAAAGGTAAAGGGCTTTATTACGGGCTTAAGCTCGGGCTCAAAGACTTCACCAGCGCATGGGTCCATGCTGAGAGCCACGAACCAGGGCAGAGTAGGGTTTTTATGGGGTTTGAGATGGGGGAGTTACAGAAGTTGTGACATGGGAACAGTGATCCAATCATAATTATTCAACATCATTGACAGCGGGTTTGACCATACACATTGTCTAGAGTATTCGTTACTTTTGGCGGGATCCAATTACAACATTTAGAGTACCTTTAAATTCAACCAATCACAGAGCGAGCCTAGGGTCTTACTCAGCGACTAATGGGTTAACTTTAACATTAGGTAACAGGGTCCTATCTATAGTTTCTATCTCCAGGCCTCTCCCTTAACAATGTGGAGGGTGGTCGCTGGCCTTTCCTGATTGGGTGTTGCTAGGGTGGTTTCTCCTGCCTTGGGCAATGTGTCACTGCCTGATAGTTTCGGGGAAGCTGAAACTCAGGCCTTCTAGTTCAGAGGGGAAACTTAAAGCCTGTCATGGAGTCAGTTTGGTTTAGACGTTTAGACTTGTGGCCTTACAGTAGAGATTTAAAGTCATCCTTCTCTGCCAGGTACAGAGACCCTTAAACACAGAGGTTTCCTTTGTAAATGTAATGTCTCTTACAAGAAGGTAACTTCTAAGTTTGTAGAGCTTTTCCTGTATCTGCTATTTCTTAAAAACTACCAGCTCAAAATAATCTTTATGCCAAAGAGGCATGTCTTAGGCATGTTCTGCTCTCCTTTAGCTGACTCCAGTAACTTTAGAATTATCGTCTTATTAGGACTCCATTTCTACTCTTAAGTCAGCATAGTTATTTTAAAGCAGATTATTAGTAAAACTGACTCCTGAGGTGGGCAACATGTACAGTTCCCTCCAAAACTTAGGCTTTTGTTATTCAGTGAACACATTGGTAGCAATCATGTACTATATGTATAAGGTTGGATTAGGTATTGAGGATAAAAAATGGAGAAACAAATAGAGCCCTTATTGAGTTAACGATCTATTTCAGTGGGTAGTGGATAAATTTATATAATGTAACAGGTTGCATATCCAATAGTAAAGATATATCGTAAGTGGTATAGAGGCAGAAGGACATGAATGATTCTGCTTAGAGTAGGGGTGATATTTGAAATGTGTCTCAAAGAAAGTAAGGATTTACCATATGGAGAATTCAGGGTACAGAGGAGTCGAGGTGGCATTCTGGGAGAGAGGGACAAGCAATACAGACGCTTAGAGGAATGCTATTTTATGGTGTCTTGGCAGAATAATGGGGAGTTTTATGTTTCTGAAATGTTCAGTGCTTGGGGGAAATGCTAGACACAGGGCTAGAAAAGTATGTATGATTAGTTTGTGAAGACATTTAAAAGCATCTTGAGCAGCTGAAAAATAGTTTCGACAAAGTTTTGGTTGTATGAATAATAAAGTCTTATCTTCACCACCAAGCAAATGATCTCTCTAAGACTAGAACATCTAAATAACCAACTTAAAGAATGTGAACCAAAAGACATATCCTGTGAATATTTCAGAGATTAGGTAAAAATGTCATGGCCTACGGATGCCACACAGAGGAACCATGAAAGCTGTGGGAACTTCAGAGCTGTGGACAGTGGTGATAATGCCTTAATTTTGGATCACATCTCAGTGAAACTGAGAATCTGATCAGAAGGAGGAAATCGTTAAAAAGAAAACCACAGGCTCAAAATGGTGTCACTAAGACCAAGTTCCCAAACAGGGGCTAAATACTTAATTGCAGTGTCAATTTCCCCAAGAAAGGTGAGTCTTAACCTGTGAGTCAGGAATTTTTGATCAGAGCCAATGAGTCTGCCATATGCCTTCCTAGTCCCTCAAAGGAAGCTGAGATAATCTGCATGATAAGACTCCCTTGCTTGTCCTCCTAAGGGAAAGGAGCCTGGCCTGAAACCTTCCTTTTCTTTTTTGCCAATAACTTTATTGTAACACCCTCCTTTTATAAAAATCTTCCATTTTATACACCTTCTTGGAGTGCCCCTCTCTTTTCTAGATGGCATGCTGCCCAATCCATGAATCATTTAATAAAGCCCATTAAATCCTCAAATTTTAAATAATAAATAAATAAGTAAATCCATAAATAAATAAATAAAATAAAAGCTCCTCTTCA
The DNA here is from genome assembly GCF_003009895.1 of Hyaena hyaena. Classification (NCBI taxonomy): domain Eukaryota; kingdom Metazoa; phylum Chordata; class Mammalia; order Carnivora; family Hyaenidae; genus Hyaena; species Hyaena hyaena. The sequence goes on along the minus strand of NW_024081101.1, from coordinate 554,397 downwards.
CCCAGGTACTTAGTGCAACTTTCTGCTTCTCTAAGTTGAATAATAGACATAATAATAATACGATGGCATAACAAAAGCAAGGGAATCAAGAGCAAAAATGAACTACTGGGACCTCATCAAGATAAAAAGCTTCTGCACAGCAAAGGAAACAATCCTTAAAACTAATAGGCAATCGACGGAATGGGAAAAGATAGTTGCAAATGACGTATCAGATAAAGGGTTAATATCCAAAATCTATAAGGAACTCACCAAACTCCACACCCAAAAAAAACAAACAATCCAGTGAAGAAATGGGCAGAAGATATGAACAGACACTTCTCCAAAGAGGACATCCAGATGGCCAACAGACACATGAAACGATGCTCAGCATCCCTCCCCTCAGGGAAATACACATCAAAACCACACTGAGATACCACCTCACGCCGGTCAGAGTGGGTAAAATGAGCAAATCAGATGACTCTAGATGCTGGCTAGGATGTGGAGAAACGGGCACCCTCCTACACTGTTGGTGGGAATGTAAACTGGTACAGCCCCTCTGGAAAACAGTGTGGAGGTTTCTCAATATATTAACCATAGAACTCCCCTATGACCCAGCAATAGCACTGCTAGGAATTTACCCAAGGGATACAGGAGTGCTGATGCATAGGAGCACATGGACCCCAATGTTCCTAGCAGCACTCTCCACAATAGCCAAAACATGGAAAGAGCCTAAGTGTCCATCAACAGATGAAGAGATCCAGAAGATGTGGTTTATCTAACCATGGAATACTACATGGCAATGAGAAAGAATGAAATCTGGCCATGTGTAGCAACATGGATGGACCTTGAGGGTGTTATGCTGAGCTAAATAAGTCAGGCAGAGAAGGACAGATACCATATGTTTGCACGTATAGGAGGATTAGGAGGAACTTAACAGAGGACCGTGGGGGAGAAGAGGGGAAATAGTGGAGGTGGGGGAGAGAGGCAAACCATGAGAGACTCTTGAATGCTGAGAACAAACTAAGGACTGATGGGTGTGTGTAGGGGGTAGATGGGCATGGAGGGGGGCACGTGTGGGGATGAGCACTGGGTGTTATATGGAGACCAACTTGACAATAAACTATTTGTTAAAAAAAATAATAATACGGTGGCATAAGTTCTATAACACGTTTGGTTTTCCAACAACTTTCAAGTATGTGATGAATTTTGAAAAACCGCAGTACCACTGATCAGTTGATGGAACTTTGTACAGGATTATCATTTGCAGTAGAAGAAGCAGAGGAGGAGCCGGAGGAACAGTGAGAGAAAGCAGCTGGACTCCTGCTCTCTCTGTGGTGTCAGCCTCCATATTCTTCATCATATCAAAGAATAGAGAGCTGAAGGAGAGCTTCGTGGCTTTCAGATCCGCTACACTGCACACCAGCTAGACGCACAGGCAATCAATATGGTTTGGACACGGCTGATATAATTTGGTGGAGCTCTAATTGAATTTTTCCCCCTTCTTAATATCATTACACCTACAGAACATCTCCAATTAAGTGTCCCCCCATCAGTCTCAAAATTAAATATCCCAAATGGAACTCATTATCTACTCCCACATAAACCAGCTCCTCATGACTGTTTCCCCTTTCTATTATAGGCACCACTGCTTCCACGCTCCGAAATCCCAACTCCCTGGAGTCATTTCTTCTTTTGTTCCTTTTCTCTTCCTAAACGACTTCATTCCCTGAATCCTGTTGTCTAGTCTCTGAAATTATTTCTGTGCATCATTTTCCTTTGCTTTATGGGTATATATTTTAGAATATTCAAACAAATCAAGTGATCAGTGAACAAAAGAATGAAGGCATGCATAAACAAATGAATATTAAACTATTCTCATTACCTTTTATCTATAATACTACAACCTAAAGCTTGCATATATGAAAATATCTGAATCCTGTGAGTAGCCTTTCTCCTTAGGTGTGAATTCTTTTAAGGTCTCTTATGTTAAAATCTCTCATAAAGTCACTTGCAGTTGCTTTATTTCTTGTTTTCCTTTTTAATAGTTTATTTTAGTTATTTTGAGAGAGAGAGAGAGTGAGAGCATGCACAGGGGAGGGTCAGAGAGAGAGAGAGAGAGGGAGAGGAAGAGAGAGAGAGAGAGAATCCCAAGTGGGGCTCGAACCCACGAACTATGAGATCATGACCTGAACTGAAATCAAGAGTCAGTCACTTAACTGACTAAGCCAGCCAGGTGCCACTCAGTTGCTTTATTTCTAATAAAATAATACTGTTTAGAATATACAGCATTGCATGTTTTAGATCCACTAGGTGGTTATATGATGGAATTGATTTGTTAAAAAATGGCAAACGTTGAATGAGTATTGAATTATTCCTACAGATAGGACTTCAACTTTTTACTTGCTAGGTGTCATTGTTAATGAGTCTTTTAAAGATCATACATACGTGTATATTCACACATACAAAACAGTACTATTCTCTAAATATGCACTTAAAAGACAAGTGGGAAATAAAAACAACTTTCTTACCAGCAAGAAAATGATAGAGGCATAAGATAAAATTTTCATGATGAATAATATAAATATTGAAGAAGTACTGTATCTTAAACTGTGTGGCCTTAAATGGAGATGATATGCTGTGTGGAGGAGAGAGATTGCACAAGGTGTTTGGGAAGGGCATGGAATTTCCATGCTCTCTGAACTTACCACTATCTCTGAATCTCCACTTGTTCACCGACCCAGACATTGTCTGAACACTGTCCTTTTGGATTTTTATGGAGTCTTCATTACATAGGCATGATTAAGTTACTGACCTTTGATGATTGACCTCAATTCAGTCTCCAACTCCTCTCCTCTCTCTGGAGGTCAATGGAATGGGACTAAAAGTTCCACCCCTCTATCAAGATTGGTTCCCCTGGCAACCATCTCCCATCCATAAGTGCATTCCAAAAGAATGTCATTAACATAACGAGAGATACCATTATACTGTGGTCCTCATCACTTCGGAAATTGCAAAGGTTTTAGGAGCTCTGTGGTCCCAGAAATAGGACTGCATCCAAATATGTTTTTCTTATTATAAATCACAGTATCACACATGGGGTGGTTTTATCCTTGGGCACCCATAATACATTTCACAAAAAGGGCAAGTTAGCGTATGTCTTTGGTTTCTAAGCTAAACAATCTTGTTTCTGTACCATGCTGCTGTGAGTGTCAGATTTAGAGTCCTGATTTAGGGACATGAAAGTTTCAGAAGGACCTCAGAGCAAAATTTTAGCAAGATTAATATGGAAACTAAGGATTGAAGGACTAGGTGGTTAAATCCTAAATCTGCTTCTGGGAATTTATAACCTAATTGGGAAATCAATGTAAATATCTGAAAACTTAAAAAGAAGCAGAAGAAACAACCCAAGTTTGTATTCCTTTGGCCAACAGATATTTTGCCTACTGTTTGTGTATTGTAAGATAAAAGAAAGACCTGTCACCCTTCAGTAAAATGAGTAGTATTTCCTTCACAGCTGTCTTCATATATGCAGTAAGCAGTCGATCATGTGACAAGTTGAGGAAACATATACTCTACATCAAAAGAGATTTGGTTCAAAGTGAGCTGGAATGATTTGAAAAGGAAGGATTGGAGGAGGTGTAGATAAGATGGAGATTTTTTTTTCACTGAGGTAAGCCTTCTAAGGAGGAAGAATAGAGACTAAAATAATTGACTGATGTTCATTAGGGCATAAATAAGCCAGCCCATGCATTTCAGTAAGTTATAGCTAGTATTTGTAGAGCAAGTTGTATGTGTCAGACACTAAGCCAAGACCTTTCCAAAAGATACCGCGTTTGAATCCCAAAACAACTGGGTCCCCTGGGTGGCTCAGTTGGTTAGGCGTCCTATTAACCAACTGATCCCATAGCTCTTCAGTTTAGGCCCAGTGTAGGGCCCTGCGCTCACAGCTCAGAGCCTGGAGCCTGTTTCAGATTCTTTATCCCCCCCTCTCTCTGCCCCTCCCTTGTTCATGCTCCCTCCCTCCCCCCCTCCCTCCCTCCCTCTCTCTCTTTCTCTCTCTCAAAAATGAATAAATGTTAAAAAAAATTAAATCTTATAACAGCCTATTGACTTTGGCATGATGGTCACATCCATTTTAAAGATAGGAAAATCATGGTTTAAATGTTTATATCCACCAAGAGCCAACAGCTGGTCAGTGACCAAATCACCCCAAGCTGTCTAACTACTGTTCTTCATTTCCACGTGATACTTCATCAACATTAACACATTCTCCAGTACCCTTTTCCATAGTTGTGACTGTGTCTTAAAGATTAAAGTTTTCCATCCTTTAGATTGTTACATAGGCACATGGTGATGAAAATAATCCCCACAATTAATTTACCTAATTTTAGTTGCTGTCATATATGATAATTGTATATATTTCCTCTTCAAAGTGTTTAATTGATTTTCTTAAAGCCTTTCCAGAAATCCCTTCTCTGCTTTTTCAAGTTACTCTCTGTCTTTCATCAATTGCATTAGATTAGTGACAGTTTCATGTAGTTCATTTCCTGGATTCAAGATATGGTTCAGTTACTCAGACAACTCAGAAGTTAACGACTTCTGAAAGTGCATGAATCCCTTCTACCCACTGGTGCATCCAAACCATTCAGATTTTATTTGCTATATCAGGGGTTCTATCCCTTAAAGTTCCTTGGAGGATACTATCAGAGTGAAAAGACTCAAAATAACAGCCTTCCAGAAGACAACATTGTGGTTTTAAATTTCACAGCATTTCCAGTATCACACTAGTGCCTGCTGGTGTGGATACCGCAATGCTGGCAAGTCACATTGTAAGAACAGCATGCTGAAATAATTCGCAGATTTTGTCAATTGATGTTCTTTTTAAAAAATAGGTACAATTTTTGAAAAAGCCACTTAGCCTTGGAGCCACTTTCTGTCTTTCCTCTAACACTCCAAATTGTTTGTTTATTATAAATATTAAGATTGTACTTACTATTTTCTCTTATTACTTTATTTTATAAGAACACTTTGGTGTTAAAAAATGCACACATATGATGCCAGTGTTTTTTCTTTTGGGATGTGAGGATGCAACAGCTGACCTGCATTTTTTTCAGTATTTCCCCATGTGTAATAATGGATTTGGGTTATCCATGTCCTAGTCAGTCTCCAACTTTACGTATATTTTCCATCACCAAACCTTTCAAATTCATTCATTCACCAAAATTTGGGTGATAGCTTGTTTCCCTGGAAAATAATTTTCTCACTGTCCTAAGGAAAGAAAATCATTTAAACTGAATAAATAAAACTAGTCATTGCCCTCACCTAGGAGTTTTACCTATAATGTGAGCTGTGGTTTGAAATATGCTTTAGTCCTCTGCTTCAGATTCTGTGTCTCCCTCTCTCTCTTCCCCTTCTCTGCTCACGCTCTGTCTCTGTCTCTCAAAAATTAATAAACGTTTAAAAAATTAAAAAAAAAAAAGGGGCGCCTGGGTGGCTTAGTCGGTTAGGCGTCCGCTTTCGCTTAGGTCATGGTCTCGCGGTTCGTGGGTTTGAGCCCCGCGTCGGGCTCTGTGCTGACTGCCAGCTCGGAGCCTGGAGCCTATTTCAGAGTCTGTGTCTCCCTCTCTCTCTGACCCTCCCCTGCTCACGCTGTCTCTCTCTCTCTCTCCTAGAAATAAATAAAAATATTTAAAAAAAAAATTAAAAAAAAAAAAAAAAAGAAAAGAAATGTGCTTTAATCCTTTATACCAATGTTCCAGAACCTGGTCTGGATCACCCATTGGAAAAACCAAGCAGCAATCGGAGATCTTGGAAAGCAGGAGGTATATTTTACACCAACGGGCTCAGACATCACTCTCCAGAGGTCTGAGTCCCAAGCGTAAGCAGGAGGGACAATTTATAGTCTGTTACTTCTGCATTCTGCATTAATAGTAAATGACGCATTCGGCAAGTGAGGTGAGAAGAAAAACCCAGAAGGCAAGGATTGGAATTCCCCTATCAGTCCTGTTGGCAATCAAAAAAAAAAAAAAACAAAAACAAAAACAAAAACAAAAAACAAAAAACAGATTTTTCCCTATCACTAACTCAGGTTAAAAAAAATAGATTAAAATTTTGAAATTGTAATTCTTAAATTAATAAAACCCAGACTCATTTTACAACCATAGACTTATGAGAAATCTTTGAATCCAGATGTCTGAGAGATTTATTGTTTTCCAATATCAATAGAATCTTCTGTACGTGAAAGAAATTAAGCAGTTCTTTGATCATTTCTGTATTTTATCTTGACATTTCTTGATCTTCTCATGCCAGCATACTCCAAAGTTGATAGTTACTTAAAATTACACACGTACTAGAGCGCCTGGGTGGCTCAGCCAGTTAAACATCTGACTTCAGCTCAGCTCATGATCTCACAGTTTGTGGGCCCCAAGCCTCCTGTCGGGGTCTATGCTGACAACTCCGAGCCTGGAGCCTGCATCAGATTCTGTGTGTCTCTCTCTCTCAATATCCTCTCCACTACTCATATTCTGTCTCTCTCTCCTCAAAAATAAATAAAAACATTATTTTTTTAAAAGTTTTTCAGGTTCTTCAATGGATATTTAAATTTGATAGTTTTTTGTGTCTACAAAATTAAAATTAATTTTTGAAATTGCTTTCTATAATTGGCAGTGATAATCTATCTTATTTTTGATGTGGTTCCATTTTGGTTATCTTTTCCCAATTAAAATTTAAAGTCTTATTTTACGAAGCATCAGTTCATTTATTTTTTTGTTTATTCATTAGAAGTTTATTTATTTGGGGAGAGAGAGCCTGAGCAAGCAAGGAGAGGCAAAGAGCAAGGAAGAGAGAGAATCCCAAGCAGGCTCTGTGCTGTCAAGGCAGAACCCAACATGGGGCTCATTCTCATGAACTGTGAGATTATGTCTTGAGCTGAAATCAAGAAGTGGATGCTTAACCCAATGAGCCACCCAGGCACCCTGGTTTATTTTTAATTAAGCAAATCAAGCCCTGAAACACCTATGAAAAATGTTTTTTTATTGTTTATTTTTGAGAGAGGGACAGAATCTGATTCACAGTCCAGGCTCTGAGCTGTTAGAACAGAACCCGATGTGGAGCTCGAACTTGTGAACCATGAGATCATGCCTGAGCCAAAGCTGGACATAACTGAGCCACCCAGGTGCCCCAAAAATATTTTTTAAAAAATATAGCAAATCCATGTGATAACAGCAACTACCCATTTACGTTACCACTATAGTTAAAATTCAGAGTTTTTTATTTTAAATTTAATTACCATTAATATAGCCATCCATGAAGAACAAAGGAAATTATTGGCAATATCAATAGCAAGCATAGACAGTTACTTTTACTTTATCCAGGCTTCATCCACATAATGCAATTTGATTTATACATCTACTAGTTTGATCACTTAAAACTATTAGTAGCATTGATTTTAGTATTTTGTATGTGTGGAGAAGGTATAATGTGTCCATCAAAATAAAGTTCTTTTTCCAGTGGTAAAACTTCTTATAAAAAAATGTAGCAGTAGACATCTGGAAAAAAAAGATATACTTCCCTCAAGTGGAATTTCTGCCAAAATACAGTGAAAAATGAGTAAAGTCATGTTTGTTTTATATGCAAATTACATAATAGCAAACCATCTTTTGCTTTTGCAATTCAGTTACAGGAAATTACCTTTTGATTTGCCTGGTGGGTAGTAGCTTCACTGAGACTCTACCATACAGTTTAGAACTTAGTTACCAATACTACGACCATTTAACTAACAGACAAACTTCTAGAGCAAGCTCAGAAATGCTGTCTTTCTCTGCTGTTCTTCCTCACGTTCAAAGATGGGTCTGAATGTGGTCGCGAGACTCTTCTAAATAGATGCTTAAAAGCACAATTGTTAGAAAACAATTGTATCACCTACAAGTGTGAGAAATAAACTTCTGTTGGCTTGTTAGTTTGGGGGAGTGCAATTTTCTTAGTAATTTGAAAGTCTACACTGAAGGAATTTTGTTATTCAGAAGGGCCAAAGGGAAATGAAATAGGTAAGAGTTAAAAGCATTAATAGGTAAGCTTTTGAACTGTCTTCTTCAGAATGCCTCTCTCAAGTTTCAGCCCCTTTGGGGAAGATTTTAGCTCTCCCCACCTTCTTCCTCTGCTTTTTAAGGCTCCAGCAATGCCTGTACCAGACCGTTCATATATGTAATTATGGAGCATCTTTTTTACAACTGGATTGTGCATATTTCGTGAACGTGGAAAGTGCTTTGAGGGAGGAAAAACAATTTTTCTTCTCCCCTCCTAGGAATCTTGGTTGACTCACACCTGTAATAAAAGACAGTTTAATAGGAGAAAAGCAAACAGAAGTTTAATAGCACATATACCTCCTGAATACATGGGGGAGAGCAAGGAAAACGGAGTAACTCTGAAATCACCCAAGCCACCACCTTAAGTACCGTCTCCGATTAAAGACAAAAGAAGGTATTGTTCGTGGGTGGGAGAACCAGTTAGAAAGGTTACCAGGAAAGCACAGGGAATAGGGATATGGTTGCTCTGCAGATTTAAGTCCCAGGCCTTCTCTACTGATGAGTTTCTAAAGATTTAGTCCTTTTTTTCCCTTCAGGTACACAGAGGGAGATGTGCTCACAAATGGAGATTTCCCTCATAAATGTAAATGTCTCTTACTAAATGGTAACTTCTCCATTTTTAGAACTCCTCCTATGGCTACTGTTTCTTTAAAACAATCCTTATGTGAGAGAGGCATATTTTGGGGGTGAGAAATCTATTTTCCTTCACTGTCTTATTTAATCTTGTAGCTTTTATGTAATCTCTCATGTAGAAAATGTTGGGGTTCAGAGCTGATAGCCAAGAAAGAATTCTTGAGACGTCTTTGGTGCAAAAAAAAAAAAAAAAAGTGGTTTTATTAAAGCATGGGGACAGGATCTATGGCAGAAAGAGCTGCACTGGGGTTATAACAGGTGACTGACTATATACCTTCAAGTTGGGAGGGGGTTAGGGATAGCATAGGTCTCTAAGGTGTTTTCGAAACAAGGTTTCCAGGACTTTGAGGAGCTGGATGCTGTTAGGAAGTGGTTATTTGTTACTGTTTAGCAAAAGCTTAGTCAGGGGACCCTTCGGAATTTGCCGGAGTCCAGCTCCGGCCGGGTCCAGGGGTCCCTGAAGGATGGACGGTGTCGGCGAGGGAGGGAGTGAGAGAGCTACGAGATTCGTTCTGATCACCAGGCAGGCATCTCTGCCCTGTCGGTTTTGGTGTCTTTATTTATAGGTCAGATGTTAACATGGCATCAGGAAATGGAATTTTTACAATGGATAGCTCTCTGTGATAAGATGTTTTTGGAAAATGTACAGAAACAGGTTTTACAGAAGTCTTCTTGCAGAACTGCCCCAATTATAGTGAGGGTGAGTAACTAAGAAAATAACAGGGTGTTCACATTTTAATAACGCTAAGATCAAGTCATAGGTTTGTAGATACTCTTATCCATCCTCATCACAGCTGCCAGTGTGTCGGAGGCCGCGCCGGCTCCGACAGGTCCAGGGGTCCCTGAAGGATGGACGGTGTCGGCGAAAGAGAATGAGAGAGCCCCGAGATCCTTTCTGATCACCAGGCAGGCATCTCTGTCCTGTCGGTCTTGGTATCTTTATTTTAAGGTTCAGCAACAAGATGAAGTCATAGAAAGGAATTTCTTACAATGGAAGGCCTTGTGTGATATTAATTAACAGAATGTTCATAGTGAAAAACAGCATAACGTGCAAGTTAAATTGTATACAGATAAGCTAGGAGTTATTCTGTCTGGCCCTCAAGAAGATAAATGTTTCTGAATCGGTTTATTTGTGGAAACTAACATGGGGGCCCTAAATGTGTCCATCTTTGCACCTGGGTTTATGTTTTAGCTACTCTTATCTATCCTCATCCCAGTTGCCAGCGTAAGGGAGGGTGTTTGTGGAATGTAGGCCTTGAGGAAGGGACTGCTATGCTTCACCAATTAGCAAAGATATATGTAGTAACTTATGTTCTGCCCTGAAATAGGCTCTTTGTCTCAGGGCCAGGCTCAGTTGTAACTCTTGTGTTCTTACCCCCTTAAGTCTTGGATCTGCAAGGCCCATAGGAAGAGCCTTTTGACAATTGCCCATAGAGCTTTCATCTAAAGTCTCTTTTGTAAAGGCAGGAATATGCTTTTCCTTATGAGGTATCTGTATTCAGAATATGGGTCTGATATGGAATATTGTGAGGCCTGGTCAATACCAGCAGGCTCATTTCCAGCATGAGCCAGTAGTAGCAGAAGGAGATACTAGTCTTCATTTCTCATGGCAGAAGCTGTGCAAACATTGCCATTTCCTTCCTGTGACTGCCATCCAAAGAGGCCGGTGCAGCTCCCGGCACCAGTGTAAGAGAAGGTGTTTGTGCAATGTAGGCCTTAGGGAAGGGGCTGCTATACATCACCAGGTAGCAAAGGTATATGTGGTAACTTATGTTCTACCCTTATCTGTTCCTTCTCTCTAAGTTAGGCTCTTTGTCTCCGGGCAAGACTTGATTTTCCAGTTATATGCTTTATGGCACCGGAGAGCCAACCATACCTTTAAAGAGTTTCGCTCATTTCCAATACATAGAATAGCTTCATCGAGTGCGTTTATCTTTGTGTCTAGTTTTATGATTTCTTGAATAGCTAGGGCATGAGAGACATTTTTGGTTAGTTGATTCACATGTTGAGCTGTATGAACCTCTTGGACTAACACAATGGTAGAAACAGAATTGTACATGTAAAGGTCAGTCTTTTATGAGTAAGGGTCATTAGCCTGTTCATAGCTCAAGGGAATGTGTAGAGGGAAACAGAACCTGCTAGAGACACGATGTCTGTTCCCGTAATCGAAAGAAGAAGTTCCCGCAGTAAGTTCCTTCACAAGGTGCAGTCATCCTACCAGGGCCGGAATAAGGGGACAAGTCCTTCCCTATACTGATCAACAAGGTACCTTGGGGGGGTCGGTGCTCAAGCAGAAATAATTGAGTGGGGGTGGATATCGGTCATCATCTGATTGGCAAGGGACTGTGCAAACTTACTTTAACCTCATCAGGAGCTTTCTCGACTAGTGGGCTCAGAATGGCTCCCAGCAGGAATTATAACAGGGGGCCATAAGATTGGAGTATAATTGCCACCATGTATGTTAGCATTGGAGGTACAGAAATTTTCCAAAGGAATTTTTTAAAGTTTATTTACTTATTTTGAGGGAGAGAGAGAGACAGTGTATGTGTGTGTGCATGCACACATGTGTTGTGCCAGCAGGGGAGGAAAAGAGAGATGGAGGGACTCCCAAACAGGCTTTGTAGTGACAGCCCTTGACATGGGGCCAGATGCCACAGATCATAAGATCATGAACTGAGTTGAAACCAAGAGTCAGACGCTTAAGTGACTGACCACCCAGGTGCCTCTCCAAAGGTATGTTTATATAATTTGAAGAGGACTTACAGGATTGTGGAGTTTGGGATAATGGTAAGCTAGGAATGCCTTCTGCCCTTAGCAAAGTGTCATGATTGAGCCAGCTAAGTTCCTAGAGGAATGTCACTCTGCCTGTCTCTCAAGGACTTGTCAATGGACTGTAAGTTGTAAGGAAATTTAATTTTTCATTTGCCTTTGTTTCCCACATTACTCTCTCCATACCATACATATAAAGAGTCTTGGAGTTCAATATATGTTTATATAAATTAAACATGGGATGGATAATTAATAGATGGAAGAATGGATAGATGAATGTTTATAATCATTTCCATGTAGTAAAGAACAAAATTCAACTGAGTAAACTTGAACCTCTAATTTTCTGTATTAAACAATTCATGCATCAGACAGCATGACATCTTGTGAGTAGAGAGATGTTCCGAGGAGCTATACGTAATCGAAGCTCTTAAGGAAAGAGAGGTGGTCAAGGAAGCTCTTAGCAAAAGGAAAGAAAGGATTATTTCAAACCATGATATCTTCTTTTGAGGGGGCAAGAGAATGGTAGGGTTTTTATCGTTCACGTGACCTCGCTAATGCTAATCAAAAAATTCCAGATGAACTGTTAAAATGTCACATTCATGGGATAGGGTGAAACTAATTTAGCTTTGATTTGCTCTTGGTTGGGGCATGTGGCAAAGGAATCCATTTTGAGGCTGTTTATTTTTTAACACAGGTAAACATATTTTTTTTTTAATTTTTTTTATTTATTTCTAGGAGAGAGAGAGAGACAGCGTGAGCAGGGGAGGGTCAGAGAGAGAGGGAGTCACAGACTGAAACAGGCTCCAGGCTCTGAGCTGGCAGTCAGCACAGAGCCTGACGCAGGGCTCGAACCCACGAACCGCGAGATCATGACCTAAGCGAAAGTCGGACGCTTAACCGACTAAGCCACCCAGGCGCCCCAACATATTTTTTCTCTAAATGAAGTTATCTCCAATATGTTTTTAAAAGTCTTGGGGCACCTGGGTGGCTCAGTTGGTTAAGTGTCTGACTTCAACTCAGGTCATGATCTCAACGGTTCATGGGTTCGAGTCCTGCGTTGAGCTCTGTGCTGACAGCCAGCTCAGAGCCTGGAGCATGTTTCAGTTTCTGTGTCTCCCTCTCTCTCTGACCCTCCCCTGCTCGCTCGCTCTCTCTCTCTCTCTCTCTCTCTCTCTCTCCCTCAGAAATAAATAAAACATTAAAAAAAACTTTTTAAAAGTCTAAATATGTAGTTGCACAGAGTACAAATTTTTAAAAAGTAAAAACAGGGGCACCTGGATGGCTCAGTCGGTTGAGCTCCGACTTCAGTTCAGGTCATGATCTCGCAGTTCGTGAGTTCGAGCCCCACGTCGGGCTCTGTGCTGACAGCCAGCTCAGAGCCTGGAGCCTGTTTCAGATTCTGTGTCTCCCTCTCTGTCTGATCCTCCCCCACTTATGCTCTCTCTCTCTCTCAAAAATAAATTTTAAAAAACTTTTTAAAAAAAGTAAAAACAAAAATATACACAAGGATATTGTTTTTCCTATCATGTCACACAGCCACTTAGTTTTCCTTCCCTCTTACTGGTGAGAACTGATGTTACCGGTTTCTTCTGTTATCTTCCAGAGATATGCCATGGACATGCATGTGTATGTGCATGTGTGCATTAATACCTATCAACAAGGTATAAGAGTACTTAGTGCCTCTTACCATCAACAACACAACTATTGTTAGGGAGGAAAAATTTTCTCTACCCTTTGAGATTGTTTTGTCTGGTGTAAGAATTAAATGGACACGAGATGGTGCAATGCATGAAATAAGTGAAGGGAATTCATAGTACACTTGTCTTGATGAGCTCTGAGTCATATATGGAACTATTGAATCACTGCATTGTCCACTTGAAATTAACATAACACTGTATGTTAACTACACTGGAATTAGATAGATACATAGTAGATACATAGATACATAGACAGACATGAGATGGAGTAACCAAAAAACAAAAACAAAAACAAAAACAAAAAAACCAGGCAGTTTAATTACATTCACGTGAGGGTCCAATAATAAAAAAGAGACCTAAAGAAATTACCATGGTAGGTAGTTTTTTATGCTTTTTGGACAATGTGACAATAAATCTCTGATGAATTGACAGGGCAAAACAACAACAAGAACAACTTCTGTTTCGGAGCTTTAACTAATAAGGAATTCTAAACAGAATGTGGGCTGGGGTTGTAAATTACTGAAAGTAACAAGGTTTGTTTATACAGCCTCCTGGGCTCTAAATTCCCTGTCTCTGGTGATAAGGATGTACCTTTATGTCCTGGTACAGGGAGGATACCTTTCACACGGAAGATTCATTTCCTGCTTTCTGGAGACAAAAGGGAGTCAAAGTATTCTTGCACTGGCTGTTTCTTAAGTAACTTTTATTCAAAATAATCATTATGCCGAAGTGGCACATTTTGTGACAGCCTGCCTTTGATTCCTACATTATCTGTGATGATAGCTCCCTTCCTAAAGAACAGGTCACCTATTTAAATTATTTTAGGCAGTTGGGGGGAGACAATAAAGAAAAACTTCCTGAGTTTTCTTTTTCTTAAAAATAATCGCCCTATAATAATCCACATGCCAAAGAGACACATTTTGAGGTGGCAAATTTTGCTCCCCTGTAGTATCTTGTCCAGCTTTTTTGATCTTTGCTCATCTGATTGGTGAAAAATTCTGTCTTATTTTGCATTTACCTGAGTGAGGATGACTGTATTTTCAAATGTTTAAGCACTGTCTTTTGCTATTTTTTTCTCTGAATTCTTTTCATTTCCCTTGCATGTTTTATTCTTTCTTTAAAAAATTGCTTTATAGTCAGTAGATAGATGAGAACTAGTCTATTTATTTTTATTTATTTTTTATTTATTTTTTGGTTATTTGTTTTTAGAGAGGGAGGGTGTGAGTTGGGGTGAGAGGAGCAGAGAGGGAGAGAGAGAGAATCTGAAGCAAAATCCATTCCACTAGCACCAGAGCCCTACGTGGGATTCATATTCAGAGACCATGAGATCATGACCTGAGCCAAAACCAGGAGTCAGACACCCAACCAACGGAGCCACCCAGGCACCTGTAGTCTGTTTTGTTTTGTTTTGTTTTGTTTTAATATCAGAAGCAGTATTTTCCAACATAAACATACTAATCCATTAGATTTGGCACTATTGCTAATTGTTCGATTATTTCAAAAGATAAATTTCACTTTCAAGGAGGTCAATTGTAACGCTTTTGGTAACATGAAATATTAGGCTATGGAGGAGTATCTGAATAGTGATTCCAGAAACGGTAATGGAGAACTGTCTCTCACATCAGCAGTTTTGCACAGGCTGTTCCACTGAAAAATTCTTACTATTATTTTGCAGGATGAAATCTTCCTTATCCTGTAGATCTCAGTTTAATTGTATTTCCTCAAAGACATTTTCCTTGGTTATTAAATGTCTAACTTGAAACAGAGCAAAGAGCAATTGTATCTAAGTTAAAAAGGAGCTTATTCAGGAACATCAGAAGTATTGCAGTGTGGAATACGCAACCTACGGTGAACCCCTGGCAAGTCCAGAGACAAAGGGAAGGTCAGGTTTTACGAGGTTTCGGAGGAAATCGAGGTTTGTTTTGAACAGAAGGTCATTGGAAGGGTGCCCGAGTGGCTCAGGCCATTGCACATCTGACTCTTGGTTTTGGCTCAGCTTGGACTCTGTACTGACAACACAGAGCCTGCTTGAGATCCTCTCTCTTTCTCTCTCTGCCCCTCCCCTGCTCGCGCTCTCTGCCTTGCTCTCAAAATAAATAAAGAAACAAACAAGAAAGAAATTTGTTTAAAAAAAAAACCCGAACGAACAAACAAGAAATTCAATGGAGCAGAAAAAGAGTATGAGGTTGCGGCCGTTCCCCACTGGGGGCAGGTGAGGTTAGTGTGTTGTCGCCGGGACAGGGACAAATTTTCCTTTTTTTAAAAGCATGAGATGAAATTCCCTTGTGAAAAAAGTCCTCCCTTGGTGAAGTAATTCTTTCTCCTTCCTGGTGGTCATGCAGGCTGCAGTGAATAGTGTATTTGTAAAAGCTCTCCCTTTATGGCTTCCCGACTCCATTTTAAATAAGGTTTCCTTTATTTATTTTCACAAAATCTAGACTAGATTTGGCCTGATTCTCTATTTTAAGAATTCTATATCTTAACATCTTTGTTTATTTTTCCCAGAACATTTCTCACGTTTTGTAGTTACATAATTTTGCCATTTCCTTGCTATTCTCTGCAGTAAACTCGAAACTTCCACAAGAGCAGTGTCCATGTCTGTCTTGTTTACTGTTTTATCTCCACTACTGGATCCATGATGTGGCATTCCAGAAACATCCCCCCAATGCTTCTGGGAGGAACAAGCGCGCAGACTCATCCGAGTTCTTGTTTGTTTGTCACAAATTCAGTTGTTCCTTCAGGACCATACCAAATATATACTTCTGGTGGATCGAATTGAATTCAGTTGTGTTTTTACTTTGTGTAAGCCAACAAGTAGACGGACAGGCCTAGGGAGGAGGAGAGAGGAAGGGATAGAGAGAGTGTGAGTACATGTAAGTCAGCTCAGGAGCATGGACCCTTCAAGGAGCTTAGGGTTTTTACTCCTGCACTTATTCACCATTTGCTGTAAATCGACTTCACAGATCCATTGCGTTATTAAACCTCAGCATTGCTCTGAGGCACATGCAACCCAGAGCACTCTGAGGTTTAGAAAGAATTAGTGGATAAATACAAAGTTGGAAAACATTTATTAAAAATTATTTTAATAGGATGTTTGTTTACTTGTGAGATAGAGAGGGAAGGGGGAGAGATCAAGCAGGGGAGAAGCAGGGAGAAGAGAGGGGGACAGAGGATCTGAAGTGGGCTCTGCGTTGACAGCAGCAAGCCTGATGCAGAGCTCTGTCTCATAAACTGTGGGATCATGACCTGAGCCCAAGTAAGTTGCTTAACCAACTGAGCCACCCAGATGCCCCAGAAATAGTTTAAACCCCATTTTTCTAATGACTCTCATGGAGGTGAAACTTAAATACGATATGTGTATACATACTTCTTGGGCTTTACACTCTGTCTCGTAATTAAAATTCAGTAGAATATCTATTTCAATAGATCATATATGCCAGGAACCACCTGGATGCATTGACTTTCACTTGATAATGATCACCCTAAGGGGGATTTTATGTGCCTAGGGATTCATTGATGATAGAGTTTGAGGTATAAAATTAAATTATTTGTGACCTAACAATAACTTCAATAAATAAAATATCGAGCTTCAACATTTCTTTTTGTACATGTACTAATTTAATCTTTCATTCATTAATTACCTGCCCTGTTGACAAGGAATAAATGTAGACTTTCCTTTTGGGAGAGATTTGACTTTACTCTTTAAACCATATGTGCTTTTGGTTTTGATATTTGGTTTCTCTCCCAGGGAAAGAAGAGCATATGGGGGTTCGATGTGGCCAAAGAAACTGACTATTAAAGTCCATGTAAAATGTAATTTATCAATGGTTATTAACGCATGAATAGTGTCAGTACCTACATTTGGCTATGGAGAAAACATAGAAAGGTAGATGATTAGAATAGGGAACCTGGGAAATAGGGATTGGAAAGCAGATTATCAACAGAATCATGTATATCTTCTCTTACTTCAGTTGTCATTTGGGTATTTTTTTAAATAATTAAACACCAAAAATTGGCATATAAAATTAGCTGTATGAACTGAAAACTGAAAAACATAGAAATACTAAAGGTAGGGGTGCCTGTATGGCTCAGTCAGTTAAGCATCCAGTCTTGATTTCTGCCCAGGTCATGATCTCATGGTTTGTGAGTTCAAGCCCTGCATGGGATTCTGTGCTGACCGTGCAGAGCCTGCTTGGGATTCTCTCTCTCTCTCTCTCTCTCTCCCTGTCTCTCTGCCCCTCCAGTGTGCTCTCTCAATAAATAAATAAACAAATAAATAAATAAATAACTTTAAAAAAGAAATAGAAAAGTTAAAAGGTAACAGAAACCTTAATAGATGCAGCTTTATGTTTTGGCCATTATGGAATTAGTGCAGGGAAAGGATCAACACTTATAAGCATCTATTTGCTTTGTGGTTGAACTGTAAAAAAAATAATTTAGTAAAAAAGAGTATTTCCAAGACATTCCATGCTCATGGATTGGAAGAACAAATATTGGTAAAATGTCTGTACTTCCCAAAGTTATCTACACATTTAATATGATCCCTGTCAAAATCCCACCAGCATTTTTCACAGAGCTAGAACAATCCTAAAATTTGTATGGAACCCCAAAACAGCCCAAAGAGCCAAAACAGCCTTGAAAAAGAAAAGCAAAGTTGAAGGCATAACAACTCTGGACTTCAAGTTGTATTCCAAAGCTCTAGTAATCAAAACAGTTTCGTACTGGCGTTAAAAATAGATACACAGATCCTTAGAACAGAATAGAGAAGCCAGAAATGAATCCAGTAATTTATGGTCAATTAGTCTTTGACAGAGTAGGAAAGAATATCTAATGGGAAAAAGTCTCTTCAACAAATGGTGTTGGAAAAACTGGACAACAACATGCAAGAGATTGAAACTGGACCACTTTCTTACACCATACACAAAAATAAATTCAAAATGGATTAGAGATCTAAGTGTTAGACTCAACATTATAAAAATCCTAGAAGGTAACACATACAGTTACATCTTTGGCATTGCCCATAGCAAGACTTCTTTCTAGATATGCCTCCTGAGGCAAGGGAAACAAAAACAAAACTAAACTGTTGAAACTACATCAAAATAAAAAACTTTTGCACAGTAAAGGAAGCAATCAGCAAAACGAAAAGGCAACCTACTGCATGGGAGAAGATATTGGCACCTGACAAATCTGATAAAGGGTTAGTATCCAAAACATATGAAGAACTTATAAAATTCAACACACAAAAACCAAATAATCCTTTTTAAGAATGGGTAGAAAACATGAAGAGACATTTTTCCACAGAAGACGTCCAGGTAGCCAAGAGACACATGAAAAGATGCTCAGCACCGCTGATCATCAGAGAAATGCACATCAAAACTACAATGAGATACCATCTCACACCTGTCAAAATGGCTAAAACTGACAGCACAAGAAACAACAGGTGTTGGCAAGGATGTGGAGAAAAAGGAATCCTCTTGCACTATTGGTGGGAATGCACGCTGGTGCAGTGAGTCTGGAAAACAGTCTGGATGCCCCTCAAAATGTTAAAAATAGAACTCCACTATGATCCAACAATTGCACTACTAGTTATTTACCCAAAGAATACAAGAACACTAATTCAAAGGGACACATGCACCCTGATGTTTATAGCAGCATTATCAACAATAGCCAAGTTATGAAAAGAGCCCAAATGTCCATCAACTGATGAATGGATAAGAAAGAAAGATGTGTATGTATGTGTGTGTGTGTGTGTGTGTGTATACACACACACACACACACACACACACGATGGAATATTAGTCTTAAAAACAAATAAAATCTTGCCATTTGGAAGGACATAGATGAAGCTAAATAGTATTATGCTAAGTGAAATAAGTTAGTGAAAGGCAAATACCATATGATTTTCACTCATACAGAATTTAGGAAGCAAAGCAAATGAGCAAGGGGAAAAAAAAGAGAGAGAGGCAAACCAAGAAGCAGTCTTAACTATAGTAAAGAAACTCAAAAGTTACTAGAGGGGAGAGGAGGTGGGGAGATGAAATAGGAGATGGGGATTCAGGAGTGCACTTGTGATGAGCACCAGGTGATATATCAATGTGTTGAATCACTATATTGCACACCTAAAACTAATATTACACTGCGTGTTAACAAACTGAAGTTTAAATAAAAACTTAGAAAAAAAGGAAAACAATATTTCCCAGGGACGTCCTGGGCATAGAACTTTATTTGGGGACCCTAGCTCTTCAGTCTCCATTTCATTACCATCATCACTCTTTTACTTCAACCAAAACTATCTACCATGTCTTAATTATTTCTGGCTCTTGATTGTGGTCTTTCTAAACCAGTCCTTCTATGCTCATGTAAAACGTCTTTGATGATCTATCCTCATTGCCCTAAATTTCCTCTCCTTAGCTTCTAGGCCTACAAGGTTCTCTGTCTTTTGTTGCTTTCCTACTTTTACCTCCACGTTTTCTTTGCTTCTTGCCTGTTCTTCCATTTGAAGACAGTCTTCTTAGACCTTGAATGTTATTTCCGACTTTCTCAACCCAACAAGATTCTGATCATCTTTTGGGACCCAGACAAAATCTGATTTTCTGGGTGAAACATTTCATTAATTTTCTGAGGTAGAATTAATCTTCCTCTATTCTCTCATGCCCCTGTAGCACTTTGTATTAACCTGTACTGCAGTAGGCATGATGTTGTGTGGAAATTGTTTTTCCAAACGCTCTGCTCCTCAATCCAATTATGATACCTAAAGGGCTAAAAGTTTGTATTATTGTGTATATCCTGTGTTAGAAATGTATCAAACTTCTATAAGAGATTTTAAATGAATGATTGTGATGTATTGTTTTGTTTTTAGTAGAATTTGTTTTACAGAGTAGTTTCTGGTATGCAGGAAAACTGAGTAGAAAGTAAGTACAGAGATTTCCTATATCCCACTGCGCTAACACATGTGGACCCTCCCTGCTTATCAACATCCCCACCAGAACGCGACATCTGTTGCACTTAATGAACTTATACTGACACATCATTGCCACCCAGACTCCATAGTTTACATTAGGGGTCACTCTTAACATCTGTGATGCATTCATAATGCTGTGAAGATAATCTTTTAATTGTCCTGAAGAATACATATTGAAATTTTTGAGATGTTTTGATGCAAGATTAGAATAAATAGGCCCTAGGTTTTAAGAGTCAATGTTTTCTTTCTTTTTTTTTTTTTCCTGGGTGGACTTGAACCACAATTCTCTTTAATGGACTGTTAGATTTTCCACATCATAAAATTATTTAATATGCAATGATACTAATAACATAGACCTTGACCATAGAAGGTAAAGATTATGTGTGTGCGTGTATGTGTGTGTCTGTGTCCAACAGAGAAATCCTACAGTCATATATATTTTGTTGATGCAATCAGAAAATGAAATAAACAGATTATCTTAATTAGACTTCAGTGTCATGGGTGGGATCTGCATTTTAATGTGACAAGGGGTTGCCTGGAATTTGTTTTTGGTCTCTATTTAGTTCTCTGAAAACCTCTAATCCCTACCAAGGGTTGATACAGAAGTGAATCTTTTCTTCTTTCTCTTCTCTTTTTACTGTCAGTGGAACTTTTATAGAATCTTCGCTTGGGCTCTGGTGATGATATCTGTAGAGGAGCTTCAGTCTTCAGAGTTATTCAGACAGTATTGTAAGCT
Source organism: Hyaena hyaena (assembly GCF_003009895.1). Taxonomy (NCBI): domain Eukaryota; kingdom Metazoa; phylum Chordata; class Mammalia; order Carnivora; family Hyaenidae; genus Hyaena; species Hyaena hyaena. The sequence continues at coordinate 533,538 of NW_024081101.1, read as the reverse complement.
ACTTTCTGCCTTGGCACGGCAAATCCCTGAGTGACAGGAAACACTGGGAGTCCTTCTTAGTGGCACATGACAAAGGTAGATGTCTCTAGCAGTCCGGCAAAGCCAGGCTGCCTTTCTGGAAGTGAGAATTTATTCAGCAAATCGAAGTGGAAACCAGATAATCCAACAGACAAAATCCATATAACAAGGATCATCCACCAAATTTTTATATTCTCAAGGGTGAGCATAACCAGAAGATGCAATTTACCTTCATTTATTTTTCCTCCAGGACTGATAATACAGGGTTACTGAGAAATAGGGTAAGAAGAGGAGGTTTTGGAATTCAGTTTGCCTTGCTGACTAGCAGTTAAAAAAGCATGGCTTTAGGAAAGGTTCTCCTTTGATTTTCTATGTTTAATAGTGTTTTGTGTTTGTGCATTTATGTGTAATGCATGGTAAAGGTGGTTGCAGAATATCTAAGGTACATGGTAAACAGACAAACATGTGTCTTTAACTGCCACTGAAATACTTGCTAAATTGTCTTTCTAAATGCTTATGAAAAAAATAAAGACGCCATGTACTCACAAGCTCTGCTTGAAAATAGATAAAAATATTTCACTTTTTAAAACTTATAGCTAATAATATCTTCAACACAAATCACCACTAACTTCGGATCTTAATTTTTTAAAAGAAGTTTAATAAGGAATATAAAACAATGTTACCCAGAGAGACAAAATATTGACATTTGAAATATATATTTTTTTACTCATTTATGGTGTCAGCTTCTGTCACAGACAAAGTAAAGTTAATGAAGTTTAATGGGATATATGGTTTGTTAGTATATGTGCTGTGGAAGCAAACACCGGATATATGGTTGGTTACATTAGCTAGAATTGTGTTTAATTTATTTATTCACTCTCTCCTGGACTTGGGAATCAAGTAGGAAATTAGGAAATTGTGTATATTACTTTTGTTTATCATTCTCTTTGCAATATCACACCTGACTCCATTTAGAATGGGTAATATTTCTAGCTGCCTTTCCTCAGAGAATAACATCTGCTCAAATGAATTTCAGCATTTTAATTGTGTTAATAGGAATAATTTGAAAATGTAGTTCAAAGCTCAACATATTCCCTTTCAGAGAGAATAAGGAGAGTGATTGTTGACTCTGAGTGATAGTCTCCCAATGTAAGAAGAGTCGTTTATCTTTGTAATATTTCATTTCATACGGGCACCCTAAAAGAGGCAAAATATACTTTTCCTCTATTAATATTAGAAGCAGAAGTAAGTAGTTTTATTACTGTTATTAGAAAGACTATGTTAATATTGATATGATGCTTCACAGTTTATGAATCGTTTTTATGTTTTTTAATTTACTTGATCATAATAGCTACCTCCACCTCTCAGAATAGGCCAAGCAAAAGAGGGTGAAGAAAACAATGTCAGAGGCACATGGAGTTTAAGAATTCATGGCATTTGAATGTGTTCCTTTACATACTTGTTTAATGTCTCCAGTGGGTACATCAATACTGACTTCATGAAGCAATGGGAAGGATGAAGTGAGTAAACTCTTTGTAAAGCCCTAGCACAGTGTAGATACTCAATACCCACAATTCCCTTTCCCTTTTTAAATTTATTAACTAAAGAGAAGGGACTTCACTGGTGGTATTAAGGAGGAGGGGGTAATTTCACCTTCTCTTCATGTTGATCAGCCCCCACACCAAGCCATCTAAAGCCAACAAACAGTCTGTGAAAATAGAGAAACCTAAATTCAAGGCAAGTGCTGTTTTCTTCTTCCCCTTTCTCCTCAGAGCCAGGGCTCACGATAGGCTCAGGGAAGTGAATTTGCCTCTGGTGAAAATTAAAAAGGGAATCTAAAAATTTAGTAGTTAAGATAAATAACATCTTAGTCGATGTTTTAAAAATCAAAATCAGGGGCACCTGGGTGGCTTGGTTGGTTAAGTGCCGACTTCAGTTCAGGTCATGATTTCACAGTGCATGAGTTCCAGCCCCGCTTAGGGCTCTGTACTGAGCGCTCACAGCCTGGAACCTGCTTCGGATTCTGTGTCTCCCTCTCTCTCTGCCTCTCCCTTGCTTGCTCACTCTCTCTCTCTCAAAATAAATAAACATAATTTAAAAAAAAAATCAAAATCAGTGCCAAACAATTCATGATGGGCAAAATTATAGCATGTTAAAAAATACAGACCCTGACCCTGTACCCTGACTTGCCTCCCCCTTACCTCCTACTGAGCACTCAACTCCAGGGCTGGAACACAAGGTGCTCCTCTCTTATTCGAGCCTCTGGTGTCCCCCAACTGGGAATAATAAACGTGTCCTGAATCTATCATCCCTGGTTTAAAAAATATATATTTTATCAGATATATATGGCTCAACAGTATTTTTCTGAATTTTAGTGTGGGAATTAAAAGTGTGGAGTTCTATAGTCTGGATTTGAGTTCTATCACTACTAATTACTGGATATCTGATCTTGGGCAAGTTTATGCATTCTCTGAACCTCAGTTTTCTCACCCATAAAATGGGAATAATAGCCATAGGGCTATTGTGAAAATATTTGATTGATGCATGGTACTTAACAATTTGTGTTTGGCTTTATATTTGGATGTGATTAAAAGGATATTTGAGACTTGGCCTTTTTCATGCAAATTCATATCCCTGAATTTTACCTTGTTGGCTTTGTATAGAAGCAGTTCCCCTGTCTGCAGTATTGTAGAAGCAATTTAATTACTCATTCTCCTGCCAGATGGTTCTGGGGCTCCTTGAAGATTTGTTTGTTTATTTTATTATTTGGAACAGTACTGTTATGAACATTCTTGTCCATGTTTCCTGGTGCAAATACCACTCAGTTTTCCATGCCACAACGGATACCTCAAGGTGTTCCCCTGTGATGCAAAGAAACCCAAAGCTTATACACATCCCTTCCAATACCTGGCTCTTAGCCACAACTGTTACTGATTACCATGAAGGCCCAGTTGCTGCACTGGTCTCTCTTGAATCCTTTTTCATAAGCCTCTTAGTACATTTGCTCCCAGAATCTGATCTGTACTCAGCTGACTCCTTTTTTTTCTTCCCCCTAGGACTTCACTGCTTGTTTTAAAGTCTTTCCGCTTTGAATCCTTACCTGTTCACCTGATGTTAGTTGCATCTCTCATTATCTCTTACCTGAGGACCCAGTGTTTGACTTTGCTCACTGAGGGCAAATACCCTCATATTCTGTTGTCTGTGTTCATTTTGATACTGACTCTTGATAGGGCTTTGTACACCCTTTTTGGAAGAAAAAACATCTTTTGGTTGTAGTTTGCGATAGTCTGAGTTTAGATTTCTTTAAAAGCCAAGTTTGAGACCAGGACCAGAGACCTAGCCATTCATTTGGTAGCTGAAGCAAAAGTGGGCAAGCAGGCAAGATAGGAAATAAGGAACAAGAAATATTGAGTGAGTGATTGAGGTGGCTACTGTGGTGCAAAACTTTTGCTTAATGCAACGGAGACCTCTGAGGAATGCTATGCAACTCCCTGAGTGTTGTCCCTCTGAAGGACTCGAGGCTTGGGACTTCATCTGTGGTTTCGATGTCTCTTGACTGATGGCTACTCAGAAGCATCAGGTCCTTTGCTGTCTGGAGGCTGAGTGAGTTAGCATGACAGTGGAGAAGCCTTGAGGTAGAAACACCGAAAAATTCGGTGGGTGCTTGACCTGACCAGCCTTTAGTTTGTCTGGGGACTGTCCCTCACAGTCCTGGTCAGAGTAGGCCAAAAGAATGGGGCACCTAGCATCTGCTACGCTGTTCAAACTGAGTTTCCCAACTCTCTGGTGCCATGATCTTCTTTGACAATATCTCCCAGGAAGATACAATGCAGCTTTGGCCCATTCCTGTGTAATCCCAGGATCACGTAGTTTACAGTTGTTCTCTTTTATGTTGGGGGTGTTCTTGTAGTATTTGAAAGCCCTATAGCCTGTTTTCCATGATATACACAATGTTTAAATCGTTCAAGTTCATTTTAAATTCACAGTTTGACGTCATTCACATTCATACTTTAGAAAGGAATGATTTTGAAATCCCTTTCTGTATTCCCGAGACAAATATTAACTGTAATAGTGCCTTCAGCAGGAAGACTGTTGCCTCAAAGTTGCAAAGTGACTGACAGTGATATATAAAGCTAGAAGCTTCAAGGAAAATGTTACCAGAGGTCACTTTTAAACTAGAGGAACGATCATTTTTCATGATAAGCTACCCCTCTCCCCTCCCCAGTGAGGCCTATGGTTAGCTATAATTATTAAACTCCTGTCTATTCAGTGCAAAGAACTACAGGCTGAAGGGAAGAATTTCCAGAGAAAACAGCCACTTTCGTCTTAGCTGATAGTTGCTATATTAACTTGTCAATCATTCAGACATATGTGTCTTTTAAAAATATTTTTTTACATAGGGATAAAAGAATATTTATAAAGTGTATGGTTTCGATAATAAAAGTAAACAACCTAAAAGTTTTGAATATATTCTCAGTAATTTGAAGCCCCACTATGTACTCCTTCCCAATTCCATCACTTCTTCCACTATTGATGAGCTTTTGGGGGTGGCACTGGGGTTTGTGGGGTCCAACACTGATGGCCAACAAAGAGTTCTTGAATTCATCATTGGTGCAAAAACTTGATTTTTTTGAAGCACGGGGACAGGACCCACGGGCAGAAAGAGCCTCCTGGGGACCATGAGGAGACAACCAGTTTTATTCTATGGATTTGGGAGAAGTCAAGTCCCAGGAAAGTTTCCAGTGAGATTTTCATATGCTAAAGACTCCCAGGATAGTGGAGGCCTAGCTGGTGTCAAGCTAAGGTGGTTTTCCCTCTAGCAAAACATTAGCATTAAGACAGTAGGAAGTTCCTAGAGAAACATTTTACTCTGCCTGCCTCAAGTATTTGTCACTGGGCTGCAAGATCTAAGGAAATTTAGTTCTATCTGCCATTTCCTTCTGCCTTTGTTTCCCACATCACTATGGAGGGGTGATGGAGACTTTTGGGTCCCTCCAGACTATGATCTCTATCAGTTAGCCATTTGCTTTTTCCCCTTTTCTTTGTTCTTGGGCAGCCAGGAGAGCCAGAGGAATATCACATATATCTCACCTGGCGGTGTGGGGTGGTGATGGTGGCGTTTGAGGCTTGTCAGCTTGCCTGATGCTCCCTCATCACTATCACCAGAGATAATCACTCTCCTGAATTTTGCTTTTACAGCCATGCCATATATGCGTGTAATCCTAAATAATAAATTTTGTTCTGCATGCTTTTGAACTTCATATAATTGAAATCATATTGCATCTAGTCTTGTGTGACTGCTCTCTCCAATCAGCTTTATGCTGCTGAGATTCATCCATGTCAGTGAATATAGCTGTAGTTCATTTATTTTCACTGTCCTATTCCATCATAGGAACAAGCCACAGTGTATTTCTACATTCTGCTATTGACGGCTATTTGGATTGTTTCCAGTTTTATCTCTTTTCCCACTGTAACAGCGCACCTTATATACACTGGGGAGTGGGATTGTGGGCCTGTAGGGTTCGAGTATGTGGCTTCAAGTATACTACTTGCCTCCTTTCCACGCTACCATTGGGACCTTGATGCTTGTGAGCTCTGAGGTCCGGGCTTCCACGTCACCTGGCTCTGGTGCCTTCTGGCTGATGGTGGCGGATTCAAGAGTCAGAGAAGACCCCTGGGTGCTTTTCTCCCTCCCGTTGTGTCTCAGACAGCGTGTGCGGCAGCAGCTGCCTATAGTATGAGATTGTAGCTCCACTCAAATCAGCCCACAGCGGCTCCATCTTCCACTGAAAGAACTCATGACCTTTTCAAGGAAGAAATAATATTTTCCTTCCAGTTTTCCAGTTTCCTGGCTCAGAGCCTCCCACCCCGCCCTAAAAAATTAAGAAGAACTAAGAAATTAACAGGAGAAAAAAAAGCAAGTTTGAGAACACATCTCCCTCCTGTAAACATGGGAGTGACCCAGGAAAGCTGAGTAACTCCCTGAAATAGCACAAGTCATCTTTTTAAATACCATCTCCAGCTAAAGACAAAAGAAGGTGTTGTGGAAAGGGAGAGGCCAATTGTGGGAGGTTTCAGGCAAAGTCTGGTAATCAAGAGTAACACTGTTATGCAGATTTAGGTTACCTTCTTCACTGGTGAATGTTTCTAAGAATTTAGAGTCATCTTTCTTTTCCAGTTACAGAGAGGGAGACAGCCTTACAAATGGAGATTTCCCTTATACATGTAAATTTCTCTTATAAAAGACTACCTTCTCTTCAGCTTTCAAGGTCACAATTTAGTTTGGGGGGGCACCTGGGTGGTTCAGTCAGTTGAGCTTCAGACTCTTGATTTCAGCTCAAATCGTGATCTCACAGTTTGTGGGATAGAGGCCTGCGCCTGGCTAAAATTCTCTCTCTTTCCCTGTGCTCCTCTCTCCCACACGCACTTCCTGCTCTCTCTCAATTTTTAAAAAATGTTTATTTATTTTCTGAGCGGGGGAGAGGTAGAGGTAGGAGCAGACAGAGGGAGACCCGGAATCTGAAACAGGCTCCAGGTTCTGGGCTGTCAGCACAGAGCACGACGCGGAGCCTGAATTTAGGAACTGTGAGATCATGACCTCAGTCCAAGTCAGATGCTTCCCTCCTGAGCCACCCAGGCATCCCTCATTTTTTTTTTTTTTAATTTAGTTTTTGGCTACTATGTTGGACACAAAATTAGTTTTCACAGTGGTTTTAATTTTCATTTCACTAATTAAAAATGAAGTTGAACATTTTTTTCATTGTTTCATTTGCCCGTTTCGAATGCATACAGTGAATTGCTCAATATAAAATAAAACTTTAATAAAATTTAGTTTCAGATTTTTTGCACACTACTTTCTTTGATTTAGGGTAGTACAAAATGTGTCTCAATTTTTCTATTTTATTTGTTCATTTAATTTAACACATATAAGTTCTACTGTATACCAGGAACAGTTCTGTGTTTAACTAAGAAATTGCAGTATGCTATAGAAATAGGATAAATCAAAAGCCCAAGGTTTTGAAAATGGATTAGCATTAAGACACTTTATCACGTTTACTAGGTTTACTACCTTCTCAACTCCCCCGCCCCCAGCCATCATCATTCCTAAGATCAAATATCGTGGTGTCATTATTACTATGTGGATTGTCTCTAAAACTGAAGGTCGAGTTCATCCATTTTGCAGGTACCATATAGAGCTTTATGTATCAATAGATTTTTGTTATCAAGGCTCTAAAAAATTTTGGATTATAGACAATTACAGACCGTTGCTGACTATTTAATGCCTTGAGAAGTATGATCTAATAACAACAATATTAAAAACATTTAAGATGTAAAATAATTCCTAACATGCCCCACTTTAAAACATTAGAGGAGTGAAGATGGCTTTTCCTCCACAATCTGTTAGTGAAGAATACAAACAGAGCTAAAGATGCTTTGTGTGGGTATTGCAGGGTCTCTTGCCTGGGATGCAGGCCTTGGCTGATCACTGTTAATCCTAACACTAACAATTTAACCCTAAAAACATGACTTTGTGGAGGGAGAAAGAAAATTTCTTGAGAGAAACCAATGTCATGTTTTATTTTACCAGTATTCTTTTATTCAAGGGACTCTTAGTTCTCTGGAAAAACGATTTATCCCGAGTGACACTTAATCTAGCTTGGTTGAGCTTAGATTTTAATGTGCTTCTTGTGTGTGTGCATATGTGTTATGGATGGAAATTGTTTTCTTTACTTTTCTTGGTTCTTTGGATAGTTTAATAATCAAATTAACGTAGGACAGATTACCAGGAGAAAAACAAATTCAGTTTCTTACTGGTGTGTGTAGTGCTTTTCTTATTGCATACATAGCATAAAGTTTGTGGTCACATTGCTATAGAAACTACATGAGTTAAGTATTTTTTTTTTTTAATGTTTATTTTTGAGAGAAAGAGAGAGAGCAGGGAAGGAGCAGAGAGGGAAGGAGACACAGAATTGGAAGTAGATTCCAGGCTCTGCGCTGTCAGCACAAAGCCTGATGGTAGGGCTTGAACTCAAGAACTGTGAGATTATGACCTGAGCTGAAATTGGACACTTAACCAACTGAGCCACCCAGGTGCCCCTGGTTAAGTATGTTAGAGGGGAACATGGCAACAAGAAACTAAGCTGAAACGTGATAGAAAGTATCTGTCATCCTACAAAAACTTAACTCTCTACTGTTACATGGGAAAATGTTTCCCGTTGTCCCCATAGAAATGACACCTAGGTGGTGAGCTTACCCATGGAATGACCACATATTATTCATGTTGTGGTTTCCTTAATACATACTGAATTCGTATTATGTTAAATTCCCTGGAACTTGACCAGAATGTTGATTGTCTAGTAGAATTTCTTGTAAGAAGTTCTTACAGCAATAAACAGTTCTTTAGGGCAAAAAAATGTATCTACATATGCTGATGCCATTTTTTCGTTATAGATGGGGCCCTCCTTTTCTGTGCATATAGGCAAGAACGTAAAATAATTTTTTTGAAGTCATCAGAACCCTACTTGGAATAAAAACAGAACAGTTAGATGGTACCAGGGTCACCTTAAATCAACTAACCAAACTCCCAATCAAAATAAGATTTCAGATGTAATTAACCCATTAACCTAAGGAGATGCAAAAACATCTGTAGCCAAAAATTTTCTAAGTGCTTTCTTGACTCATGTAGCAAATATCAACCTGATACTTTTTATAGTTGATTCACATACCATTATAATACATCCTAAATTTGCAGATGTTATCTAACTAGCATAGATTCATGTAATTGGCATGACACGGAATTTTTTAAACATCACCTATCTCAGGAACCCTATTCATGTGAGTCTGGAAGATTTTTTGGTGATGTTTGAGCTCTTACTCTCAGCGACTCAGATGTCAAAGTATTTTTAGAATGAGTCTGCAAGGTATCATTATTTTGTAATTATAATCTTGTTGATTGACAGCAAATGTGTTCCATGACAATGTTGCCTTATTGAAGTGATCCTGGTTAGTGCTGGAGACAGACTGCTTAGATCTAAACTCAAGAGGGGAAAAAAGAACAAAAAAAAGTGATTTTAAATTCACTAACATAAAGATATAAGATCTTTCATAAAATGTTAAAAGATTGTTTTTGCTCCCAGACTTTTAACACTACCATTGTACCTTCCACCTGTTCAGAAACGTGATTACTGACAGGTTAAAACCTGTTGTGCAAAAGCTGCTGTTAAAAGTCATTTCCGTGCTGTTTATTGAAATCACAGTATTATATTTTCAGAAGGAGAGAGAAGCTAGAGAGGATACAGTCCATATGATGGCCGATATTTCCCATGAGAAAGAGAGTACACAACTGTACTCTGCTGCATGGTATAAAAGGAGATTAAAATAGGGGAAATTGTAATAGTATTGATGATAATATTAACATCATTAAATAAAATAAACTAGGCCATGTTGTAACTTAACGGAAAGCTTCATTATGGATTACAACTAACATTTTAAATTGTTAGCATGTTTAGTCTTGCAAAATCATGGGTGATTTATAACCACAGAACTATCTTTCTCTTCTCAGAAACTTAACAACAACTTAATATCAAATTCTAAGACGTAGAGAGGACTTTGGGCCAAGGCAAGGCAAGAAGGATGTAAAGAGATATCGAATGTATAGATAGCTGAGCTACGAGACTCTCTGAGTAGGCATCTGAGTTGAGGCCTAACAATATTTATTTACAACCAGTATGACTGAATGAGGGGTTCACCAATTCTTAGAATGATTTTTTGAAGCCTAGGTTTATTTTTCTAATCTCAGAAAATTCAAATGAAGCTACATGGTGTTGAAAATGTCAGGTCTCTGAAGGGTGTGCATTAATAAGTATTCAAAAATGTTTTGTCATTTAAATATTATTATGTTAATTTTTGCATAATTGGATTCTTCTTAGGTGTTTGAAAACTTTCTCTACTAGGCTAAACATTCCCTCAGTGATCTTGTTAAACAATCCCTTTATGTTCAGCTATCTTTGTCTGAATTATAACCAATGTATGCTGTCCATTTTTTTTGAAAAAATTTAAAAAAAGACTTTACCGGAATTATGATTTGGAAAGAGAAAAGTTACAGCAAAGTTTGATTAATTCACCCTCATTAATGAGTAATTGAAATAAACACTTGGATTTCTCATGTCCTCATAGAGTTGTAAGAAGAAGAGGCACAATATTTGGTACAATTTCTAGTGGACATAAGGGGAAGGAGATTATGAAAAAATTAGAAGACATGATTATAAATATGTAGTCATGATCTGACACAAACTCAAGATGACAAGTTTTCTGAAAATCAAACCAATTCCATATGAGACCTCACATTGGCAAAGCAGTTACATAAATGTCACCAAAGTTTTTCAAATTAAAATCTAAAGTGAAGCATTTCGAAGTAATTTTGCAAATAAGAGTTTACTCAAGATGTTTCACAAAATGAATGGAATATCACAGTGAGGAAATTATTCCAGTAATGGTAAAGTTAAGTGAAACTTTCATTATAAGGTCCAATAATACTCAGTAGGGTACTTGCTCATGAATTTAAACTAGAATGTTTTTATTCCAAAGTTTAGAGGACATCACAGTCATTCAGGAAATGCATGGAGTAAGTGATTTTTTTTTTAACCTTCCAGATCAGTGCCTTAGTTTCTTTTACATATATGTAAAATAACCAAATCCATATCCTGTGTGTATCATGCCATTCTGATAAATTGTTCTGGATCGTAATATTTATATAAAATTTGTTTTGCTTGGCAGTCTGATTTGGCTTAACATACAGATTAATATGGTCCCTCTGAACTTCTTTGTGGCATTGTCATCTCCTTCCTGGAGTAACAAAATAGCAACCGAACTGGTTTCCCTCATCCACTCTTGCCCCCCTTCTGTCATCCTAATTGCAGCCCTCACAGCAACCTTTAAAAAAGGTCAATTAAATCATCTCACCTCTTCATTAAAACTCTTCTCATTCTACCAAGAGTAAATTCCAAATCTTTTACCTTGACCTGTATAACTGAACCTTGTTTCCCTCTCAGTTTCAACTCAGCTTTGTTCTTGTAGCTTCAGACAAGCCAGCTCCCTCTCAGCTCTCGAATGTAATAAACTGTTGATCCCCTTGTTATCTACTTATTTTTAATTTTCTCTGGCTAGAATGTTCTTTTCTGGTCTTCTGCTTCCTGAGCAATCAGACATTCATTCACCTACTCATTTGTTCATTTGTCCTGTTAGTTTACTCAACAATACAGTGATTCTCAATTAGAGGCAAATTTGCACTCTCCCACCCCCACCCCGCCCCCAGGGACCTATGGCAAATTCTGGAGACATTTGTAATTGTCACACTTGAGGATGGTGGAATAGCACCACTGGCATCTCCTGAATAGAGAAGTAAGATGCTAATCTTACTAAAATGTGTAAGAGAGCCCATCATGACAATGAATTAACTGGAAGAAAATATCCAGAATACCAACACTGGGAATTTCTTCAAATAATTTGACCCGTCTAGTTGCCTGTGGTGGTAAACCAGAGGAATATGGCAGAACATTTAATAAGCTAATACATTAGAGGAAAGACAGTCAATAAACTGATTAACGAACAACTGAATATATCCTTTAAATCATGCTGAGTGCTCTTAAGGTAGAGCGAACAAGAGTATCTAGTGAAATTTACTTTAGAGCAGGTGGTGTCAGAGAAGGTGGTGTTTATGTTAAGACCAGAGGAATGAAAAACACAGCTATGGCTTATAGTAAATATTTATTGAATATCAACGGTAAAAAGTGTTATTTTTCTTAATCATGTTGCTTTATTGTAACTGAGGGAACTTCAAATTATTTTTTAGAATCTCCATTTCTGTAAAATTATCTGAAAAAAATATGTATAGGGCTCCTAACTTGGTTGGAAAGCACAATATTGTATCTCTAATCAGTAACACAAGTTTTCATTCTTTAGCAAGGTAACAGAATATTATAGTACTTTTACATATTTATTTTAAACAATTTCAACTCATATTGTTTCTCTGTAGAAGGTCCCCTTCTTCTAGTTGAGGAATGTTGTCAGGAATAAGTAAGTACATTAAATAACAGCATACAGGTGACATAATTTTAAACCTGGCAAAAGAATGGGGCTTCTTTCTTATCTTTTTCGTACTTTTTGAAGAGCATGACCAGCAATACATGATGCCTAATCATTTGAATTATACATGTTCAATAAATACTAAGAAAGAACTGTTTTAACTGTCAACTGCCACTAAAACGTTAATGTCTATCCACTCAGTATCTGTAATCTTACTCTGTACTCTGCACAGAACCTTTTTGACATTCCCATTTGACTGTCCCACAAAAACAAAAACCAAAAACCTAGGAGTGTGGTCTTGAAAATGTATTTTTTTTAAATAAGTTTATTATTTAAATTTGAGACAGGAAGAGAGCAACAGAGAGTTAGAGCCGAGAGAGAGAGAGAGAGAGAGAGAGAGAGAGAGAGGGGGGGGGGGGGGAACTGACAGGCTGACAGGGTGGGGCCTGACATGGGACTTGTTCCCACAACCTGCAAGATCATGATCTGAGCCGAAAGAATTGGACGCTTAACCAACTGTGTCACCCGGGCACCTTGACAATGTCTGCTGCTTCTTTTTTTTTTTTTTAATTATTTTAATTTTTTTTTTATATTTGAGAGACAGACAGAGACAGAGCAGGAGCAGGGGAGGGGGAGATAGACGAAGACAGAATCTGAAGCAGGCTCCAGGCTCCAAGATGTCAGCACGGAGCCTGACGAGCTTCCAACTCATGAGCAATTCCAACCTACTGAGCCCCCCAGGCACCTCACAGTGTCCACTTTTTTTTCCTTTCATAGTTTATTGTCAAGTTGGTTTCCATATAAGACCCAGTGCTCATCCCCACAAGTGCCCTCCTCCATGCCCATCACCCCCCTTCCCCTCTCCCTCACCCCCATCAGGGCTCAGTTTGTTCTCAGCGTTCAAGAGTCTCTCATGGTTTGCCTCCCTCCCTCTCCCCAACTATTTTTCCCCTTCTTCTCCCCCATGGTCCTCCATTAAGTTCCTCCTAATCCTCCTATAAGTGAACGTTTCTTGACCTGAGTGCTTGTTAAATAGGGGCATTATATCTGTGAAAATTCATTGAGCTGTGCATTTATGACTTGTATAATTTTCCCTGTATATGTCATGTTTCAATAACAAGATTTCATAGATGTGCTAGAACTTAGGCTACATCTTTTTCTCTTACTCATCCAACACATCTAATGGGACAGCAAAAAGCCATAATGGCTGCTTTTTAGTGCACCTTATATCTTTGATATTGTGATCACTGTTTACCCCATCTGCTGCTCAAAAATTTCTATGGTTCATGTATTATTATTAGTAGTATTTCCATTTTACAGGTGAAAAAGAAGAAACTTAGGCTAAATTACTTGTTTAAGATCACACAGCAATAAAACGGCAGAAGTAGAATTTGAATCTGAACCAGTATTTGCAATCACCATAGTATCTTCCCTCTCATATGTTTCATCCCCATAAAAACAATATTCCACTTCTTACCCATCTATCCTACTTGTCTTTAGTTAAGGTCTTGAGATCTTTGTTCCTATAGTATAATGATACTATTTTAAGAAGTCTTGTATACTTTCATCTACGCTAAATTCATTTTAAATACTGCTAGAGTTAGTGGTCTTTCTAGAATGTAAAACTCTTTATGTATTTTAGTTAAAATCTGTTCATTCAGGGGCGCCTGGGTGGCTTAGTCGGTTAAGGTCATGATCTCGCGTTTCTGTGGGTTCGAGCCCTGCGTCGGGCTCTGTGCTGACTGCCAGCTCAGAGCCTGGAGCCTGTTTCAGTCTGTGACTCCCTCTCTCTCTGACCCTCCCCTGCTCACGCCGTCTCTCTCTCTCTCCTAGAAATAAATAAAAATATTAAAAAAAAAAAATCTGTTCATTCAGCCATTCGCAACCTTGGCTACATGTTGGAATCATAAGCTCCCAATCAAGATCAATTAAATCACAATCTCTGAAGGGGGGGCGGGGCTAGTAGTGAGCATTTTTAAAAAGCTCCCTGGGGGAACTCTAATGTGCAGCCAGGCCTGAGAACCATTGTGTTAGGTTAGTGTTGCTCTTCAGTTTTCATGCTAAAAACAAACTCCTTATCAGTGCACATAAGGCTCTTCATTATCTGGTCTCTGCCTCCCTATCTCATACTTCCTCTGCTGTCACTCTCTTCTTCCTCTACTTAATCTCTCACCTTCAGCAGTACATACTTTACTTTTATTATACAAAATCTCAGTTTTCTCTCTGATGTCTTTTTTTTTTTTTTTTTTTTAATATCTTGCCTTTAAACAGACCAGTCCTCCTTCCTGAATGTTCTTCTCTTGGCTCTCAATTTAATTGAATTTTTGTGTCTCTTGCGAACAGCAGGTCTGATATCACCTTCTCTGGGGACATCACTCTAACTTATATTTGATTAGTTGTTTACCTATTCATTATTGATTTATTTTTTATTTTATGAGTTAATACATCCAGGTGGCAAAGAATGCATAAAGTATAAGTGGATATATATTAATAAGTCTTGCGGACACTGCAGTTCCCCAATTGTCTCCCAGAGACAATATTTCTAGATTTTTAATTTATCATTATAGAAGTATATAGTATACTTATACAAACATACATGTGTACATATATGTGTGTATATGCTTTTCTTCACATGGGTACATGTTATACACATTCTTTTGGTCCTTGCTTTTTTATGTAACAGTATAGCTTATAATTTCTTATCATAACATAAAGAATTTTATCAGTCTGTTTAATATTTTCATAGCATTCTGTAATTTGTATACACAGTAATTTATTCAGCTAGATCCCAACTTATAGCATTTAGGTTGTTTCCTATTTTTGTTTTTACAAAGGATACTTAAGTATAAAAAATTGCAGTTCAGAGGATTTTATTTCTTTGTTTTAGTAACACAATTTTTTAATGTTTATTTTTTGAGAGAAAGAGAACAAGAGCACTGGGGCAGGGAGAGGCAGAGAGAGAGGGAAAGCGAGGAACAGAAGTAAGTTCTGTGCTGACAGCACAGAGCCAGACACAGGGCTCTAAATCACAAGCCATGAGATCATGACCCGAGGCGAAGTCGGACACTTAACCACCTGAGCCACACAAGTGCCCTGTAACTCAATTCTTCAAATGTATTAGTTATGCCAGAGACTATATACATTTTAAAATTTGGTAGAATGCTCTATATTTCTCTCAAAACTATCAGGGCCATTTATTTGTCCTTGGAACACAATCACTTTATTGGTAGCTCTCTGTACTTACTACAAGAGTAGAAATGGTCATTTTAGACTACAGACATTTCATTCATTCAGTCATTGACTCGGATTCCTCATTGCTTTCAAAATGATTTTATGAGAGTTTATATAAGTACTGTGCCCTAGGCCCTAGAGGTGGATTTATTGTATAATGCAAATTGTGTTTCTAACTCAAAGAGCAGGTTGTGTAGTGAGGGAGAGAGAAAGTAAAGAGGCAGGTACAATACCAGGTTGAGGGCTACAGTGGAGGTGATGGAGCAGGGGCAGCTAGTCCCATCATGGAGTATTAGGATGGTACCTATAAGAAGTTTTTTCTAGGGGCGCCTGGGTGGCTCAGTCGGTTAAGCGTCTGACTTTGGCTCAGGTCATGATCTCACGGTTCGTGGGTTCGAGCCCCGCGTTGGGCTCTGTGCTGACAGCTGCGAGCCTGGAGCCTGCTTCAGATTCTGTGTCTCCGTGTCTCTCTCCCCCTCCCCCACTCATGCTCTGGCTCTCTCTGTCTCAAAAATAAATAAAACATTAAAAAAAAAAAAAGAAGTGTTTTCTAAATTTATAAGAGTTGGGACACCTGGGTGACTCAGTCAAGTGTCTTGAGTTTGACTCAGGTCATGATATTTGCAATGGATTTTATTTGAAAATGGATTCTATGTTAGCAAAGAAAATTCACAAGGTGTGTGTATGAGTGTATGTATGTGTGTATCTGAAGATTGCTAAGCAGGAATTTATTTTGGTTATGGTTCTTTATTTTCCTATTACATTTTTGAGGTTTGTATGGTACCTATTATTGTCCTATAAATTATTACCTCATATACTGTTACAAAAATTGGTACAAGGAGTTGTCTGAATACAGTAATATATGTCCTTAAAAACAAAATATTCATACGTTGTCATTTAATACCAAAAAGCTTACCTATACTGTTTTTTTTTAAATTTATTTTAATTCTACTTAGTTAACATAAATTCTGATATTAGTTTCAGGTGTACAATATGGTGATTCACCAATTCCATACATCACCCATTGCTCATCACGAGTGTACTACTTAATCCCCATCACCTTTGTAACCTATCGCCCCACCTACCTCCCCTTTGGTAGCCATCAGTTTGTCCTCTATGGTTAATAATCTGTTTCTTGGTTTGTGTCTCTCTCTCTTTTTCCTTTGCTCATTTTGCTTCTTATATTACACATATGAGTGAAATAGTATTGTATTTGTCTTTCTTTGCTTCACCTATTTCACTTAGCATTATACTCTTCCATTCATGTTGTTGCAAATAGCAAGATTTCTTTCTCTTTTTATGGCTGAATAATAGTCCGTTGTATATATACTTTTCTTTCATGAGGCCAAAGATTCAGAGTTGAATAACTGCTTATAATTTATTAGAAAATATAAAATAGATAAAGTTAGATGATACTGTAAATATCTCAGTCGCCCTCCATTCTTGATCCCTTTTCTGTATTCATGTTCTCACCTTCTATACTGATCTTCAAGCGCATTTTTCGATATAATTATAACTTTAGCATTTCCATAGTATCATCCTCAGTGGTACCAAGAGGTATTGGGGAGCCTCAGGGTGCTCAACTGCCACTAGCAGAGAATAATCTTCATGCCAAAGTGTCCCATTTTGGGCTGGCCTGCCCTTGGGCCCTACAGTATCAATTTTAAGAATTAGATGTTAATCTATTATTTAATTCCATCTTAATTCCATTAAAATATATAGTAAGATTTATCCTTTCATAAAAATTAAAAGCTCGTACGTGACGTTTTTCAAAATATATCACATCCTACTTGATATTTTATTTTTTTTAACAAACATTTTTATCTGTTAGTGTCATGGGAAAAGCACCTGCCAACTACCTTACATCTTAGATACCTTTATACAGCAAGCATTTTCATATCTTGGGCTTATTGGGGAAACTGATACTAAATAAATAACAAGAAGTTTTAAATTCAATATTATTTATAATTTTAACAACACTTTACACTTTTAATAAGATATTTTTACTTTGGTTTGTTGAGATTTTCTTTGGGTGAGCCACTCACCTGGAAATGTAAGTTTTATTGAACGAAATATAGATGTAAATTACCTTTTTTTCATTCATTATGTATATATATATATATATATATATATATATATATATACACACACACACAAACACACATATACATATAAAGTTTATGTATGTGAGGCATATAGAACAGTATTGACTTGAAGTATTCCTTACATTGACTTTGCCTAAGGAATAAAATATTACCAGTCTATGAAGTCCCCCTCCATGCTACGCTCCCCAATTATGCTTCCATCCCCTCTTCCAGATTCTCATTCTGTATTTGTTATTTATGGTCTTACCTACAGTTTTATCATACATGTACATATTTTCAGTGAATAATTTTAGTTTATTATGCACTTAATACTGTAGAACAGCCTATAAGACATTATTCCAACTTAAGGAATTTTAAGCAACTTGAGGAAATAAGATATGTATACATTAAAAGTTCAGAATGTAAAGTTGCTTTTGATTGCTTAAGGTTGTGAGGGATCATAGAGATCGTATATCCCAACAGTGTTTAAACTTATTTTTCTTTAGCAATAAAATTTCTGTAAACAAGATCTAACTTAAAGAAGACTGAAACATAAAATTAGAACTGCTCAGGTGAAGCATGGGGTTTTTAGAACCCAGCTGCAAATTCACTAAGAAGTTAAAACCTTTTTTTCCCCTTTATTTATGATGTAACTGTGTCACACATAGTTTATGTGAATTGTTCAAGTTTACTCAATTTAATTATGCCAGAGCCATTTTAAGAATCTAGAACATTCTGCCTTAGAATTGAGCATAAACTTTTTCTATGATATACCATATTAAAAACAGAAACCAAAATGAAATAAAAAGAAATAAATAAAATTAAATAAAGCAGTGGATAGGTCAGAAGTATGTTAGTAAAATGTGTACACGAAGCTGAAAGGTAGTGGAAATGAGGGAAACCTGCAGATCTTAATGCATATGGACATTGTGTGAGTTAGACCAAAATCCTGGCCAGTGAAATCTCCATGGCTAAGTTAAAATGGGTGGCTCCTGTATAGTTCAATTCCCTGGTAGCCACACTAGAATTCAGAGCCATATATATATATATATATATATATATATATAAAAAGCCATATATATATATATCTTTTTTTTTTTTTTGCTGGATATTTTATTTTCCTTTTTGTTTAAGATATTTATTTTTGAGAGCGCAAATGTGCAAACAGGAGAGGGGCAGAGAGAGAGGAAAGCAGAGAATCTGAAGCAGGGTCCACAGCTCAGAGCCTGATGCAGGGCTCGAACTCAGAAACCATAATATCATAACCTGAGCCAAAGTTGGACACTCAACTGACTGTGCCACCCAGGCCAGTTATTTCATTTTTCAAGAACAGATAAAGGTCTACATTTTTACGTGAAATCTAGTATACTGCATATTTCTCCCATAAGGTGGAGATTTTTTTTTAAACTTTTGTCCATTGATGAATCTGAAGCACTTGGAACAGTGCCTGGCATTTAGTAGGTGATCAAGGCTTATTTGATTACTAATTTGGAAAGGTTTCTTCATTTAAAAATTGTGTACAAGTCCTGTAAAATATATTTTGGGATCTCAATTAGCTTTGTGACTTCCAGTTCAAAGTTTATTTATTTATTTATTTATTATTATGTTTGTTTGTTTGTTTTTGAGAGACAGAGAGAGACAGAGCACGAGTGGGGGAGGGGCAGAGAGAGAGGGAGACACAGAATCTGAAGCAGGCTCCAGGCTCTGAGCTGTCAGCACAGAGTCTGATACGGGCCTTGAACCAACAAACCATGAGGTCTTAACCTGAGCCAAAGTTGGATGCTTACCAGACTGATCCACGCAGGTGCCTCTATGATACCTCCAGCTTTGATCTTCTTTCTCAAGATTGCTTTGGCTCTTCGTGGATTTTTATAGTTCCATAAATTTTAGAACTGTTTTTTGTTTCTGTGAAAAGTGCTGTTGGTATTTTGATAGGGATTGCACTGAATCTAGATGGATTTTGATAGTATGAAATTTTATTAATATTCTTCCAATCTGTGTGCATGGCATACCTTTCCTGTTGGACCGTATTAAACCAACAGGTTTAATGTTATTTAAATTCTTTTTTTATGTTATTTAAAATTTTGTTTTTAGTGTTTATTTAATTTTGAAAAAGAGACAGACAGACAGACAGATGGCGTGCCAGCCTGGGAGGGGCAGAGAGAGGGAGACACAGAATCCAAAGCAGGCCCCAGGCTCTTAGCTGTCACGGGGCTCAAACACACAAACTGTGAGATCATGACCTGAGTCGAAGTCAGTTGCTTAACTGATTGAGCCACCCAGGTTCCTCATATCTTTTTGTTTTAGATAGAGACAGAAAATGACTTTCTATCACAGCACATGACACCTGAGGTCCAGGAACTTTCTCAAGTAGGCCGGAATCACTGTCTGACTTCTCCGACTCCAGTGCCTTACCTTTCTTTCCTCTTGTGGGTGACAGTAGTGAAGTGAACTTATCTCTGTAGCAAAACAAACATCTTGTGAGAGAACATGGTTCTTAAAACAAATTACTTTTTAAAAAAGCCCACATGGAGGCTTAAGTTTAGAGCCAAAGTATAAACATATAATAATTACTCATCAAAGTAGTTTTATTCCTGGCTTCTGGGGAAAAACAATCTCTTAAAAATAAAATGTCAGTTCTGGATGTGGGATTTGTGATTATATTTAACATAGATATGCTGTATTTCCTGACCACTCCTTAATTTTGGAAGGAGAATATTGTGAGTTTCTAAATACATTTTCATTTACTACTTAGAGTGGAGAAAATTTCAGAGGGGAAGACTAATTAGAAAAACAGTTGCCTGCAATCCAGTGAACCGAGCCCGCCAGACACATTCTGGTTCTTCTTAATATTATGGACACACATGTTATACTGACTGTGGAAAATCAAGAAAAAATGACTTGTTTTGAACTTAAAAATAGGAAACATGAAGACAAAACCCAAATAAGCCTTTGGGTATGTCAGCCTCTTTAACTTGAATTATATAATACCGGTTGGCAAATGCTTTAAAATTGCTGATGGACATTAACTGGACATTATGACACAAAAGCTGGTAAATCAAGTGGCATGATAAAAGGATACTTTTGATTCACCAAGTATTAAAGATTCCCCAAATTAGAACACTCTACCCTTAAACTGTGTGTTTTCTTTCTTTCTTTCTTTTTTAATGTTTATTTATTTTCGAGAGAAAGAGAGAGAGAGCATGAGCAGGGATGGGGCAGAGAGAGAGGGAGATACAGCATCCAAAGCAGGCTTCAGACTCCTAGCTGTCAGCACAAAGCCTGAAACAGGGCTCGAACTCACAGACTGTGAGATCATGACCTGAGCCAAAGTCGGACGCTTAACCGACTGAGCCACCCAGGCACCCCATGAGTGAGATATTTTTTAAAAAGATTAAAATGTTTGGCGCACCTGGGTGGCTCAGTGTCTTAAGTGTCTGACTTTGGCTCAGGTCATGATCTCATGGCTCATGAGTTCAAGTCCCGCATCCAGCTTTGTGCTGACAGCTTGGAGCCTGCTTAGGATTCTGTGTCTTCCTCTTTCTCTGCCCCTTCCCCCCCATCACTCTCTCTCTCTCTCTCTCACAAAAATAAATAAACATTAAAAAAGATTGAATTGTTAGTAGCTATTAACACTTTTTTTCAGTGACTGAAGATATATTCTCAGAAACGAGAGTTTAATCCAAGCCTTGTAATAAACTTCTAAAAAGTGACCTGAAGCACAAGAACTACCTTTTTTATTTTTATTTCTGAGAGAGAGAGAGAGAGAGAGAGAGAGCGAGCATGAGCAGGTGAGGGTCAGAGAGAGAGGGAGACACAGAATCTGAAGAAGGCTCTAGGCTCTGAGCTAGCTGTCAGCACAGAGCCCGACGCGGGGCTCAAACCCACGAACCAGTGAAATCATGACCTGAAGTTGCGCACTTAACCGACTGAGCCACCCAGGCGCCCCACACAAGAACTCTTTAAAGGGCATATTTGCTATCCAAAATAAAAACACATAAAATGTCCAGTCAGTAATGTAAAAGCAGTTTGCTTTGTAATCACTATTATTTAGTTGTTTGAAGCTCATTTTAAGCTATCATTGGAGATAATGAAAAAAGACTTGCTCAGTGCAAAAACTCTCCTAAGGAAAGATTATAAACATTTTATCCTGAATATTGGCTGCTTGAGTTGCTCATGTGTTTAACTTTGCATCATACAATTCATGTTCTGTGCACCACCATGTCCCTGAATCAAAAATGTATTTTCACTTACGGCTATGTAAAACCCATTGCCTGCTAATGCATTTAATATGGCAAAGGCACTTTTCTTAAACACCGTGCAAAATCAGGTTCATTTTGTCATTGGAAAATGAGAGATGTTGAGTTGCTCCAACTTTTAACTTGAATAACCTTGAAAAATAGTTCTCCATTTAACACCCTGTGTTGTGCTTGTCTTGCAGTCAAGTGAATTATCTTCGCTACTGGAGTGTTACGTGACACCAGCTATTCGGTTACCACTGCTGTAAAAATAGCTCTGTCCCCACACCCCTTCGATAGGGTTGCTTCTAAGACCCTGATTTTTTCTAATCTATAGCTTAGCCCTCAAAGCAACGTGGCCTCTTGCTGTTTCCTTCTCATTATCCCTGCAGTTTCAATTATATATGCGACTCTTGGCTTTATTTTAAAACAGTTGTGCATTGCTGATGAGCCCTGAAGTCACCAGGGGTGGCTGGTGTCAATAGTGAGTCTATGCAGAGCTATTTTTATCCATAAAGCCGTTTACTTCCTGTATGACGAGAGGTGCTGAAGTGAAACGTGCCTCCTATTATACCCTCGGGTTGTGTTCACAGCATACTGATTAAGGGGCCAAGACTAGAGCAGGCTGCTCAGGGTTATGCTGAGGAGTAGGGCGTTCTCCACATATTTTTGAACTCTTCTTAGAAAAAGCATCGGGGCAGAGCACATCTAATTCTTTTGATAGCACAGCTGTGTACATACACCCCTGTATCCTGGTTTCTGCTCAGAGGCTGTGCTCTTAGATTTAATTTTCTTATAAGTCATTACAGCCATTATTGTTCATTTAAACCTTAGCAAGAGAAGTATTACTAGTTTCCAGTGTGTGCTAGAGGATTCCATGTATTTTATCTCCTGGACACTTATGTGTTATAGGGAGAGAAGACTGTCCACATTGCTTATTTACTTTTTTATATAAATTGTGTCTATGTATGTGTATATGTATTTTTTTTTTTTCCAACCCATCTCAGCACTCTTAATAGCTTCTTACCCACAGGCAAATCTATAAGCCTCTTCGCAGAAGTCCTTCTATGGCCCTCAAACAGGAGTCTTTCCGGTTCTGCTTTTAAACATCCACTTGGAATCTTCTTGCAATGGCCTGGAACCCCAGTGTTTGCTTTATTGCCTTATACCCACCCGGATTTTGCCTCTCTGACTGTTGGAGACTGTCCCATTGGAACAAGAGTATCTGAATGGCTTTTGTCCAAGAATGCTCTCAAAAACTTACCTTCTACCAGCCAAAGCTATAAGCCAAAGCCATGACCCTGAGCAACCTTGAAGCCCCAGAGTCCAGGCTTAGACTAGCACAGTACCCCACACTTTGCTCCCGTGTGAGAGAAGATTGTATTTTACTCAGAAGTACAACTCTCCTTTTATAATCCTGGAGAATTTAGTTGTGGTGAATTAAAACAGGAGTATAAAATATTTTCTCTGGTTCCATCCTTAATCTCTGTCATGGTATCACATAGTTAAACCAGTTGCACTGTCGTTTCTTGTAGGTAATGAAACAAAACAAATCATTATTGGGTAAAATAAATTTTGTCATCCTCTCTTTGTTGTTATGGACTGAATATTTTGCTCTCCAAAAATTCATATGTGATGGTATTTTGGAAATGAGGCTTTTGGGAGGTAACTGTGTTTAGATGAGGTCATGAAGAGGTCCTTGGGATGGGATTAGTGTCTTTATTTTTTTAAATTTGTTTAGTGTTTATTTATTTTTGAGAGAGAGAGAGAGACAGAGAGAGAGACAGAGCGTGAGTGGGGGAAGGTCAGAGAGAGAAAGAGATACAGAATCCAAAACAAGTTCCAGTCTCTGAGCTGTCAGCACAGAGCTTGATGCAGGACTCAAACCCACCAACCGTGAGATGGTGACCTAAGCCGAAGTCAGATGCTTAACTGACTGAGCTATCCAGGCGCCCCAGGATTAGTGTCTTTATAAGAGACACGAGAGAACGTGTTTGCTCCCTGTCTGCCATGTAAAGGTACAGCAAAAGGGTGCAGAAGGAGAGCTCTTACCAGAACCCGACCATGCTGGCTTCCTCATGTCAGACTTCCATTCTCTAGAACTGTGAGGAAATTAACTACTGTTTGAGCCATCCAGTCTCTGATGTTTTGTTATGGCAGCCTGTGATGACCAAGGCACTTGCATTGTTCCTCGAGCTGATACTTGATTTTGTTAGAACACGGAGACACAAATGATGGCAATGACAATACCAGTGACCCATCTAATTTTGCTATCAAAAAGCAGCTTTGTGTGGATAGAAATACTGGTTAGCTCTTACCACAGTAATGCTGTGTAAGAAGTCTTCCTCTAACTTAATGGCTTTCACCAGGCATTTATTCTCATTGTTAAGCAGGACTGACTAATGTAAGATGGGCTGGACTTGGTGGCTCTGCTTCAGGGTGCAGGTCTGCTGGGCTTGGCTTCAAGCTACAGGTTGAACTTGGATTTGTCCAAAGTATCACCTGTGGAGGCCCAAGCTGAAGGGGCAGTGGCTCCCCAGTGCATGTTATGCTTGTGGGGGCTCACAGAATGACAAGATATCAAGCCCAAACATGACTCTGCACATTTCAAGGCTATGTTCTTGTCATCTCTGTTAACATACAGTTGACCAAAGGAGATTATTTGTCCCACCATAGGCCATATATATAATTTTATTATCGAGGAGTAAAAAATGAGACCAATAAATCAATTTATTGCAGTAGAAAAAGTAGGAGCTTATTTATTAGTGGAAAAATTAATTTCAGTGGATATGTCGCTTTTATTTGTGAATTTGAAAACATTTCCAAAATATATTTCATTTCCCAACTTAACTGTGATTATGGCACAAGAAAAACTTTTGAAGTGTCCAAAGCTCACTACTTTGCTTATGACCCCACTGTTTGCCACAGTAAATGTAATCATCTCCAAAGTCGTTATTTTAAGGCTTTGATAATGATTAAGATTTTACCGAGGAGAAAAATGATCACTATCCCGTCTTAACAGGGTACATATCATACAAGATGCTTAATGCACATCAGACATATCCTGTAATCCTCTGTTGAAAACCACAAACATAGGAGATGGGTGATGTATTCTGCTAATTTTGTAGCAAAGAAATGGAGAGCAAGAGCAAATGGGTGACACGTGTGTCTGAGAGGACCCCGTTGGGGAACTGTGGTATAATCTGGCTCTAAATGTGGCCTTTTACGTTACAAGGAACAGAGACAAAAATCAGCTTATTGTGAGGTTGTGTAGGGAAATAAGGAAGGTCAGGAAACTGTCATAACAACTGAATAACCAAACATCAAGGAGACTGTAATGTCACTTTGGAGAACTGCAGTCACAGAATCTGATTTCATGGGTAATCGGACCACTGAAGTGGACACAGTACAGCAGCTCATCTTCCATTATAGATATTGTGCCACCATTCCTAAGAATTAACTGCTTTCAAGCCCTGCTTCTACTATTACCTCTACTCCCTAGAGACAGATGATTTTCATTCTAATATAAACTTTACAAAAGAAAGTGTTTGATAAGGCAGCTGGTCGCCATCATGTATGAGAGAATCAAGTCCTTAACTCTTCCCTTGCCTTTGAGTTGGTTTTAGTCCTTGTTGCTCATGTTTGAACAGTTGTCATGGCCAGGGGAATAATGTGCTCGTTGCCTACAAACACACAGAACTTAGGAGAAGCACTTCTTCCTAAATTCTATTTGGTATCATATTACCAGAGGAAGACGACGTAGATACTGGAATGCTAGATCGCAGCACATGTTTACAACAAGCAGTGTCCTTTTTAAATCCTGTCATTTAAAAAATTTTTAGGTTTATTTATTTTGAGAAAGAGAGAGCGCGAGAGCGAGAGAGAGCATGTGAGCAGAGGAGGAGCAGAGAGAGAGGGAGACAGAATCCCAAGCAGGCGCTGCCCTTTCAGCACAGAGCTCCTGTGTGGATCTTATGAACCATGAGATCATGGCCTGAGCTGAAAGTAAGAGTCAGTCACTTAACTGAGTGAGCCATCTGGGCCCCCCTAATCCAGTCATTTTTATTCTTGATTGCCTATTAGCATTACCTGCTTGGCTTTATACATGTACCTTGTCCCAGGTCACATGCTAGAACAACTATGAATTCTGCCTGTTAGGCTCCCATTGGCCTGCTATCAAAAGCTCCTCAGGTGATGGTAATGTGCCAAAAGCAGACCTAAAATATGAATATTGCTAGTTCCAGAGGGAGGTGTCTGTGTGGTGTAAGAGGCTGGTGAGTTCTAGAGAGTGTTGGGAGGGATGCAACTGGATCAGAGTGTGGGGGCCTGAGTGGTAGGCAGAGGTTAGGTCACACGCATATTGTCGGCAGATTTTAGCTGTATGTTCTGTGATCACACCAATAGAGAACCTCTCTGCTGTTAAGGAAATTGCTTGAAGTCTAGTGAGCAGTGCTTTCCAAGTTGCCACCTAGCCATTTTAATAACTGATGAGTCAGGGAGGGTTCGGTAGCTTTCATTTCCATGTCACATGGCTATACTGACCATGGACATAAGCAGGCGGGGTCCCTAAAACTGTTGTCCGATTCAAGGGTGGCAAGATTCCAGATCTAAGGAGAGGAAATCCGGTTACTAGTCTGAAGCGGAAGAGCTTCAAATCAACTGTGACAGCAGCTACTATAGCCTCATGCTGCCAGCTCTGAATTGTCATGGTTTTCTACTCTGTCAATCTTCGTTAACGATAACTGTATTGGTGGTTATATCACATAGTCATATATAGATTGTGAACCCTTCTCACATATTCATTTTGTCTTTGCAACGGCCTGGTGAATCCACCACGGTTTGTCCCATTTTTATTGATCAGAGAACAGAAGTACAGAGAGACCGTGAAAGTTGTGATGATAGTAAGCGTGAGAGTCAGAGAGAGAAGCCTGGTTTTTGTCATTCCCCTTCTAGGTTGCTTGATTGAATTGTCTCCACCACCTTATTTTATTTTTCCTTTACAATCTTTGATTCCCATAAAACCTATCAAAGAGAAGAAAATGGAAGAGTGAGGAAATGAAATACAATTTAGATCAATTTTTAAATTTACTTTGACTGAATCTGGCACTCTTGTTACAAGATGTGGATTCGAATCCTAATGATTCTAGTGTTGTTATTTCATCTTAATTTATATGATCTACTTACTTCTCTTTCAGTCTCTGTGTCTGTCTTTTAATCTAGCTTTCTTTTTTGCCTGTTACATATTTGAGGAGTTTGTCGAGAAAAAAAATCTCTGGTTTTCATTAGTTATGTGCCAGATACACAGACGGGTGTGTATATGGCAGGAATTAATGTTGGCCTCAAAACTCAGATGTGGAAGAAATGTGAGCCTGATTTCTTGCCATATTTTCGAGCTGTACTCCACATCAACACTGTCTAATAGAAATATAATGTAAGCTACACATGTAACTTAAAACTTTCTAATAGACACTTTAAAAAGTAAAATGAAACAAGTGTAATTAATGACATATTCTATTTAACTCAATATATCTAAAATATTATTTCAATATGCAATCAATATAAAAATTGTTGGTAAGAGGGATGCCTGAGTGGCTTAGTTGGTTAAACGTCCAACTCTTAATTTTTGCTCAGGTCAGGATCTTGCTGTTGATCATTTCACGCTCCACCTTGGGCTCTTCCCTGATGGTGTGGAGCTTGCTTGGGATTCTTTCTTTCTTCTCTCTCTGCACCTCCCCCACTCTCTCTTTTTCCTTCAAAAATAAATAAACTTTAAAAAATGTTGATAAGACATTTCATATTCTTTTCTTTAAGTTTATTTATTTTTGAGAGAGTGAAAGAGAGAGAGGGGACAGAGAAAGAGAGAGGGAGAGAGAATCCAAAGCAGGCTCCATTCTGTTAGCACAGAGCCCAACCTGGGGCTCGAACCCATGAACCATGAGATCACAACCTGATCCAATGTCAAGAGTTGGACACTTAACCGACTGAGCCACCAGGCACCTCAGACATTTCACATTTTTAATAAGAATCTATTACGTCTTCAAATCCCAGTGAGCATTTTACACTCCTAACACATCTGAATTCAGATGTCAAATTTTCATGGGATAAAGTAAGTGAACGGTTGCCCCGTCAAACAGATGAAGTTGTGTTGAATGGAAAAATTGTCTACACTGCTTTGGTTTTAAATTAAAGTGAAAATTAGGCAAAATTACAATTTCTCTTTCTCAATCATGGTAGCCACATTTCAAATGCTCCCTAGCCACTCAGTAGCCACAATTGGACAACACAACTCCAGTTTATGAAAAATTTTCTCTTCTTGAATTTCCCAACTTGGAGCTCTTCAGCCTTTTCCCTATCAAAACCAAAGAAAAGGTGTGTGTGTGTGTGTGTGTGTGTGTGTTTCTGTGTCTGTGTCTGTGTGTGTGCGTATCTCAGCAGTTGCGTTCGAAATAGGTTGCGTTCGAAATATTTTCCTCTTGGAGTCCAGTGGAAAATAACTAGCTGGCTCAGTTGGTAGCACATATGACTCTTGACCTCAGGTTGTAAGTTTGAGCCTCATGTTGGGTGTAGAGATTACTTAAAAATAAGATTAACAAAAGAAAATAACTAGAATCTTCCTCTAAGACTCTCTCACCTATGCCCCAAGAACCACATTAGGACAAATTAAGTGTGTGCCTTTTCCGTGTGATGGGTTCTTTTGCCTCCATATCTGTATACCTGGTGTCAATAGACTTGCCCTTCCTGTTCTAGGAAATGTTTTGGGCCTTTTACTTACTTACTTCCCATTTTACGTATTTATTTGTTTTCCTTATTTTTTTAAAAATCTTCATTTATTTTTGTGAGTGAGACAGAGCACAAGCAGGGGAGAGGCAGAGAGAGAGGGAGACACACTATCTGAAGCAGGCCGCAGGCTCTGAGCCGTCAGCACAGAGCCTGTTGTGGGGCTCCAGCCCACAGATCACAAGATCATGACCTGTACCAAAGTCTATTGCTCAACCAACTGAGCCCCCCAGGCACCCCTTACTTATTTATTTATGTACTTAAATCTTTACGTCTTTATGTATTTAATTACTTATTTATGTTGGAATAAATATTAAAGAATTTTTATTTTCTTATGATTTTAAACTAATTGATTACACAAAAGACAGGAAGTTTGGTCTTTTTAGGCCTCAGAGTCTGAGGTTAAGTTCATTTCCAAAATCCTAAAAGGAGTTCACTATTTTCTTCTGCAGCTGGGATCTGTGGATCTACTAGGACATTGAAAGCAGTCGTTAGGACATCACCATGTTATTGCCATTTTAGAAACTTGCTGTGACTTTTGAGTGCCTGCTTCATGTCTCTTTCCTGTTTCTCTCTCAGGGTCACAGGCTTTTGTCTCAAGATCACTTGGCTTTAATTCATGTCTGTGATTTGTTACCAGTTTGCATTGCAGTTCAGGTGCTGGATGGGTGTTCTCCGAAATCCCCAGATAAGCCTCTACATGCAGTGGCAATGAATCTCAGTAATTGCATTTTTCTGTATCTGAACTTAATTTATGTGTTAAGCCTCCTTTCTGTGAGATTCTACACATTTAATCACCCAATTTCAGGCTGATGTGCCCTACTTTTCTCTGAGGTTTCATCTTAAGTTTTTCGAAGGGGGCCGATAAAGTGCCAAGATTTGAAGGTGGGCATGAGTTACCTGATCCTATGCATGTTGATCCTGTAGGGACTTCATTCCTT
The DNA here is from genome assembly GCF_003009895.1 of Hyaena hyaena. Lineage (NCBI taxonomy): Eukaryota > Metazoa > Chordata > Mammalia > Carnivora > Hyaenidae > Hyaena > Hyaena hyaena. Next base: position 504,165 of record NW_024081101.1, on the reverse strand, counting down.
GTTTCTAAGCCCTAGGCTCTTCCCTATCACTGTACAGACAACAGACACAAGGCTGCTGGTACTTTGTCATTTGAGGGTCCTCTGAAAACCCATTAAGCACAGTGTTCTCTGGAAGCTCGTGGGATATTATTCTGCTTCACCCTTGGTCTTGCCAAAGTGCATAGATGCAAGGTGGCCATCTCATCACATACATGGCACATCCCAGGCCCTGGGGCAACTGTGGAGTCCTTCCTGTTGCTTTCTTGGTGGGCTGCAGTAGGCAGTGAAGCTCAGTTACTTTGGCACTTGGATTCCCCCAAATTTGTTTGTGGTGGTTGTTGGTGGTGGTGGTGGGGTCTGGTGGTAGTAAGGGTGGTAGTGGTATTTATTTAATCATTTCTTTCTCTCAGGAACGCACTTGTTTCTAATATTCTTGCTTCTCCCGTATCTTACCTTCTCCAAGCAGTCTGCAAAACTATTATCTAGACTCAGAGATGGAGAAAATGGGTTAGATTTTTCACTTTATTTCACAAATATTTTCTATGCCTGGACTTAAGATCTTGAAAAATTAAAAAAAAAAAAGATTTTTTACTATTTCCATTAAGATTGTAAGCTTACGGCACCCTCCCTCTTGTCTGACTAGGGAGAGCAGGGCAGGGTTTCAACAGAACACATAGTATTTTAAGGAAAAATGTTGGTTAATATCTCAAAATATTGTCCCAACATGCAGAAGTTAAGAATTGATTTATTTTCCAGAGCCAAAGTGATCCATCTGAAACCACTTTTGTGTTCAGATTGAAAATACGACTCTGATTGGCCTATATCTTAGCTTTACTATATCGTTAAGCTTTTTTCAATTAAGGAAAAAAAATGTTCTTTTTGTTCACTCTCCTGTAACAGTAGATGGAACATCAAGGGAGGAGAATTGAGAGAGAGAATTTTGGTTTCCCTTTAGAAACAATGATTTTTACCAGTTTGTCCCAAGTGATTGGGAGTTTAAGTATTAATGTCCCCCATTCAGCATTATCATTTCCACAATTAGGCAAATAGAACCTTACAAAACAATTCTAGGGTAATGTGAACAAGATTTTTTTTTTAAAAAACCTTGATTCAGATGGTAATTGGATATCAATATGCAGAATGTATTTTTCCCCAATCTTAGAAATTATTCGGAAAATCTAAGTGCTAGATCAAGCAACAAAACAAAGGAAAACACTTCTGATATTCCACAGATATATTCAAAGTGAACAGAAAATACACAAGACTTTTCTGATTCTACTTGCCTTGAGTTATTATTCAGCATTGAGATATTTTCTGCCAAGGGTATGACAATGAATGGGTTTGTTTAATGTAAAATTTCAAAAGATTCTTCAAAAGTGACTGGTAACTATAAAGCTTATTTACTTACCAGGCAATTTATTTTGGTTTAGGTGAGTTATCAAAAGAGATAAATGCAAATGGATATATGTGTTGCCAAAATATCTGTTTTCAGAAAGAAACATTTCCCTTTGGGTTGTTATATTGAGCTTTTCATCAAAATCTGTTACTTAGTTCAGTGTTTAAGCCCTATTAATGTACCACAAAGCAGAGTAATTTTGCACTTATTTTTGTACTTCTGTAAATTTAAGGTATTTTACATTAATCTTATTAAACACCTGCAAGGAGCAACTGACTTAGTAATATTGATTTTTAAGTAAGATATAAAATTTATATATTTAGTGGCAATTTGGGGAATATTTTCATACATTTTTAGCTGAAATGGTTATTTGGCAACAGACACAGCATTTTTATTTGTAGATTGAATGGGAAGGTGGCAAAGAAGGCTAATTACCACATGTGAAAAATATCAGTCTCAAACACTGATCATTTTCCTCAATATCTAATCACATTTACATGGATTTGGAGGAAAATGTGAAAGTTAAATACTTTTTAAAATTATTGAAGTACAATATTTTCTCACTGGATGGGTCAAATAATTAGTTTCTCCAATAATGGTTTGATTTCTTACCTATTCAGTTAATTTCAGTTGGCACTTTCTGTGCTGACTGGATGAGGAGAGGTAATGTGCATTCTAGGACTATGTGGGAGTCAGGCTATTGACATGTAGAAATTCCATGGAAGTGCTGGAATGCAATAAATGATCAGGATTTTTATGTTAAAAAGTGTGGTTTATTTTTGATAAACTTTTAAGTAATAAAATAAGGCATATGTATTATTAGAGTCTGGATGGGAGGACATAGAAGAAGGCAAAAAATCAACCATATTCTTACTTCCCAAGAAAAGTCATTAATGCTATTTTGGCATTTTTGGTCAAGTATCTTTCTATTTGAAATGAGGTTTTCCTCTCTATATTTTCTTATTTGCTTATTTAGCTGTGATACTGCTATATTTATAACTCCTTATCCTTTTTTATTTACTATCATGCACACATTTTTATGTAATTATAGACTCATCCTAAGTGGTTAAATAGTATCCCATTCTATGAACATGTCACGATTTACTGAAAAATTCAGGTTGTTTAGATTGTTTAATGTTTCTTTATTTTTGGGAGAGAGAGAGGAAGAGAGAGTGAGAGCAGGGAAGGGGCAGAGAGAGAGGGAGACCTAGAATCTGAAGCAGGCTCCAGGCTCTGAGCTGTCAGCACAGAGCCTGACACGGGGCTCAAACTCATGAACTGTGAGATCATGATCTGAGCCGAAGTCTGACCCTTAACCAACTGAGCGACCCAGGTGCCCCTAGATTATTTTTATGTTTTTACTGTCCTAAAAAAGACCTTATTCGGCCAATTTTGTGTATGTGTTTCCTTTAAACAGCTTCCAGGACCTGAAATTCTTAGATCAAATCATACTAACTTTTTAAAAAAGGGATCTTCATATGTATCATGGAAACATATAGCACAATTGTTTTACCAATTTGCACTCCCATCGAACAAGATATGAGGCTACCTAATTTCCTAACCTGGCACATAAAAGTTAATGTGCATAAATAGTTGATTTCATAGAACTATTTCATGCAACCAAAATTTAGCTCTAGAGATATTAGATTTTGAAGATAATATTAATCTTAGCATGTTTGAAAAATAATACTGACTTCATGAGCTAACATGTATATTAAGAAAATGTTTTTATATTCCAGGGAGGCTATCATATGAGCTTTAATACATAGTTCATATGTGTTAGATATAAACATGTATTTATGTTTTACATATTTTATATATCCTATATAGTATATTTTACCTATTATATATAATATAAAAATAATGCAGATATACTTTATCTTTTATATTGGTATTCACTCTATTGTGTCTTTTTACTATGTTTACTTTTCCATTCAGTCTTTACCAAATTACTTTTAGTTTGATTGCAAACTAAAACATATACAGTAAGAATTTGAGTTGTATTGTGAATAATATGTTCTTGGAGTCTAGATTCTGAGAGAGAAAGAAAGAGAGCAAGAGAACAAGGGAGTGTGTTTATATACTACCTGAAATGAAATTTGATTTCCTCAAGGGAAACAATCATGGATCCTGCAGGACATTTAAAGTTTTCTAGGAAATATTAGACTATTTTATTCTCAAGTCTCAATTTTGATTTCCACATGTTGTGTAATGCACCAGAAAGACTGTATTGCTTTTGTTTTACAACTTCTCAATAGGGGAATTTCAACACATTTCCGTTTCTTCTGTGGGTTTCTCTCAGTTAACAAAATTTTCTAGTTTTTATAAAATAATATTGACTTTCAAAAAAATTTTTAAAAGCCATCTAATTATTTTAACTTATTCTTGTGTGCATGGGTTTAGATAAAAATAAATTAGTTATACCAGTAGTTTATTTACCTAACCATTAAAAATTAATATGTGTGTTTTCTTTATATTTATATACAACTGGGGAGTTTGATATTTATGAAAATAATAATGATTGACTGTTGGTTTTTCCAGTTTCCCCTCGAAGTCTTAGGCTTGCTTTTATCAGTGGTGCACTTCAGAGATGCGAAGTCATAAACTTACCTTCCATCCTCTTTAGTAGTCTTAATATTTTGCATCCAGCCATAGGAAGCAGCCTGAAACCTCTAATCGAAATCAAAGGTTACACCACAGGGGTGCAATATCTCTAATTTGTCTTGGAATGATGCAGTAGCTTCCCTTGACTGCTGTGATTAAATTCATTCTAGTTTGTTCAGTTAATGAGAATAGCACATCTTAACCCATAGAAGATTCTCCTTTTTTTTTTTTTTTTTTTTAAGGCCCCATGACTCTGAGCAGATTAGCATCATTATCAGGAAATAATACTTAGTAAATGAATGCACGTGAGTGGCACTAGGCTAAGATCTCTACAAATCAAGTCACAAGAGTATATTCCTTGACCTTCAGCTTCTGACTCTCCAAAACACAGCAGTTGCTCAAGCATGTATATAGATGCATTAAATATGTAGTACAAAACTCAAGAACATCCTGAAATTTGGGAGCAGTAAAAGCAATTTGTCCTTGCCACGTAGCTGGAGATAAAATTAGTCAACATCCTGGAAAGATGCAAAGCTGGTGGTGGTAGATACATCACCCTTGTTTGGTGGGTTCACTGATCACTTTCGTACTTTTCTGCACTTGTAGTTCTGAGGTGGTGAGTTCTGTAAAAGAATGGTTTCTTATTGCAATTGTAAAGCTTGTGTATTTCATGGTAGTAGTCTGGGAAGAAACAGTATGTGAAATACAGGTTCCAAGGTATGTTCGTGGAGCCTTAGGGATGAGAGAGTGGAGTACAGCTTAGTAGATAATTGTCTAAGCTGTGGTACCACACAGACCTGGTTCACATTCTGACAACTTCATGTCAGTTTTAGGACTTGAGGGCATATTCCTCAGTTTTTATTTAGACTTCTCATCTTTTAAATGAGTATTGCTAAATATCATTCTCTTCATGAATTTTTGTGGAGGATTTTAAATGAGACAATGTATAGGAAATGCCTGGCACCTAATGAAGACTCAATAAGGGTAGCTGCTGATTAGCTTTAATTATCTAGTTTATTTATTATTAGTTATTACATTAATTATTTTCCTGGCACTCAACTGTCACTTAATATATGTTCCTTGTTTTCTGTGTACCTAATTGGAAATCATCAGATTGAATATGTCTAGAATTATCATTAGGTGTGCTGCATTCCCTAGATGGTGGGTCTGCAAAGGTTGAACTAGAAAAGAACATCTCTTCTTCCAAATCACCTCTCTATATCTCCTTGCTATATTCTGGATTAAGAATCTCATGCATTTGGGGCCACTGGGTGCTTCAGTTGGTTAAGCATCTGACTTCAGCTCAGATCATGATCTCGTGGTGAGTTTGAGCCCCGCCTCAGCCTCTTTGCTGTCAAATCAGAGACTGCTTCAGATTCTCTTTTCCCCTCTCTCTCTGCCCCTCCCCCTCTCACTGCTCCCCTTCATTACCCCCCCAACAAGGAAAAACACTTAAAAAAATCATGCCTTTGTCCTATCCCTGTCCCTCTTGCCATGTGTGCATTACGAAAACTACAATGCTCCTTTTTATTCTTATCTCCCTGCATTTACATATGAGAATTGAAATAGAGTGCAAATGACAAAGGGATGGTCACACCGTAGAGGTTACAAATACAGATTGGGGTAGATTCCAAGAGAATCTTCTTCCACAGAAGAAATCTAGGCAGGGGTGAGTCGTTGCTGAGACAGAAAATCAGGAGATAAGCACAGCCTCTAGCAGGTGAGGAAACAAAATCCGGGGTAAAAAAAAGGAACATTTGGTCAGAGTAGACTATACTAATGATTCCAGTAGCAGGTAATAGGAGAAACAGCCATGGGCACTGGGTTTAGGATAACACTCTAGACTTGAATGGCCTTGATGAGGCACCAAAGGGCTTTAGACCAGAAACACAGTGGTTACAATGAAGATACATCAAGCTGAGTTTTATTCATCAGATCCAGTCATTCCAACAACCTTAGCTGATCTCCCCAGAGGTGGCCAGGCACTGAAGAGCCACCAAGTGCTGGAATTAAAGCAGTGAACAAGGCAGACGACATCTCTGCCCTCTGTGGAACTTCATTCTAAAGACTTTGGTCAAGGTCCTTGTCTTAGAAGTGGCTGTGCATTGAGTACAAAAAGTGAATCTGGATCATAAAGATGAAGGCAAGAGTCTAGTTTAAGCAGTAGGCTGCTAGACTGGTAGCAATTATATTTTGGCCTCAACTTAGAAAGTAGTGGAAGTAGTGGGGGTGGGGGGCTTTAAATTCCTTTAGTCTAGGGCCAGGCTGGTTCTGGACTAGGAAATAGTGGTGATAATGGCCATAGCATATTTAAGTAGCTTTGTATATAATGGTCAAGGAAAAACAGGCAAGGAGTACAGTCTATCACAACCAAAAAACAAAAAACAAAACAAAACAAAACAAAAAAACCTATATACTTGTCTTTGATTTCCTTCTTTATTAGATAAGCTGAATTTCTGTCAAGTGCTTCCAAAAAGCGTCTACAGAAAGGTAATATTAGAAATGTTAAGAAAAGGGGTAACTTTCTGAGAGTATCATTTTAAGGTACAATAGAGGCCATTTTCTAACAACCAATTTAATTTGTACAAAGCTGGTAGCATATTAACTCTAGAATGGCAGTTTTTAAAAAGAAATTTCCATAGTTAAAGTAAAAATTATTGGAATGGTGCCAGCTAATATCAGGAATTATGCTTTAGAAGTGCACAAGAAAGAGGCAATTACTGGTGTCTAAATAAGAGGCCACAGTAATAGGAAACTCAGATTTCAGTGTATTGTGAATTTAATAAATAAGGTATAAAATTGTCATTCACTGACTAAAATTGATTTTTGACATCGAGCTTCAAGCATGGTCTACATAATCTACTAACAACCTTCTAAGCAGAATTATCCTCTTGGATTTGCTCAGATTGCTTCAGTTCTTTAATCGGTTATGACCGAGACAGTGTGGATAGGTTCCCATTATAGGAGACTCAGTTCATTTATGGGCGAACTTCAGGACCACACCATCTTGTTTATTCTTTGCAACAAGCATGTTTGTTAAAAGTATTCTGATGAAATGTGTTCAATTTTAAGACATACTGCAGAAAACCTGGAAGGTAAGCAAAACACTTTGGAGTTTACCTTAGAAGCAGGAAGGTTTGCATGTTAAGAAAGGTGCCTATGTGCTTGCTTTTTGTTATTTCGGCTTAGCTCGGTTCCCTACACATTGGTGTGCAGATTTAAAATCCAAACATGTATGTAATATGGATGATATAGGGATTTACTAGGCTTCTTTTGGCCATATTTTAATTTTTCTCTCCGTGCTGACTTTGAAAAATAACTATAGAGGAAGACTTCATTCAACTGTGACTGGCATAAAAATGTTTGTTTCATTTTAATACAACTGAGTCCCATCTACAGAAAGAATACATTTGTACATATGGCTGTCCAGATGCTTAAATGCCCCTATGCTAATAGTGGAATCGTTAATGTATTTATATTATGAAAATAGTAGAAAACGATACTGGAAGGTAATACAGAATTAGGTGGCATTTGAAGGAATGTGAGAATTCTTTCTTATCCATTGAATTCAGACCCAAAACTTGTTCCCTAATTCCATTGTTACAGTCACAAGTTTGGGTTTGGAATGGTATGTCAACTGAGAATCCAGTTAACAGACAGAAACCACTCCAGTTATTTTAACAAAAGAGAATTTAGCACAAGGAATTGTGATTCAGGCGTTGGAAAACTGAAAAAGAAAACACAGGTAGCAACTGCATGAAGTAGCTACCACTCCTGACACTGAGAAAACTAAGAGAAAGATTGGAATTGCTAAAATCCAGATGTTTGGAGGAATTGGACTCTACTGATCTGGAACTCCGATCTCCAAGGAGGGAGCATTTGGTTGGCTGAGGCTCGGATCTCTTAGGTAGTGCAAGGGACCGGATAAGACTGAGTCCCAGACATCTGCCAGCCAGTTGGTGCTGCTATTCGTAAGGCAGGGGTGCACTGAAGCTCATTCTGTAAGTGTTAGGGGGAAAATGCCAACTGGATTCAACAGCTGTTACTAACAATGAGCGCTGCTGTAGGCTTGAGGAAGCAAATCTGGGATCCTGCTAATGGGAACAGTCAGTCCGCCGGAAGCAAAGAGGAATGAGTAAGTCCTTTTCCCTACTCTAGTCCCGCTGTTTCCCTATACATTGCCAGATCCTAATGGGGAATCAGCCAGTGAAATGGAAAAATGACTTGCAGAGTTTGCACCTCAGCATCATCAAGCAGAGTAGAGAAGGGTGAACGGGTATGAATCTGAGAAAACAAATCACTAAATAACTGGCACAGATGGTAACGTTTCTCTGATAAGAAATTTGTAAAAGAAAGAAATTATTAAGATGTTACTAATTAGTTATAAATAAATTATTTTCACTGAACTTCAAGGATTGAAAAATGGACAAGCACAATCTTCAAGGTAAGGCAATAGGAAATATATCATATTTTCATTAAAGTATATCTTTTGTTACAGGTCCTTTGCCTTTGCAAAATTACTTTGCCCTCCGGAGAAAGTATTATTTCTTTTTTTTAATGTTTATTTTTGAGAGAGAGAGCATGAGCAGGTGAGGGGCAGAGAGAGAAGGGAACAGAAGATCCAAAGTGGGCTCTGCCCTGACAGCAAAGAGCCCAACGTGGGGCTCAAATTCATGAGCTCTGAGATCACGACCTGAGCTGAAGTGAAATGTTCAAACAACTGCTCTACCCAGGTGACCCAAAAAAGTATTTTTCAAAGATGTGAATTATGATGTAGCAAGTAATCATAGCTGTCTACCATTGGATATTTGGACATTGTAGAACTGACATTATACAATATTCAACATTTCTGAGGGTGCTAAAGATATCCTCTCTAGTGACAGTAAAGGATATTTATTTAGTATTTTCGTAAGTGCAATAATATAGATATGTTAGTATTTTCCTAACATTCAATATATAGCTTATTCATAAATGGACTCAGAAATAGTGACTGTGGTTCTCTCTTAAAAAAAAAAAAAAAAAAAAAAAGCTAGGTCAGAATGCTTTAAGAACTATTTGGAATGTTAACTTCAAAATATTCTAGAGCCAACATAAAGCCAGTGAGCTAAAATTCCTTTTGCTTCAATTGTATTATTTAGAACTGACTTCAAAGAAGAAGAGTTTTAATAAGTGCTCAAACTGTCTAATAGGCTCTTTTAGCTCATACAGTTCAAAGAAGTAGAGCGACAGTGGCATCTACCATTCCTAGCTATTTGTATCCTAATGTTTTTCCAATCTCCGTCATGACTTCAGCTTTATACCGGTTTGTATTCATAAGTAATTAAGTAATTCACTCTAAGATCTTTCGCTTTTTTTCTTTCTTTCTTTCTTTTTTTTTTTTAAATAATTGCTTAGAACCATCAGATTTTAGGGTTGAAAGGAATCTTAGTGTGTTGAATTCAACTAAATTTGATTGGGACTGTACCATGTACAAGCATTCTTGAGTTAGGAGGTGACATTTGAATGGGAAATAGAGAGAGAGAGAGATACGTATATACCTATATATCTCTATCTGTTTATATATCTATATCTAAAGCAATATTATAAGACTATGTAATATGTACTGCTACAGGGGTCTGGAAAATGTGGTAAGGGGGCAGAAGGAGAAATAAAGACCACTTATGTTTCACTGGGGATGAATTGGGTTTGGAATTGATACTTAAGTTTGGCCTTGAAAATTAAAAGATTTTACCTGTCATCATGAATGTTAACAGTGCATTCAATTCCAGCTCTCTCCAAACATTTATCAAACACCTCCTCTTTGCAAATAATCTTTTAGATACTGAAAATATTAAACTGAAAAAGACATGTTTCTGCCTTGTTAGAGCTTTCACCCTAATGGCTGAGAAGGCAAATGCCGGGTAGTATGAAGTCATGAAGCCATTGTGGTCAGGAACCAATGAGTATTTTGCTTTGACTGCGGTGTAGATTTGGGGAGTTTGGCAGTTGGCCCCAAGTGAAGAGGAATCAGGAACGATGAACCAGGGATAGAATGTGGAAGGATGGTATGCCACTTAACTGGGATGAATGTATTCGAAAAATTTGAATGCGATTTTCAAATTTCTTGTTTTACATTTTGGAAAGAAACATTCAATGGCATTGTATGGAGTAGAATATGGATGGGGAGAATACAAGTGGGCGGTCACCTAAGGAGGCTAGGAGGCTAGGATCTGTTCAAATGAGAGAAGAGGAATACCTAAGTAAAGATAGTAACTATTGGGATACATGCAAAAGCATCTTGACGTTTTTTCTGTCTTTGTGTAGATGTGGAAATGAAGTCCTCCAGCAATTAAATGACAAAATGGTATGGCTCTTTGGAAGAGGAAATAGAAGTAGGAACTAAAGGTCTTGATTTCCACATGAACATTTTTTTTTTTTTATGGTACCACACTTCTTGTCCAGCCCATTGAACTGGAAAAGATCACCCCTATTAGGAATTAACCTCCCCAAAATAAAGCAAAAATGAAAACACTGGACTTCATCAAATAATAATTTTCTTTATAAATATGGGAAATATATCAATTTCCAATAACTGGAACTCTGTTAGAGACTCTTTAAAGTAACTGCTATTCATTCATTCAATAAATATTTGTTGAGTGAACCCTTATTAGTTTTTACTAACTGGTATCAATAAAGGAAATTATTAATGGTAATCTGTACACAGGAATTTCGTGTAAAGGAAAGCCAAGAAAGCGATACTAATTTTTTATGTGGGGGGAGCCAGCAGAGGTTGACTAATCTGGGGGGAAGCTCAAAGTTAAACTACTGAATTACAAGCACGGGCTGTGATGACGGTCTTGTGCTCATATTAAATGATGACCCTCTCTCTGTGTTCTTTATCCCCACAGTCTCCTCCCAGCCCAAGATGAGTCTGCCACAGTCACCAGCATAAATGCATATTATTTCTACCTTTGCTCTTAAAATTTTTCCCAATAGGAAGGTAGCAGACTTTGTTATCCCTTCAGTTGCAAAACATATACGGATAATGGCTGTAAGATATGCAAGAGGTCAGAGGTGGTATACATGGATAACATGACATAAGGGGTAGATTCGGGAGTATTGTATCAAATAGAAGTATTGCAAATTTATCCTGCTGCTGGCCCACCATTTTCTTTCATTTTTAGAGTTGACAAGTAACTTTTGATGTTAAATAATTTAAAATCAGTAAGAGTCCAACATCTAATTGAACCATTGGTTGAATAGCTCACAGCTTTATTAGAGATATCCTAAAGTAATGAACAGAAGCACTATTTGTTTTGTGATCCACCTCCAAGAGAACCATAACATGCTGTAATACTCTTAGTAATTGATCGTCTGAGTGGATTATAATACTCATAAAAATCGCCACCGAGCCACGGTTGTGCACCCTAACATTTTGTTGAAGTTAAAGATTCAGTAAATCCTTTTAATGTGGCATTATTAAGTACATAATGCAATAAATCTAATAATTAAATCCTATTTTTATAATGATTTATTTCTTAATCATATTTTTAGTGCACTACTGCTAAATGTGCTCTTGAGTTCAAATGCCTAATTAAACTCAACCCAAGCTTTCTGCACCTCACAATCATTAAGTATCTTATTTAAATTATGAGCAACTAGTGACAGTTTACTTGTGAACACTTTTACCAGCCTTATAAAATAAACTCTGTATTTATCACATGGGAAAATATTACTTCAGAAGCCTTTTACTCCTCTGTATATCAGAGTGCCCCTATCTCTGAATATCATGGGTGAAAGCAAGGCCAGAGAAGGAAGTTGGTAAGTTGAAGAGTAACTTCAAATCCTAGACAATACAAAGAACATTATTGCTTATTTACTGGTTCACAAAGATGGTAGGAGGTGGGTGATACTCTCTCCCTGGCAGCACTTGAAAATAGGTGTAGGAATTCCTTTCTCTCTCTCTCTCTCTTTCTCTCTCTCTCTCTCTCTCTCAGTTTTCTCTTTCATTGTCACAGTGACTGTTTGTGAGGAAATGCTATGTTATATCTAGTGGAGAGAGCAAGGTGTGTTAAATATCCTGCAATGCAAAGTACAGTCCTGCACAAAACTGTCCCGTTCAGATTACTAATAGTAACCCATGGAGAAATGCTAAGCCTACTTGGAGAGGAAACAGAAGAGATGTAACTTAGAATTCAGGTCTTCTCGGTCTCCAGTAGATATTCTTTTTCAAAATCTTCACATAACACCAACAAGGTATTAACCAAGATAAAGGATAGTAAATTTGGGGCACGTGGGGGGCTCAGTCCATTAAGTGTCTAACTTTGGCTCAGGTCATCATCTCGCTGTTTGTGAGTTCAAGCCCTGGGTCAAGCTCAGTGCTGACAGCTCAGAGCCTGGATCCTGCTTTGAATTCTGAGTCTCACCCCGTCTCTCTCCTGTCCCCCTGCTCACTCTCAGTCTCTCTCTGAAAAATAAATAAGCATTAAAAAAAAGAATAAAAGAATAGTAAACTATTGTGGAGAATGGAATACAAAACGGAGGCCGACTGAAGAAAGTAGTCAATAGCTGGCAGGCAGCTAAAGAGTGGAAAGTGGGTAGCAGGTTACAGGAATGGACTGCGTGTAAGTGTAAAAATAGGGAGAGGAAGCTGTTTGCTTTAGTAAATAGCCCTCACCACTCACTGGTATGTCCTACCCCATTACTGTATGTCTTGTGTCTTCAAATAGAAATCTGATGTCTTTACTACTAGATTTGGGGCAATACCTCTGTTTTAGGTTGGGTTTTCCTAAAGCCCATCTGGAGATAAGAATGTGCATACAGTTATTAAGGAAGTGTTCCCAGGGATGACAGGGAAGTGAGCAAGAGAAGTAGAAGAGGAATAGGAAGGAAGTCATGCCAAAGGCAATGGTAGGCACAGTCCTAGCCTCAGGCTGATCCTACTGGAATACTCTGAGCCTAAATTATGGCTTAGAGTTTCTTGAAGCAGGGGAGCTGGGCTTTCAGATTCCCTTTCTAGTCGGTCACTAGCTTAAGACTACCCTGAGGTGGGGCACCTGGGTGGCTTAGTCGGTTAAGCGTCCGACTTTCGCTTAGGTCATGATCTCGCTGTTTGTGGGTTCGAGCCCCGCGTCGGGCTCTGTGCTGACTGCCAGCTCGGAGTCTGGAGCCTATTTCAGAGTCTGTGTCTCCCTTTCTCTCTCTGACCCTCCCCTGCTCACGCTGTCTCTCTCTCCCTCTCTCTCCTAGAAATAAATAAAAATATTAAAAAAAAAAAAAAAAGACTACCCTGAGGTGACATAAACACAAGCCATTGCCAGTTCTCTGGTCTTTTGGGTGAAGCGGCTTTAAAAGCCTGAGGACAGTCATCCAAAGATATGCAGGCGCAGTTTTGGAAAAGCAAAGCCCAGAGAAGCCAGGGGATGGGCACACAGAACGCTTAATGGAGTCTCGGTGGACTTGGATGGAGCACCCACAGGATTTTGCTGTAACTTGCAAAGTGTTAACTTTTACAGGGTTATACTGATCCAAACAAAGTTGAGACTATTATCTGAATAATTAAAGCATATCTCTAATTGTACTATAGCTACAGTTAAAAGAGAAATATTTCCTAACATAAACAGAACAGATTCAGAATTACAGTGTTATTAAAGGTGCTATCTGTCCCAGTGTTTTGTACTTCTTTTAATTTTACATTTTTATATGACAAAATAGTTCTCCAAAGAGAATATTTAATCGCATGTGCACATGAGTTCTGAATGGTAACCACCGGGCTCTCAGGCGACAGATCTTTTAAACCTCTAGTTCCTGACCATCAGACATATTAATCCATTTGAATTTCCCAAACCAGGGATGTTGGAAGTGTAGTGAAATTGAGTGTAGTTTGTAATCATATTTCTGTGCTAACATCTGGCTGCAAGAATCTCTTAAGACTGATTCTGCAGCAGAACAATGGCTGGAGGGAAAGAGGAGGTTGCGATTATCAAATATCACCATTATCCACTGGCATCCCCTCGTATTTCTCTTAGTTGAAGCTTTGTGGCATTTGAGTATGTCTTAATTATTTGATTGTAATTGGCAATGTTATTGAGCGTAAATCATTTTGACAGAAACTACCTTTTATCTTAAAAGTTTAAATGTACCTAGAGGCTACTAAGAGATGCCCGTGTTCAATGAAAACATTAAAGTAATAGTGTAAGTAGTTGAAATGTGCCCCATTTGGTACACATTAGTTTTCCTCATGGTACAACTCAGTAAAAAAAAAAAAAAAAAGAAAAAAGAAAAGAAAAGAAAAAGAAATGAATGTAGCTGAAAACTGATGAAGTTTTCAGCAGCTTCAAATTCAACACAAGTGTATTGAGCATTTTCTGTGTGTAATATACAGTGATAGTTGTAGTAGGGAATAAAAAATTAAAATAATAATTTCTGCCAGCTCAGACTTCATAATATGTTGGGGAGATGCACATACATACACACTAACTTTGATTCAGTCAAGTAATGATTATTCCTAAATCACATGAACAAATGACTGAGGGAATAGAAGAATGGGGGAGATTAATTTTTTATGGAGTAGAAGGTAAGGGAAGCATAAGGCAAATGGTTAGACATCAAGAACAAATTCATGGAGACAAAGCCTTAAAGAAGAGTGTTGAAGGAGAGGAAAAACCACTAAGGACAGACCACGCACATGGGATCTGTGGGGTGAGGAAGAACCACTGGGCAACTGTGGTTGGAATAATTTCAAGCAGGGTTTAGGAATATGACTCTGGCTGTATGGTATAGACTGAATTGGATAGTAATCAGAGTCTGGATTTTATAGGTGGGAAGACCATTCTAGAGTTTAGGTGACATTTTGGATCTGGAGTAAATAGGGCTTAGCACTAATGCAGTTAAGTGAAAGAATGAATTAAAAATAACTTAAAAATCTAGAGAATGGCGGTGTCATTGGATAGGATTGGGAATATGGCCAAGGAGCACGTTTATGGAGAGGTGATGAGTTGTATTTAGTATACATTGGATTTGATGTGTTGGTGAGATGTCCAAGTAAAGATTTCCAACAATCCTGGCAAATGTATGTCAAGATCTGAGGAGGGACATCAGTGTGAGAATTTGATATGTGTACCACCCAGGTAGTAATACAGGCAAGATGCCGTAATTAAAGATAACTAATTTGGGGGCAGTATGTGGAGTTGAAGCCATTTGGGAGATGAAATGTCAAAAGTATATTGCACACAGTACAAAGGAAAAGGGAGCGAGAAGCAAACCTTGAGAAGAGTTTGCATTTAAAATATGGGCAGGGACTCCTGGGTGGCTCAGTTGGTTAAGCATCTGACTTCGACTCAGGTCATGATCTCACGGTTCGAGCCTTGTGTCAGATTCTGTGCTGACAGCTTGGAGTTTGGAGCCTGCTTCTGATTCTGTCTCTCTCTCTCTCTCTCTCTCTCTCTCTCTCTGCCCCTCCCCTGCTTATAGTTTGTCTCTCCCTGTCTCTCAAAAATAAATTTAAAAAAATAAAGAAGGTTTAAAATAAAACAAGGGCAGATAGAGAGAAGCTCACAAAGAAGGGTCCATGAAAATATCAGGAAATTGTAAACAGTATGTGATCCCAGAGACACCAAAAAGGGAAGTAGTTTTTAAGAAGTAGGTGACAACATTGGCCACAGGAAGTGATTAATAGAAATTAAATTAGGGACCGAGGAAAGACCATTCACGTTTTCTTATTGTATCGATGAGTTCTGATTTCAGTGGAGTGGTAGACCATAACCTCTGAATTCACCCATCCCATCCACCCATCCACTCACTCCTTCATCCAGTCGTCATTCATTCATTCTTTGGCACTTACACCTAGGCCTGGCATTGTATGAAACAGAGATTAGTGCTCACTGTAGCACCACATATACAGATATTGGAACAATCAGGTGAGATTAGAAGTAGGTAAACTGGCAGAGATAAGGAAAAACTTCTCTCCTGAGAAGAAGGGAAAGGTGCCCAGAAAACCTTTGGGGGAGGTTCTTATAAGCAAGTCGAAAGCATCCTGGGATTTTAGTAGTGTAGACTGGAAGTAAGGGAGGAAAAGTAGATGAAGCTTAGAGGAGACTGAATGCTGGGAGACAGGGCAATCTGTTAAATAGAAACCTAGGCAACAGCAGGATGGATGTCCAGGAGAACAGTCCACAGAGGCAAAATATTTATGTCTCGGTCAAGAGGACTGTGATGCGGGGCCGTGTCTTCTTTCAGGGGAGATCCTAGAGTATTTTTCTGAGTTTCCATTGCTTTCTAACAAAATATTACAAATTTAGTGGCTTAAAATAACAATTACTTTATCTCAGGATTTTCTGGATCAGAAATTTGGGAGGGTTCAGTTCACTGATTCTTTTACTCTATATTGTATCAGTTGATGTCAATCGGTTGTATTCTGAGAGTGGATGGGCTGGCTTGGAGGGTCCAAGACAGCTTCATGCACATGTAGAGTGCCTTTGTGAGGAGAGCTGAAAGGCTGAGCTCAGCAGGGCCTGTCAACCAGAGCACGGACCCACGGCTTTTCCCAGCATGATGGTTTCAGTGTAGTTACTTTGCATACACGGCAACTTAGGACTCCCAGAGAAAGTATTTCTGGAAACCCAAAAAGAATCGAAAGGCTACTATTAATGACCTAACCTTGAAAGACCCATAATATCACATTCATTGTGTTCTGCATTTGAGGCAAGTCACCAAGACTAGCCCAGCTTCAAGGGGAGGAGAGTTAGAGGCTGCTTCTTGATGAAAAAAGTGTCAGGGAATTTTGTGGCCATCTATAGTCCATCACAGCTGCTAGGAGTAATTTTCTCCTCCTATTATATTGCCCTCGGTATTAAAACTCAGTGTCTTTCAGAAGAAGAAAGTATCAGTGGCTTTAGCTGTGAAGGGCGGAAGGAAGGACCTGACACAGATGAGCCAGGAAAGAAGGAAGAGTTATAGCTGCAGGAAGGAAAAGAGACAAAACCTGGCAGGATACCATTGATGGTAGAGAGTTCAAGACTCCTGCTGACAATTTTTTTCCTCTACAGTTTTGAAGGCTACACTTGATTTCAGGCAAAAACATCAGAAAACAACTTAGTTTCTCTCCTGGTAAAAAATGGACTCTGTCGTAATGTTCCCCCCCCTCAGCAAAAGGTTACGTATGATTTAAGAAAAAGGGACATGAAAAGCTTATCTGCTCTTTTTAGGGCACAGTGTCTGAAGATGGTGTCTCTTATGTTTTCTTTGTTACAAATTTGAGAATTGGCTCTGGAAGTTGCTATGAGGAAAGAATAGACTATGGCCTTGCCATTCAAACTGCGGTCTCCAGTTCAGCAGCATCAGCATCACTGAGATTTTGTTAGAAGTGGAGATTCTCAGACCCCCACCTTGAACATTTCTCGGATGTTTCCTGTGCAAATCAAAGTTAAGACACGTGGGGCTAAGGATATTTTATTTTTGAGATCACAACAACGGACGCAGGCTACATTCTTTTGATTTTATTTGCCTTATAGCACTTCAGATTTTTTTTTTTTTAATTTACTATAGAAACTGCCATAGATGAAATCATTTATTATATTAATTCTACTTTGGCAAAAACTTCCAACAGTATATTTATTTCATAAGAAAGACCAGTAGGAAAAAAAGTTTGATAATTTGTCTTACTGATAAATACTTAGGCTTTCTACCAAGAATACCTTCCAAGTCATGTTCAGAAGATTAAGTCTCTGGGGTATTAATAGGTACTTTGTGAAAAGGGGTTCATGGTCACGTCTTTGGAAATAAGAATCATTGTTTCTGTGATCCTAGTTAACAGGATATCTTTACACTAGGGATTCTGTAAGAAAGGCTAGCATTTGCAATATGTCTTAGAAAGGCTGGCATTTGCAATATGTCTTAGTGTGTTTGGGTTGCTGTGAGGGAACACAATAGACTGGCTGGCTTATGAACAACTGATATTTATTTCTCACAGTTCTAGTGCCTGAGAAGCCTAAGATCAAGGCAGTGGTAGATTCGGTGTCTGGTGAGGACCCACATCCTGGTTCATAAATGTCTGTCTTCTTGCTGTGTGTAACTTGGCAACAAGGGCAAGGGAGTTTTGGAAGTCTCATTTCTAAGGCTACTAATGCCATGCATGAGGGCTCCACGTTTATAACCTAATCACTTCCAGGAGGCCTAACACCATTACACTAGGGATTAAGATTTCATCATGTGGATCTTGAGGTGGGGGGAGGGAGATGTAAACATTCAGTCTATAACACAGCTTTTAGGGAGGAAAATCTTTCCTCTGTACTTCAAGGTTTTTCTGCCTGGTCTAAGAATTAAATTGATGTTAGACAGATGAACAGGAGAAAAACAAGTTTAATTCATATGTTTGGAAGCTCACAGAAATATGAGCCTCAGAGAAGTGACCAAAACAGGTAGCTTTTATACATTTTAGGCAAAGAAGCAATAAATCTGTGAAGCATTTGCAAGACAAAGCAGTTTGGTCTTGGGGCAGTAAGGTAAATTGGTAAAAAGATTTGTTTAGACAGCCTTCTAGGCCCTGAATCCCTCTCTCTGGTGATAAGGATGTCTATTTACCTCCTGGTACAGTAAGGGCACTTTTTACATGGGTGACTTAGGAGAGACAAAGGAGGGTCAGAGTGCCCTTTTTACATTTAAGTAACTTAAATTCAAAATAACCAGTATGCCGAAGTAACATATTTTGGGGTGGCCTGCTCTGCATACCTTTATTTATTTTTTTATTGTTTATTTATTTATTCATTCATTCTTGAGAGAGAGAGAGAGAGAGAGACAGAGAGAGACAGAGAGAGAGACAGAGCATGAGCAGGGGAGGGGCAGAGAGAAAGGGAGACACAGAATCCAAAACAAACTCTAGGCTCCGAGCTGTCAGGACAGAGGCCCATACAGGAGTTGAACTCATGAACCACAAGATCACGACCTGAGCGAAAGTCAGATACTTAACCAACTGAACCACCCAGGCACCTTAGTGGAATGAATATACCTTTAAAAAATGTTTCTCTAGATTGCGAAAGTGACATATACCATTGTTTGCTTTATTTCCTAGATAGCAGAGAACACAGAGCTTTGTCTGGAGCCTAATTCTGTAGCTTTCTTTAGCCAGAAGTTTAGCATGTAGATTTATTATGCCTTTTTAAAAATTTATTTAATGTTTTATTTATTTCTGAGAGAGAGAGAGAGACATTGTGAGCAGGGGAGGGTCAGAGAGACAGGAAGACACAGAATCTGAAGCAGGCTCCAGGCTCTGATCTGTCAGCACAGAGCCCGATATGGGGCTCGAATCCACGAACCGTGAGATCATGACCTGAGCCGAAGCTGGCCGCTTAGCCGACTGAGCCACCCAGGCGTCCCTATGCCTTTTTATTTTTGATTTCATGATTATCACATGTTATATTTGGGCTTTATATATTTGTTTTTCATTGTAAAAGCCTCAAATCCATTGTGAAGTTTAGAAAGGCACAGATCGTAACAACACAATATAGTAATAATCACAACAACAACAATAATAATAGCTGGTATTTATTGGGTACTTCTGTGTAGCAGGCGTTGTGCTAAGTGCTTTCTGTGGGTGACTGACTCCACTTAACAATCATGTGAAGTATGTTCTCTTAGCCCCATTTTTCACATGGGAAAACTGAAGATCAGTGGTTAGGTAACTTTCCTAAGGTCACAGTACAAGTAAGAGTCTCCTTCATCAAGCTCACATACTGACTGACCTCCCTTCTCAGATCCAGACTTAAGATTTGAATGGGGGCTGACTGGGTCTGTACCCCACTTAGCACTCTTTATACGGTATCACTAAGAAGAGATTCTAGAAAAGGATTATTGTTCTTTTTTAACTTATTAAAGTTCTTCTTGTGTTTTCAAGTGTAGATCACAACTTGTGGCTGGAATGCACAACTAGCACATTTAAAAGCAATCACTCTTAAGGCTTTTGAATAATTATTGTTCTCAGTTTACAAATGACCACACCACATTAAGTGTTTCACATAGCACCCATACATTCAGTAAATGACTTTTTTTTTTCTTTTTAGGTATCGTATTTCAACTGTTTGACAAAACTGCTCAAATGATATTAAGAAGTTGAAGAGGGGAGCCTGGGTGGCTCATTTGGTTAAGCATCTGACTCTTGGTTTCGGCTCAGGTCATGATCTCATGATTTCGTGAGTTTGAGCCCCGCATTGGGCTCTGTGCTGACAGTAGGGAGCCTGCTTGAGATTCTCTCTGTCCCTCTCTTTCTGACCCTCCTCCGCTCATGCTGCCTCTGTCTCTCTCAAAGATAAATAAATGAACTTAAAAAAAATAAGGAAGTTGAAGAAAAATTCCATGGAAAAGAGCTATCTTATAAAACCCCTATTAGCATCCTTAATATAAAAGCCCATTAGTTCTTCATCACTGAAGAACTGGAAAATGAACAAAGATAGGGAGAATCTGAGGTGGTTTTTCCCCCCGAGGTGATTTCTAAATACTGCTTGTGCCATGGAGTAATCTAGTGAGTCCTGTGGACCCCTTCTCAGAATATTGTTTTAAAATGCATACTATGAAGTACCTGAAATTACAAAGAAAAGCAATTGTACTGCATTACAATTATCAAAATATTAAATGCATTTGTGGTATGCTTAAAGATACAATTCTTTTTTAATGCATTAACCAAATATACAAGAGGAGTTATTGGCCACTCTAATTTCCAAATGGTGATGAGAGTAAGCAGTATAGGAAGACACTTGCAACAAGTGTCATGTGATATAAATAAATCTGTGACTTTTATTTGTGATAAAAGTCTCAAGTACTGCTAATAATGGTCAGTTGCCTAAAATCATACAGAAAGAAAATGATACATTTCTGTTAGATATTGTAAAAAATAAACATGCAATTATTTTCCTATCCAAGGTCAGGGATCCTCTGAATTAATGGACCTATTTCGCTTGTCCCTGTGGACCTTAGGTTGAGAAACTCTCAGAGTTTAGAGCTAGGATAAATGCCTTTCCTTTTATTTGATAACAACGTTATAACATGCTATTATTTCATTTCTATCTCTACTTTTAGGAAGCTCAAGGATAAATGTTTGTTAATTTTCAGTAGTTATTCTTAGTTGATACAGTTTTACTATTTTTGCATCCTTTCCCCTCACCGTTAGATATCAGACACAGATTAGGAGAATGTGAGTGCTGAGGATATCCATAGAGAAGAACCAGTTTAATCCACTCTGTTTTACTCTAAAGAACAAACGCTCAGAGAGGTGCCTTGATGAACTCAAGGTTACACAGTCAGTGAAAGTGCTGAGCCTAGAGTGGAGTTTCTCAAAATGTAATCCACTTTATGCCTGCATCATAATCATCTGGCAACCGGCAGTTTTCAAGAGCAGGGGAGGGGCAGAGAGAGAGAGGGAGACACAAAATCCAAAGCAGGCTCCAGGCTCTGAGCTGTCAGCACAGAGCCCGACACGGGGTTTGAACTCATGAACAATGAGATCATGACCTGAGCCGAAGCCAGATGCTTCACCGACTGAGCCACCCAGGTGCCCCGCAACCTGCAGTTTTTAACAGGCTCATCCAGGACGTTCTGATACATACTGAAGTATGAGAAACAGAGGGCTGAGTTCTGAATGCCTAGTTTCAGAAGCTGGTTTTCTTCCACTAAAGCATACTGCTTGCTAGATGTATAGAAATGAGGAGAAAAAGAAATGAATCAAAATCACAGAGAGGCCTGTAGTCAGTAACCGAGCCCACATTTTGTGATCTGTTTTGAAAAGAGGAAGGGTATTTATTCCCATGAAATCAGAAGGAAGCAGGAGAGAGAACATAATGGAATGTCATAGGCCATGGAGACACAGAGGGCAGGGTTCTATAACCACTTCAGCAATTATAGAAGACTTGAAAAAGAAACCAAGACAATGGGAAACTGAATTAAATCAAGACTGATACTGATAAATCACTACTGATTCTGATAAATCAATACTGATACTGATAAATCAAGACAAGTATGATGGACACTTGAGGGAGAGAGGGAGATGCATCTGATGGTGAGGTCATGGCCACCCTGAAGAGAAGTTAAGAGTTTACAGGAACGGGATGAGGCGTTGGAGTCTCCCCATTGCCTCATTTGCCCTCTTTCCTATCTTTTCACAATAACCAGAAAGATCTTTTTAAAATTCAAATTAGGTCATAGCCTTCCTCTACTTAAACTCACCAAAGCCTTTCTGCTGCATTTGGAGTAACATCTATACTGTGGGTTTCTCCTCATTCCTTTTTGGCCATGAACTTTTTTCATTCTCTTCTCCCTGTTTCCCCTTGTGCGTGCTGTTCTGCATTTCTATTCCCACCTCCCTTCTTCAAGAGTCTGACCCTATCTCATCTTTCAGACTTAAGTCCTATGTTGCCTTCTTAGAAGGGGTTTCTTATTTATGTCAGTTGGCCCTGAAATTCTTTTTATGTACGTCTTCTCACCTTATAAATTTGAAATTTTATAATCCTTATTTTCTTACTTACCTACTTATTTACTTAACTTGTTTCTTACTTACCTGCCTGAGGAGACAGTAAGCTTCAGGAATATAGAAACTAAATCGTCATTCACTCAAACCTCATGGCATGCCTCTCATTGTAGGTAATATTTGTTGAATTTTAAAGTAGGGTAAGAGGGTTCAAGAATGGTAATCTGTGGTTAGAAGGAGTAATTCACTATGATTCATGGGTCAGAATAATTCACATTGGATGAGAAGGCGTGAACTACCTACGTGTATGGATGCAAAGTAATGTTCAAAGCCATGGAAACATAGCAGGGCAAAGAAGGTTAAGCTGAAGGCATTGATTGCTATGATGTTCAACAATATGTTCGTCGTGATAACATGTCAAACTCTAAGTGTCAAGGGGCTTATGTCACACTCAATTATTAGGGGTGACAGGCCCATAGTCATGCTCACTTGGAGTCTTTTGCTGATACAATGAGTTCATGATATCTGTTTCTGCATGTTGGCCCTTCTGCTGAGGGATTACCAGAGATGATTGGAATCTGTCAAGCCTTTGGATATCATGTCCATTTCTGTGCCCTTTTTCATCTCAATTTAGGGTTGCCTCAAGTGTCCAGGAGAATCCCTTCAGTTTCACCTGCTTTGACAATTTATTTATCCATTGCTGATTCTACTGCGCTGTTGCTACCGAGATGGGGTTGGCGAAGGGGACTCTGAGTGTCTTCAACCTCTCTGGCCATATCCTACCTAGCAAGCCAGGTCTCTGAGACTTGATTCCACAGTTGGAGTGGGATGCTACAGTCCCTCCTCAGAAACTCACAATAAAGGCTCTTGGTCATACTCACTATAATCCTTTTCAGTCCCATGCTTTTTCCAGCTATCAAACTTTGGGATGAGGTGGACTGTTTCTGTATCATCTTTCAGATTTCCCCAACTCTTATGTATGGCATAGATAACATGTCATTGTTACTCAATATACTGATGATTTTGCAATGCATACCTCTGATCTCTTCCATAGATTTCAGATGCTTACTTAGAAACACAGTATTTAAGCCTTAGTATCCTTTTTCTTTGCATCTTTATGGTAACAAACATATCAAGGGGAAATAGTCATTCATAGTCTCCAAGAACAGAGGGAACCCCAGCTAATATGCCAAAATATTTATTTGCTACATGATCTTAAATATGAGGGATGTCTTAGTCCATTCAGGCTGCTATAACAAAACGCCAGACACTTGCTGGCATACAAATTACATTTATTTTTCACAGTTCTGATAGCTGGATATCCAAGATCCAGGTGTTAGCATGGTCACATTGTGGTGAAGTTCTTCTTGGGGTTGTAGGCTGCCATCTTCCTGTTGTATTCTCACATGGTGGTAGGGGCTACGGAGCTTTCTGGGACCTCTTTTACAAGGGTACTAATCCCATTCATGAAGGCTCTACCCTCATGATGTAAGCACCTCCCAAAGACCCCACCTCCTAATACTATCACGTTGGGCATTGAAATTCTAGCATATGAAGTTTGAGAGCAGACAGTCAAACCATAACAAGGGATAAAAGGAGGCAAGCCTTTAACCTGTTATGACTGCAGACAAATGAAAATGACGATTAAATTCTAAATAAGAAGAGTCTGTGATTAAGTAAGTGAGACTGAGGACATAAAAGCAACTGTTCAAAATGTTTTAGGGTTTTAGAAGACATTGAGGAAAGAAGCGATAGACTGATGGTGAGAAAGAGAGGAAAAATGGATCAAGATACAGAAGGAATAAAATTATGAGAAAAGACTGCAAGACTGCAGGTTAGGGAAGGGTGGTTCTGTCCAGGGCCTTATACACTTATACTTATACACTTATATTTTGATAAGTGTAGTGTATGGTTGGAAGCATCTTCAGAACATTGAACCGTCAAGCAAATAAACAAAAAACAATGGGATGGACTTCATTGTTGATTAGAAATTTTTTGGCTCCAATTGGCAGTTTTGTTCACTGTGGTGCCAAGCACTATTAGGAGAGTTTCATCTGAGGTGTACGTGTGCTGTTGACCGGCTGTGCCATTGGTCAGCGCCTGTAGGTTTTGTAAAAGCATTGGTGTTGTGTTTCTGCACCACTTTGTTTTCATTTTGATTATTATTGGTTTGTGTTGCTTGTTATACATCAGTTGAGCAAGTATTTATTATTGCAACTTTAGGACTATTGTACTTCTTCAACCAGTTCAGGATGGATCATGCATAAAAACACAAGAAGATTATTGCACTTTACCTTGGCTGTTTTTGCCGCATTAAGTCTATTTGGTTTTTAAAGATTAATTTGTAGTCAGATTGGTTTTAGTCAGTATAGAATACATTAACGAATGCAACGTCCACTTTAATGATCATGTATATTTTTAAGTCTCTAAGGAGCTGTTAAGATTGGGCTATGAAAAGGTTGTTGCTATTAATTGAAGTGTTAATTATATAGGATAATGCCTGTTTTGTAAAATAAAAGCATGAAAATATTTAGTAATCTGTATTATTTTTCACACATGCGTTAATGAATCCCTGTTGACCTATATTTCCTCATGGATTGCCCACACAATTATATTAAGGATAAAATAGGAAATGGACAGGTTGATAAACATAAATATCAAGCAGTAGGCTTTTGATAATTTGCTTCTAAATCCCTGTTCCCCAAACAAATGCCATGCTGAGTATATTCCATAAAATGAGGGAGTCAAGAGAATTCCTGGTACTACAGGATGGTAAATACCCAGAGGGTTAACTATACTTTGCAAGCTCCAAAATTGGATATATTTGAAGAACTACCTTTTTCATCCTCTTTTGACTTAGATACAGGCACATCTTAGCTGCTACCTCTGATAGTACAGGCTAAGATAAACAAGATTGTGGATCCTTAATGAGACTGTAGTTGGGAGGATGCCAACACAGGAAAGTATTTTTAATAGAATAAACATGGATGCTTCTCTATAATGACTTTTTTTTTTTTCAAAATAAATTCTTAAAGATTTTTTTTTTAATTATTCAGGGAGATGTTTATTGTGGGAGGTTCCATAAAACCAACCAAAAAACAATGATAGAGTAGGGTAAGGATGAAGCTATAGCCTATGGAGTCAGAGAGAATGGATTTGAACCTGAGTTTAAATTCCTATGTGAGCTTACTTGAGACTTCTGAGTCTTAATTTCCTCATCTCTAAAAAGGTAGAAACAATATCTTCCTCACTAATTGCTTCTAATATCAGACGGAATAAGTGCAACACTGTTCATAAAATTCTTAGGACATTTCAGTTTGATTAAGAAACACTCCAAAATGGCACTTGAGTTGATAAAGGAGGAGAACATGATGTCAAGGAGGAGGAGGCAAAAAGGAAGAGAAAGACTAGAAATATAAGATAATTCTAGTTTGAAAAAAGTATGCTTATATATAAATAGAAAAAAGGCTGTACAAATATATACCAGTATGTTGACACTGGGTAAGTGGTGAGATTATACTGTTTTCATTTCTTTGTGTTATTTTTCTGTATATCATCTTTTCTGCAAAGTACATTTATTGGTTTTAAAATCAGAAGAAACCATTTTTAAAACGAAGCAATGAAAAGGAATATATTTTCCATTTTAAATTTAACTTTGCATTGCTGTTTAAACCTCTATCTCAGATATTACAGTCTGATATCAATAAACAATTGCTAATGCATTCCAGTAATGTTTAAATACAAAAGGCCAAGAGGTAGGTCATTCTACCAGGTAAGTGAGTACTGGCCTTTTAAAAAGTTGTTGGGTTGCCTGACTCTTGATTTTAGCTTGGGTCAGGGTCATGATCTCACGGTTCATGGGTTTGAGCTCAGCACTGAGCTCTGTACTTACAGTGTGGAGCCTGCTTGGAAGTTTCTCTAATGCCCTCTCTCTTTGCCCCTCTCCTGCACTCAGGATCAGTTGATCTCTCTCTCTCTCTCTCTCAAGATAAATAAACTTTAAAAAGTTGCTAAGTACTTGGTGTTCTTAAAAAAAACATCTGGCGGTTATTATATCTTTAAATCAAAATAATTTCACTTCCCTTTTGCCTCAGTAGTATTTTGGAAAGTTGATGTTTCCATTAAATAAAGCATTTTCCACAATATTGTTTTAATTATTTTTATTAAAAAACTTTTATAGTTTATTTATTTTTGAGACAGAGACCCAGCACGAGTGGGGGAGGGGCAGAGAGAGAAGGAGACACAGAATCTGAAACAGGCTCCAGGCTCTGAGCTGTCAGCACAGAGCCCGACGCGGGGCTCCAACCCATGAACTGCGAGATCATGACCTGAGCCGAAGTTGGACGCTTAACCAAGGGAGCCACCCAGGCGCCCCACTACAACATTGTTTTAAAATTGGCAAATATTTCATGTGGCTAAAGATGAATTACTGAATTAGGTACCCTTTATAGTTAAGTTATGTGATAGTGGAAAAGTCCTGGTAAAAACTTCTACTCAAAAAGTTATTAAAGTAATTTTTCCTATTTTTGAAATAAACAGGTGCCTATTAAGATTTTCTAATTAATTTACAAGACAATTTAAGTTTTTTTACATGGGCTTTGTGAGGAAGAATGTCAAGCCTAACTACTTCCCTTTGGCTGTTTTTCAGCTTAATTTACTTAAAAATGTATTATCCTAGAAACACTAACCAAAGGTGACAGTTTAATTCACAGAGAATTCTTTTTGATTCACTATTTTTGCTTTGAAAATGTCTGAATGATAAACCACTGGAAATTAGAGCTTATAATGAAGGAAATTGGATAAACAGGAATTTTGATCTAAAGTGACAACAGAGTAAAAAATCTAGCAAACAGGAGAACAAAAGGTGTACCTTTTCTTTTTTTGACTACTTGTAAGATCCAAGTGAACCTCAAATGAACATGTTGAGCAAGAAATACATTCTTTGTTGTATTTATAATATGTAACTACCATAGAAGAGTTCATATTATTAAAGGCAGCTTTAGAAATCTTTTAAGGTTGACACTACTGCATTCTTTATTCTATAAAATTGACAATCAAAAACCAAAGGGCTTTGCTAATTTTATTTTCATGTTGGAATTGGAGGAGCTGTGTCGAGTATATTGACTGTCTTCTTTTCCAGATAACTCATTGAGTCTGATTTCTAGAAAGTGATTTTTTGCCCATATTCAATTTCAGCAGTAACATAATGTTTCCCAGTTTTAAGTGCTTTTTCATAAAAATTACAAACCTTCACTTACAAATAATTCATAAATAATTTATCCAGATATTAATAAAAATATAATTTTTCAGACACCTTTCTCCTTGGTAGAAACAAATGTTTATGTATGTTACATGATACAGACATGTATCAGTTAGTTAATGCTGTGTAACAAGCCACTTTGAACTTCAGTAGTTTAAAACACCAGCAATTTATTATTCTTTTAGGTCTTCAAATCAGTCAGGCAGTTTTCCAACTGTCTATTGGGATTATGCAGATGTCTCTAGTTAGCTGGTAGTTGACCAGCTATCTGTGGTGATCTTGGCTGAGCTGTCCCATATGTCTGGCTGTCAGCCAACCTAAATGACATCATCTCCAATTACTTGGAAACTTGGCTCTGCATCACATGTCTCATCTTCCTGCTCTCTAGCTCAGGTATGTTCTTTTGGTGAAGGTAGAGGCATGAACAAAGGAGCGAAAGAGTCCAAGCCCTTGTGAGGCCTACGTTTGGAAGTAGAACACCATCATTTCCACTGCATCCAGTTGGCCTAAGTAAGACAATAGCCAACCCTGCTTCCAGAGGCAAGTTAGGGCACTTGCTCCCGAACAACACAACTCCCTTGCCAAGTATTATGTCCACACCAGAATAATTGTCTCACATTTTTCCAACTGTAGATTTAGGTTTTAAACAATGCCAATATTGGTCTTTCCTAAACAATATTAACTATCTTAAAACATCAGCGTAAATATTAGTGTGGAAAATATGGTAAAATCTTCAAAATTAGATACCATGCTGTAAAGAATGAATACAAAAGACCATCGGACAGTTGCCCAAGCTCCTTTGGGTGGCAAACCAAGTTCTCTCTGTTGTGGGCTCTCACACATCTCACCTCCCATCATCTGCCATCCTCCATGTGTCCTGAGCTCCAAGAACTAATTTATCCCAGTTTCTTGAATATTTGATGCAGTTTAATTTATTTGATCCTTAACATCTGAAGTGCCTCTCTGCTTGGCATTGTCTTCCTCTTTCCACATCTACCTGTTGTTTTCCTATTTAACTTTGCAAATTTCAATTCAAGGACTTGTGCTTCTGTTTTTCTCTCAAGGAAAGATGACATCGCTCCTTATTTTTGCTGACACCGTGTGTACAATACCTCTATTGACAGGGATATAGCACAATGCATAATTATATTTGCTTAGATGCAAACCTCCTTCCTGACCATGGCTAAAAC
Source organism: Hyaena hyaena (assembly GCF_003009895.1). Classification (NCBI taxonomy): domain Eukaryota; kingdom Metazoa; phylum Chordata; class Mammalia; order Carnivora; family Hyaenidae; genus Hyaena; species Hyaena hyaena. The sequence continues at coordinate 475,306 of NW_024081101.1, read as the reverse complement.
TGTGAAAACAATGTCAGTATCTTTTTTTTTTTTTTAAATCTTTTTATCTTCCCAATTATTTCCAGCACCTGGAACAGTATAAAGTATTTGAATAATATCTATTGAATTTAGTTGAATAATTTCCTCTTTTGATACATGAGGAAACTAAGCAAACTACCAAATAATTTATTCAAGTTCACACAGTTTGGAAAAAGAACTGCTATTAAATAAAGGCCTGTTTGGCCCCACATGCAATATTCTTTAACATGTGACTGCATGAATCTCTTATGGAAGACTTTTAATAAGTGACTGGCATGTTTGAGTTGATCTCTCAAGAAATAAGTGCACTAACTGCACAGGTAAAACTTTCCCTACTTCCTATGATCTCATTTATTCTTCATCAAGGGTTATGTTTAAGGATTGCTTTAAATATAGCTGTATTTTGATTTATAGCCATTCTGTGCTTTCGGTGAGGGGTATTGCTTTTTGTTTTTTAAAGGAATTAACATTAAAAAGCCGTATCTTCCATATACCTTACAGTAAATTCTTCATTTTAAAAACTTGGTTTGGTCTCTAGAGCAGTATTTACCAGATTTATTGAGGAACCCACTGCTTGGCATATGGGACTCCTGAATGAGTTAATAGAATCCCCTGTAAGAGTGATATAACAATAAAAATTTGGGACATTGAAGAATTTTCCTAATGTACATATGTAGAATTATCACTGTGTTATTATCCTTCAATTACTAATTCAACCTAAAATTAAAAGCAATTTTGTTAGTAGGTTATATAACTGCATCTGACCTTCAGAAACCTCAGGGGAAAAGAAAAGAATAATTAGTTAAATTATCTCCTACTTTATTGAAAGAGATTATGAAAGTGAGCAAGTAAAATTTATCTAACACTGACCCTTAATATCATCATGGTCAAAGAAGCCCAGCCCAAACAGCAGTTAGAAAGTAGAAAATGGTGGGGTGCCTGTGTGGCTCAGTTGGTTAAGTGTCCAACTTCAGTTCAGGTCATGATCTCACAGTTTGTGGGTTCGAGCCCCGTGTCTGGCTCTGGGCTGACAGCCAGCTCCGAGCCTGGAGCCTCTTTCAGATTCTGTGTCTCCCTCTCTCTCTGACCCTCTCCTGCTCATGCTGTTTCTCTCTCTCTCTCTCTCTCTCTCTCTCTCAGAAATAAATAAAACATTAAAAAATTAATAAAAAAAGAAAGTAGAAAATGGTTAAGAAATCTGGCTATAGACTGCTTAAATTCAGGTTTGTATCTACCACTTTTTCACTGAGTGGCTTTCATCAAGTTACTTATATTCTCTGTGCCTCAACTTTGTCATCCAGAAAATGGGAATGATTTAATTGATTCTTGTGGCAATTAATTAAAATAATCCATGTACAGTGCACAGAATTGTGACCAACTTAAATTAAGCACTTAATGTTTATTACTCATATCTCCATAAAACATAGGAGGTTGAAGCATATGAAATAGCCAATATTAAACCATATTTGACTACAAAATTATAAGTTTCATACGAATCAAAGTTTTAAAAGGAAATGGAGGTATAGTGGTGACAGAAGCTCTTATTTAAATACTCTGCCCTCTATGACTTTGGTCCTTTCTGTGGATCCCCTGTTTCCTTCTTTTGGCACTGACTACAGGCAGATGCTCCTCATAGCCATGGAAGAAGAGAGAATGAATAGTCCAAGGCTGACTTCCTAGTGAGGAGGGGCAGGAAACGATTTGGTAGAGGCTGTATCTTTTCATGTAATTGTCCACACAACTGCACTGCAGTACAATTGAGAAACTATAAAAATGTTAATTTTATAAGTACATTTTACACTTAATAATTAAAGCCATCTTCAGAAGGTCTCTTCCCACTGGGTCCAAACGAGGTTGAATTGTTCTGCTTCCCTCTGTATTTTGCCTGGACCTAAGTGTCAGTAGTTTGTATTTCTCTAGTGAGTATGTCCATTGTGTCACAGCTTTTTTTTTTTGAAGAATCAGAGTGTTATTTAGATGCTTTGAAATGAAGTGCTTCCTCTTGGAAACCTTATAATGTGCTTTTTGTTTCACAAAAACTACTGTTGTGTTAGAATATAACCCACCGCCCTTTCCATTTTGAGCTATCTCAGCCTTAAATCCTGTATTTATATGATTCAGTAGAGAAACTGAATTTAACTTTCAGAATTTTAAGTTTATGGGGCATATTTAAGAGTGGTCTAAGAATGAAATCTTGCCATTTGTGACAACATGGATGGACCTAGAGGGTATTATGCTAAGAAGTAAGTCAGACCGAGAAAGACAAATATTCTTATCATTTCACTTACACATGGAATCCAAAAAACAAAACAAAGAAACACGAACAAAACATACTTCTAAATACAGAGAGCAAACTGGTAGTTGCCAGAAGGGAGGTGGGTGGAGGGGATGGACAAAATAGATGAGGGGAATTAAGAGGTACAAACATTATAAAATAACTCGGAGAGATGAAAAATATAGCATAGGGAATATAGTCAATACTCTTGTCATAATGTCGTATGATAACGGTGACTAAACTTATTGCGGTGAGTAGTATAGTAATGTATAGAATTGTTGAATCAATATTTTATACACCTGAAACTAATATAACATTGTATGTCAATTATACTTAAGTAATAAATTTTAAAAAATTAAAGGCAAGTAAGATAATGAGCTATAATCATGGTTTGTAATGTTTCCATGTATTTAAAAATAACTATTTGTGAATTAAAGTTATGTCTAGATAAAAGTTATGTAAGATAGAAAATGACCTACCATAATTATACCAATTTTTGTTTTAGAATGCCTGGTAATTGAATTAGCACTGACCTATTTAATTTACAGATGAGAAAACTCAGGCCTAGTTTAAGAATTCAGTTTCATTACACAGCACGTTAAAGATAGACCTGATCAGACAACAAACTATGCTAACTTTTGGTTAAGCACACTTTACTTTTGGGTTTCTAATAGACCATTTACAGATAATGACTTGATTTTCATTAACTATTGTTGTGGCTCCTGTAGAAGGTTCTAATGTGCAATCTGGTTGAATCTTTTCTCGTGTACTTAATAGTATAATATACACATTTGGTCCTGGTGATTATGTTTTATAAAGACTTCCTGCCAAATAGCATTGTATACCTGGAGAGATCGTAAATCTGTTATATTATCAAACTTCTCTTTTGAGCACTTCTTAGCTCCAAGGAATAACTTGGAATTTTTCTTGATTATCTTTGTATCTCAGATTTTAGTGCTTTTTCTGGTATATAGAAGTCTTTATAAGTATTTGATGCTAAGAAATAATGAATAATATATGTTAATTTTCATTTGTCAAAGCCCACAGAACATTCCAGGACTTTGATACCCCAGTTAGAGAAGAGGAAATATCTCAGCGATACATTTGACTCTTTGATATGACATTACCAATGATAGAAATAATATAGGAGCCTTGGGAAGGAACACTTGGCATGTTTGTTTATTTTCTGACATCGGCATCCCTGACATTGATCCCTTGAGTCGAAGAAAGTTTGTTTTCCTCTATGGGCTGTTGTATGTCTTTGGTTTCTTCCTCTAGGTCCACTCTTTGCCTTTCTCTTCCCTGGGAGGCTGACCTCAGTGGACCATATCAGCAGTTTCTTGCCCTCTGGGTTCCAGTTGGATTTGGCTAATGGGAGCATTTACAAAAGGTCCCAGGGAGAGAGGAAAGAAAGACCAGGGTGTTTATCAACTTCAGGGTAGCTGCATTCATTAGCCTGCTATCAAACCTCCTGTCAGGTGATTCTTTTAGCTCTCTCTTTGTTAAGGGACCAGTAACCACTCTTTCTCTTCAATCCTGAGTCTAGGAGTGATAATAACCATTCTCTACTACAAGTTATGGTGGTTTGTTTATTCTCTGCCTTCTTCTTTGTAAATTGTCCCTTATTAAACTCTCCTCAAGTTCCTGAAATCCTGCTAGGACCCTAGGACCCATAGAGGAAAGTTCTATTTTTCACTTCCAGGTGATGGTATTTAATAGGAAGGAGGAATCAGGGAAAGTTATTAGAGTTTATTAAGCATTTTCTTTTTTTTTTTTTTAACGTTTTATTTATTTCTGAGAGAGAGAGAGAGAGAGCACGGACAGGAGAGGTCAGAGAGAGAGGGACACACAGAATCCGAAACAGGCTCTAGGCTCTGAGCTAGCTGTCAGCACAGATCCCAACGCGGGGCTCGAACCCACGAACTGTGAGATCATGACCCGAGCCGAAGTCGGATCCTTAACCAATTGAGCCACCCAGGCGCCCCCATTAAGCACTTTCTATACCAGGCAACATATTGGACACCTTGTAATTATGAAGCCATTTAATCCCAATGCTAATACTTTGAAGTCTATCCCTTCTATTACTTCAAGGCAAATTTTACAAGGAGAATTATAGAAAATGTGGATTGTTTGGCTTAAGAATTTTGGAATTAATTCATGACAGCAAATACTTATTGAGTATATCTTATAAACAAAGCACTGTTCTCACTGCATTTAAATCTTCACACAATTACCACAAATCAGGTAGCAGTATTTCTTCATTTTGTAGATGAAAAAAGAAAGGCACAAAAAGGTTAAGTTACTTGCTCAATATCACACAACCGGAATATAGCAGAAGTGGGGATTTGAACCAAGACATTCTGGGTATAAAGTAAACACTTTCTTTCCACTTCATCGTACCTTCCCTGTGTTTTGTAAAAGACATTTCATCAGTGCAACTTTTTTTTTTTTTTTTCCAAATTCCCTCTGCCTCAACCTGGTATCTTTCAATCATTATTTTCCTAAAATGGAACACTAAACCAACATTATTTTCAGTTTTTAAGAGACTCCTTTCAATGCAAAATTAATCTGTGGTACTAAAAGTCAAGGTCATTATTGAAGGGGCTAGTACACAGAAAGGGGTGTAAGGAAGTTCCTAGGATACTGGTTCTATTTTATTTATCCATCTAGGTGGTGATAATACGAATGTGTTCAGTTTATAAAAGCTAATTGAGCTAACTTTTAAGGTATGTGTGTTTTCCTATATGTATGTATGTTATACCTTGATAAAATTCTCGTAGAAAATACTTTTTATGATCCATACTTAACAATCATTTATCAGGGCGCCTGGGTGGCTCAGTTGGTTAAGCGTCCGACTTTGTGTCAAGTCATGATGTCATGGTTCGTAGGTTCGAGCCCCGCATTGGGCTCTGTTCTGACAGAGCCTGTTTCAGATTCTGTGTCTCCCTCTCTCTCTGCCCCTCCCTCACTCATGCTCTGTCTCTTTCTGTCTCAAAAATAAATAAAAAAACAAAAAGAATAAAAAAAACTATCATCTATGAAAACCACCTATTTATATCATGATGGATTGCCATAATTTTATGGGAGGTGGTCAGTATCATCCACCAGTACATTTTGAGTTATTTTTACCCTCCTTTTTGGTGTTTGCAGTGCTTTTGGTATATCAAGTATCTAAAGATTTATAATAACAGAGAAGTATCTTGGCTTTCTGACCAACAGAGATATCCAGAGGCTGACCTTTCTGTAACCAGAAGGCCATGCTAAATAACTCTTGTGCTCTTTACCTCTCATTGAAATATTATATTGATCCCTGTGTATTTTTAGGTTAAAAGGTTGCCACAACTCTGAAGATTCAGAAGTGATATAAATATTTTCACAAATGTATTTCTGTCCCTTTCAATTTTTTCTTCCACTTTGATTTTTTTCACTTTGTTTACCCCACTTGCTAATCAACCAATCTGATTTTTTTTTTCTTTTAAACCCTGTCTCTGCATCTGTATTTCTATATATCATACTGACAATGATCAGGAAGCCTTATTATCTCATTTTATGGTCCTTTCATCTTGTTATTTGGGTTAGTAAGGAAGAAGACAATATGTAAATGAATACAGTAAACTGCTGAGTAATATCAAAAGTTCACCTTTTAAAGAAAATACAAGTCATGAAAGGGATTGAAAACAGAGAGCAATAGGGTCATATGGCCCAAAGAGAGTTTAATGTTTTGTGTGTTTTACAAAATAATTTTCATATACTTGAAAAGAAAGCTGTTAAAGGTAGGGAATTTTAAAGAAATATTCCTGTTTTTATGGCTCAAATGTCATTTGCAACAAAAAGACATGCTAGGTATAGAAGGTGAAAAGGGAGGTAAACAACAGATTTAGTGAAAAGTAACCCTAAGAACAAAGGGGGAGGGGGCTCGAAGCCTCTGAGTGCCATCCACATTTACCAGTATTAGTAATAGAATATGGGTGACATCTGTCCTTGGCTTTCACTCTTACAGGGGCACCAAACTAAGAAAAAACCAGAACACACTGTATGTGAGCTCTACACTTTCTAGTAGATTCAGTAATGTACCATAATTGTATTTAATCTAGAATTTGGTCAGAGAAAGAGAAGTCAAGGAATAATTGAATGAAACAAACAACAAAAAATCCCGTGATTACGTGATTATTGAGTGTCTACTGTCTGCCAAGTCTGTACAGCACTTTAAATATAGCACTTTATTTAAGCCTCAGAACAGTGCTCTGAAGTGGTATTATTTCAATTTCCATTTTACTGAAGAGTATATTGTGCTTCAGAAAGGCTAAGTCACTTGCCTGAGACAACACAGCTAGTAAATAGAATACTTGAGTTTAAATTCAGCTCTTTCTGCCTCCCAAAGATGTGCTACTTTTAGTGTATCATAGCTTTAATGTTACGGAATGAGGATTTTAATCTAGGAAAGAAATGAAAACCATCCAAGAGAAATGAGATGTTTTGCTTTCCCTGGGGTCTTCATACCACAGGAAGAAAAATACTGAGCACCTGAAGATCCATGAAGTTAGAGGCTAAATACCGTGCATTTCATTAAGTGTCATTTTAATTAGACCTAGAAGGGGAAATTTCACTCCTAAGTGCTTGTGAATACTTCAAAAACAAACATTCACTCAGAAACAAAGGCAAAATCTCAATAAATTCTTAGCATAAGACGTATGTGTTTATAGACATTTTGAACCTGCTGTCACTGCCTAATTTACACTGCCATACTTGGGGTAAATTCATTCCATCTCATCTGCTAGAAGGATGCTTTGGTAGAACATTCTGAGAAGCACTCTCTTAGAGAATGTGGATATAACAAATAGAAATTGGATTTCAATTATGATACATGAATGTATCATGTATCATATGAGTTATGAAAGTTATATATGATAGCAGGAACTTTTTCTCTGTCACCTCATTGCTTTCAAGTGCCCCAAATAGATGTGCCTGGAGGCCTCTGATTACCTACACTTCTTCATTCCCTCTCCATTTTGTTTGATTCCAGTTTAAAGAATTATAAAATACCTTGGCCTGTGTATAAGAGCTTGGATCAAAGCAAGATTCCCTTTGCCTTGTTGACCTTTGTCTGGACTCCCTGTCCTCAAAGCATGAGCTTTATAGTCTTTGTGTCTTGGATGTTAGATTATCCCTCTGGTCTTGGGTTCATGCTTTACGCTGTGACCCAACATTTACCTCATTCCCTGCCCCTACTCTTCTTGAATGAACATCTTGCCACTCACATCCTTCCTGGTTTGACAGGCTTTGTTATCTATCTATCATGTATCTATCTATCTATCCATCCGTCTGTCTATCTATCTATCTATCTATCTATCTATCCAGATACATGTTTTTAACAAGAACAAGTATCTCTGTCAGGTAAGTATATTTTATTTTTTTCAAAACTTGACACATTTCAGTGTGCAGTATTCTTTTTGTTGATAAGTTTGGAAGTCACTCACTTCTGAAATTCATCTGTAAAATTTTGCTCCTGGATGAAACAAAAGAAAACAAAACAGCCAACAGCATTTTCAAGGCATGGTAGACCTTCAACCAATTTGAAAGTAAAACCTTAACATCAATCCCCCAAATGCCAAGCAATCCCATGTTCTATGTGAGATTCTTGACAGAATTATTATAAAGTGTGCATTCATTTTTTTTTACTCATTAGTAGAAAGCTTTCCGTAAGATTTCATAAAAATGGCAGGTTGTTTTGAGATTTACTTGCACATTATGTGTAGTCAAGATGTTTTTAAAATTTCCAGAATATTCTTATTTTTGTGTTGTCTTCTCTTTCCTCTGGAATTCTTAAGCAGAACTATTACAGTCGAATTTCCAAAGAATAGCTTGCAGTTAACTTTGTCAAAGCATCTATGTGGCTTGTTTTTCAAAGCTGGAGGTGGGAGTGTGGCCTTTTTGTGGGGATCTATGTTCTCATTAGGTGAAGCACCCAGGCATTGTCAGGACTTGTCATTGACATGGCTACCTGGCTGTATGGAGAGCTTCAATCCTATGTCTTTAATCTTGGAAGCTTCAGGGACGCCCTTTGCCTGGAAATTGATGCCATTCTTTGTTTTTCTTGGCCTGTGTGAAATGCAAAGTTTGCCCACGATCAAGGAAGGCTTGATATGTACCCAGTCACCTGAAAACTAATGTTAGACCCATCACCTGACATTTGGGAGAAAATATTTCATGGTCCTCAGACTATGGGTGTTCCCGCAGTTCCTGGGGAACTATTCCTGGGTCCCTTTTACTGCTTCTGTGTAGTCTTACCTTTTGGGAATATTGGTTTTCTCTGCTGGACTCAAAAGTCATGTCTGGCTGATTTACTAGTGTAAGCTCAGGTTTATTGGTGCTCAATAAACATCTGTCACTGATAAATTAGGGCTTTCTAGAGAAGCTGGCTGATGAAAGAGATGTGAATGATTTCATAGGAAGGGATTTTAGGCTTTCAACCAGAAAAAGAAAATATTTGAGGGCATGACAGAAAAAGAACATATTTGAAAGATAATCAGATGGAAGGAAGAAAAGGCCTAGAAAGCAGTATGATAAACTAGGAAGAACAAGCCTCTCAGGAGTTACACAAATCCAGACAAAATTTTGGCTTTACCATCTTCTAGTTTTTGTGACAAATGGCCACATGGTCAATCTCTATCTTGTCTATAAGGCGAGTATATTAGTGCTAACCCACAGCTGTATCACAAAGATTTTACGATCTACTCATTTAGTGAAGTGCTTTTCATGAGAAGTTGCTACAGAAGATGCTATGAGTGGTTATTATTTTTCCTCAGTATAGTTCCCAGGTAAAGAACTGAGGAAAATAGATGCAAGCATGTCACAGGGCCGTTTCAACTCAATTAAAATCAAATCTAACATATGAGCCATGCAAGATGAAAATAGATTGTTTTGAGATAGTTTCCAAAGTGTATGTTTAGAGAAAGCATGCTCTGTGGGTGCAGGGTGGTGGACCCTCTATGATTATATGTTATACTGCCAAGTATGCCACACAGTTAAATTTTAAGCACCTGCCCAGGGCAAATTGCATGTGGTCTGTTTCTTTGTGTGTTTGCCTATCTCTCCTTCATAGAATCAGCATTTAAAAAGTTGACTTAATTAGACTAGTTAGGCTACAGATATCCAACTCACCTTATTAAGAAAAAAACAATTTAAATAGATATGACCTAATGATGATATATTGCTTTTTTGTTTTTGACTTGGAAGTTCCCTTTTCATCCTTTACCCTTGGTAGGTTAAGGGTTAGATACATTACATATTCTTTTTTTTTTTTTTTACTGTTTATTTTTGAGAGAGAGTGAGAGAGAGAGAGTGAGAGAGCATGAGTCAGGGAGGGATAGAGAGTTAGAGAGAGACACATGCAGAATCCGAAGCAGTCTCCAGGCTCTGAGCTGTCAGCACAGAGCCCTACATGGGGCTCGAACCCACAAACCGCAAGATCATGACCTGAGCTAAAGTCAGATGCTCAGCCGACTGGGCCACCCAGATGCATTGATACATGGCCTATTCTTAAACATAGCTTTCAGTTTTAAAAGGCATAATCATGGAAATGGATCACTGGAAGAGTGCTTGGTTTAATTGGGTATTTTCATGTTTCAGTTTGGGAAGCAACACATAGAGAACCTCTTCAGTGACCTACAGGATGGGAGACGCCTCCTAGATCTTCTGGAAGGCCTGACAGGGCAAAAACTGGTATGTGAATTATTCATAAGAAAGTTCACATGAACCTCAGGGGAATTTACTAAGAAACAAGAAACAAAATCAGTATAGTTTTTTTACTTGATCTAGTAAAAGGCACTAATTTAGTAATTACCAATTTAACTGGCAATAGAAGACCTATTCCTGAATGAAACAATCTTCAATATTATTTTTATTTTGGCACACTCTATCATATGTAAAACTAGAAGGTGCCGTTTTTCAGTAATATAATTTAGCTTAAGTAATAGATGTTATTTGCTCATAATATCGGGGATCTTTGTTATTGAATGTCTTTTTATAAGGCTTTTATTCATAATGATCTTTTAAGTTTAAGTTCATTTATTTATTGTGACAAAAACATTTAACTTGAGATATGGAAAATGAGGAGTTGCAAGATGAATAAGTTCCAGAGTACTGCAGTACAACACTGTGCCTATGGTTAATAATACAGATCTTCCTTGACTTACCATGGGGTTATGTCCCTATGAATCCATCATAAATTGGAAATATCATAATTTGAAAATAGATTGAAGACACCAAACCTACTGAACTTCAGACTTTAGCCTAGCCTACCTTAAACATGTTCAGAACACTTGTGTTAGCCTGCAGTTGGGGAAACTCATCTACCACGAAGCCTATATGATAATAAAGTGTTGACTGTCTCATGTAATACTTGACTGAAAGTGAACACCACAATGGTTTTAAGTGTAATGGTTGTTTATCCTCACGATTGCATGGCTGACTGGGAGCTGTGGTTCACAGCCCCTGCCCAGTGTCACCAGAGTATCGTACTGGGTTATCACTAGCCTGGGAAAAGATCCAAAATTAAAATGTGCAGCACAGTTTTTGCTGAATGCATCTCACTTTTAAACCATCATAAAGTCCAGAAATCCTAAATCAAACCATCATGTTGGGGACCATCTGTAGACTGACGGTGCGCTTACAAATTTCTTAAGACGCAGATCTCATTTTAGGAGTAAATATGGCAGGCATCATAATGGCAAAATTTCTTAAACTCTGAAACTGGTTAAGTGAGTTAATCCGTATATTGTAATGCACTGTGCAAATGTCCGTTTCGAAATTTCTTAAGGCGCAGATCTCATTTTAGGAGTAAATATGGCAGGCATCATAATGGCAAAATTTCTGAAACTCTGAAACTGGTTAAGTGAGTTAATCCGTATATTGTAATGCACTGTGCAAATGTCCGTTTCGAAATTAGAGGATGAGATGGGATTTGGGGGATTGAGAGTGAGGGTTATAGAACCAAAGATGATTGAGGTTTTGAGCTTCGTTGATGAAGACAGTTAAGGTAATGTTGACAAAAATAGTTTGTCTTAACCCTATTTGGCATTATATAATTTTTCTAGGCTCGAGTCTCTTTTATACTTTCTTTACAAGTATGAAATCAACTCACTTCTCTACCCTACTAATAAGCCTTATCCAATGTTGTTTCTCTTCCTGGTCATGCAGTAATCCCCACCTGGGCTGTAGAATGAAGAGATGGTAACCAAAATACATTTTTTTGAAGAAAAAAAAAAGCTATCATTTTTCTTGAGGAGCAGTTGGTTCATGCTAAGAAAGTCCTATGACAAGGACAATTACCCCAGAGCACTTAAGTATATTATATTAATGCCTCAAGGCCTGAGTTCATTTAAAATATTCAAACTTAGAAGTGAAATGTATAAATTGTTTCATTTTCTAGTAGATTGTCCCTCTCTGCTGGGCAGTAAACATTGTTTCATTTTGTTTTCAGCCAAAAGAAAAAGGATCCACAAGAGTTCATGCCCTGAACAATGTCAACAAGGCACTGCGCGTCCTGCAGAAAAATAATGTAAGTGGAGACCTGGACAGTCTGGATACCATGAAACAGCGTGCTTCATGTTTGAGTGAGGGCTTTGGCCCCAAACGCAGGGAGACCTTCTCGAGTTCTCTTACAAATCACTATAGTGATTATTAAGAGTAGCTGCTGGTGGCAAATGGGATTCAGCAAGTAAATGTATGCAGTCACAGAGGGCAGGGAATGGTGTGACTCAGACCCAATAGGGAACTCTGTGTCATTTTCCGATTTACGTGATGCAGTTATATTTGAAGGACACATTAAGTCCTCTGGTGAACCTCAGTTTCTTAGGGCAGTGCTCTGTGCAACAAATGGCTTTTACTAGGCTGAGTATTATTTTTTATGTATAAAGTGTTTTGTAACATGGTGATGGTCAAGTTTGCTGGAATTAAGGCCACATTTATTATATACCACATCCACGTAGGAAAGTTACACAGAAAAATCACTTTTTCAACTTACGGAACTGCAAATATGTTTTCTATTGCTAGCTTTGATTTAGTTTAACTGGATGAACATGCATGTGTGGTATTAGAAAGTCAACAATTAGACCTAAACAAGTATGTAGATGAGAGGAGTTTTTGTTGCCTTAGAGTAGCCTTGTGCTTCCTCCTTCTACCATGATACTAGGGGCAGCCCTCCTTTCTTATCAACTTCCTGTAATCTTTGTAATTGACCAATACGTTTACTAGGCCTGTCGTAGCTTCCTAATTACATCTCTCCTTCAAGGATAAATTCAAATAAATTGCTCACATACTCTTAAGATACCCATCATCAGTGATAGATTAGCTGTGATGTATACTCCCCCAGATGTTGTTCAGCCCATCTGCTCCAGAGAGGGCATCACATGGGAAAGGGTAGTGAAGGCTGGGCAGCATTTGAATCATTTTATGAATTTAGGATTATTGTCATATTTAATCTATGAAAATTGCCTTATAAAATCATTATGGATTTTTATCATTTTTGGAAGTGATTAACTGTATTTTCAAATTTCATGTAGGCATAAGACAGTCTACAAAATGTGTGTCTCAATATCAGTCTGATAGATACTTTTGAAAGATGAATGTCACAAACATTGAGAATATTGTTTTTAAGATATTAGAATTTACATGAATAAAAATCTTTTTAGACATCAGTTCCCCATCTTCCATTACAAAATATACAAAGCAAGGAAGACAGCAGCAAATTCAAAGAATCATTATACCCAGTCTATTTGATGTAGCTGATCTCTTCCCACCAACATAATACTTGTTATTGATTATGAATTTTTTGGTTTCCTCTATATGCTATAATTATTAATTTCACAGTTTTCAATATAAGACCAGAAGAAATTCTGGTAGTAAAACAGAAAAACCATGAAAGAAAATCTCTATGACTTTGGGATAACCAAATATTTCTTAGAGGTGAAACCAGAGGCCTGATTCAAAACGAGAAAAATTAACTTGAACTTCATCAAAATCATGAGTTGTTCCTATGTGCTGGATACAAATCCTTTGTTTTCTGCATTGCAAATGTATTTTCTGCCTCTGGATTACATCTTTACTCACTGGTGCCTTTTGATAAAGCAGAATTCTTCATTCTGATGTAGTTCATTTTTATAAATGTTCACTTTATAATTTTGTATCCCATTTAAGAAATATTTGCCTGTCCCAAACCATTATGATATTATATTTTGTTGTCTTCTGCATAGGCTTCATTGCTTTAGCATTTGAATTTGGATGTATATATCACCTATAGTTGATTATTGAATTTAGCATGAGGAATGGGTTATGATTCAATTCATTGTCTCCTTCCTTCCTTCCTTCCTTCCTTCCTTCCTTCCTTCCTTCCTTCCTTCCTTTTTTCCTTTGGAATCTAATTGTCACTACACCATTTCTTAAAAAGAATGTCACTTACTCACTGTTCTCTAGTACTATGTGTGTCATAAAAATTTCTTGGTACAAATGTTGTTCTCTTTTGGACTTGAATTCAACTTGCATTTTTCTCTTTGTCTATACATGCTCAAACATCATGCCATGTGAATTATTGCATTTTAAAACTTTTTTTTAATGTTTATTTTTGAGACAGAAAGAGACAGAGTGCCAGCAGGGGAGGGGCAAAGAGAGAGGGAGACACCGAATCTGAAGCAGGCTCCAGGCTCTGAGCTGTCAGCACAGAGCCTGATGTGGGACTCTAGCCCAAGAACTGTGAAATCATGACCTGAGCTGAAGTTGGGCGCTTAACCAACTGAGCCACACAGACACCCCTGGATTATTGCATTTTTATAATACATCCTGGTATCTGGTGAACAAGGGTCCCCCACTTTTTTCTTGGTTATATTGACCCTTTGTATTTCTGTATTCCTTTTACCATTATCTTTTTAATTTCCATATAAATCCCATTGGGAATGTCATCAGCAGTAAGTTAAATCTATAGATCAATTTGGGAAGAAATGATACCTTTACACTGTTGAGTATACCAAGTATTCCTCCTATGATTTCCCCTTTAGTTTATTTATTGTTTTAAGTATTGGATTTGACAGGATGTGAAAAAAATCCATTAGAAAAAATGGTCAGAAAATTTGAACAGGAACTTCCAAAAGAGCATGTTCAAAAGTTGAAGAATAGTATAAAAAAAATGTTCAACCTCAGCAGTAATTGGGGAAATTTAAAACTGCAATGAGATACCAGTACAAACTCATAAAAATGGGTGAAATTAGAAGAGCTAATAATGCTGAGGGTGAGGATTTGGAATAACCTGAACTCCTAACTGGTAAAAATGTAATTCAGACAACCATTGAAAATAGTTTGGCATTATGTAGTAAATGCAAAAGTGCATAATTCTTATAACTCAACAGTTTTGTTCTTAGGCTTAGCATATAACTACCATTTATCTCTCTGTGCGTGCGTTCGTGTGTGTGTGTGTTTGTACAGAGAGAGAGAACGTTCATAGCAGCTTTTTAACAAATATTTATTTTGAGAAAGAGGAAAGAGTGCATGTGCAAGTATGGGAAGGTCAGAGAGAGACAGGTAGGTGGAAGGGCAGAGAGAGAGAGAGAGAGAGAGAGAGAGAGAGACAATATCCCAAGTAGGCTCCGTGCTATCAGCACAGACCCCAATGCAGGGCTCCATCTTACAAACTGCGAGATCATGAACTGAGCCTAGGTCAAGAGTCAGATGCTTAGCTAACTGAGCCATCCAGACAACCCCATAGCAGCTTAATTTCTAATAGTCAAAGCTGGAAATGACTATGGTATAGTCACAGGATAACATACTATAAAGCAATGAAAATGAACAAATGATAGTTATATGTAGTACATAGGATGGATCAATCTCCTGAAAGAGATTTGAGCAAAAGAAGTGAGACACAAAAACATACCTACTATAATTTCTTTTTCAATTAAAAAAAAAATTAATGTTTGTTTATTTTTGAGAGAGACAGAGTGTGAGCTGGGGAGGAGAGAGAGAGAGAGGGAGACACAGAATCTCAAGCAGGCTCCTGGCTCCAAGCTCTCGGTACAGAGCCCACTGCGGGGCTGAAACCCAAGATCCATGAGATCATGACCTGAGCTGAAGTTGGACGCTTAACTGATGGAGCCACTCAGGCACCCCTACTATCATTTTTTTAAATTGAATTTCAAAAACAGGCAAAATTGTTCATGGGTTTAGGAGTCAGAGGAGTAGTTACATTTTGGGAGGGATGAAAGCAGTTAAATGCATGAGTGAATCTTGTGAAGAATTAAAAGTATTGCCTATTTTGACCTGGTGCTTGTTACATGGGTGCATTTGCTTTGATAAAATTTATCAAAGTCTACACTCAAGTACACTTTTCTGTATGTATGTTATAGTTCAAGTCCCATTTTTAATGTTAAAAAAAGAGGAACCTTTGAAGGTAAAGTAAACCTAACCTTACAACCTCCCAAATGCCAAACAATAGCCTATTTATCAATCTGACAGTACGCCTGGTATTTTCTCATGAAATTGTTTAATGAAATGTGATAAGTGAATATACAAAATTAGAATATGATTAATGTGTTTTATGGATCTTTTCTCAGATGGTCATATTTCTTTCTGAAAATGTAAAACCCTGAGAACTCCCCATTGTTTGAACAGGCAAAGACCCCGAAATGAGGGCTTACATTTGAGAAGCCCTTAAAGAGCAATTTTCCTCAATTCTCCCATTTGACCGCGAGCCTTAATAGGGAATGGCATAAAATTGAGGGCTCTGTATGAAAAAGACAGAATCTCAACTAAAATATTTTCAAAGGGGAACCAAAACCCAGAGTGAAATAACCTTTACTTCAAGTAGCCCCAGGCTAAAAGACACAGAATATAAATGTTCAAAGGTAAATTTATTATCATTTTATACTTCTCTATTATTTTGTAATAAAAGAAAGAAAGTACAAAAGAAATGGAAAAGATTCCCAGGAACACGTTTATTAGTCTCTGATTATTACCATAAAGAATAAACACACAGTTAAATCAAAGAGAATGTTCAAGAGCAGGATTTTTTCCTCTAAAGATGGGCTTAGGTATATTCTATATTAGATGAATAAATGAGCCTGGAGCAGAATATACATAAATTGGCATGTTAAATAAAATAGTAGACAGGGCTGTTTCAAATTTCCTTTTAAAAATCACAGATTCTCAAATTGGAATGAAGGTATTTATTGGAGAAGGTGAGAAATCATACCTTAAATAATAATGTTAGTACATTTATGTTTAGCATATTATCTATGTGTTAAGTTGTATGCTAGGTGTAGGAATACTACAGTCAGTGATCAGAAGAAACACAGTCCTTTATGTCACAGCGTTTACAGTCACATCCCAGAGGACAGTAACATTTAGAATGTATATGGTGATAGCTAAGTGAACGCGTAAGAGGTAAACAGAATAGGAAGTGTAGGAAGACCTCTCACATCATGATATGGGTAAAGCCTGGAAGGAAGTGAGGGAGTGAGCTATGGCATCATCTATAGGAAAATGGTCCAGGCAGAGGGATAAAACTTAGGGAGAAATAAAACATTGCAAACAGGACTTACTAGGAAGACAGGACTGAGTGTGGAGAAAACACAACAGAGAAGGGGATCGGAGAGGTACCTGATTACGTGTGGGAGGCAGAAAACATGGGAAGACATTGTTAAGCTTTGAACTCAGTTCTGAAGGAGAAGACAGTGATGAAAAATAAAGGGGCTGCTATGAACTGAAAGGCTAATGAAACTAGTTCTTCCAAAAATTAAGGAAAAAGTTAATAAATAAGTTAATCACAGAGAAAAACGTACAAGAAAAGCATTTAAAAACTACGATTTTTATCCAGGGAAGTTATCATCAATAATTAAAATGTAATATAACTTGTTGCATAACAGAAATACTACTAAACCCACAAAGACAATTTACTGGAAATATTTGTTTGATGTTTTAGGCTGTTTTATTTTTCCAAGATTTATAATGTCTTTGCAATGCACATGGGTGAAGAGTCCCCTACTGACAGAGTGCTCTGGTTGGGTCAAAAGGCCACTGATAACAAGAGGGACTTCTAAAGCAAAAGTATTAACGTAAGTTTAAAGCACAGGGTCTGGCAAATGCCTGCCAGGGCACTGCGCAAGAGGAGATTCTTCAAAGCCCCTTTGTGGGGCTCTCCAGGCACCCCTGAGTTCCCTTGGGCCCCTTTGGTAGAAGGGATCCCGTAAACTTTTTTTTGCATCCATACAACCACCATTCATTTCTGCATGGCTTTCTTCACCTCATCCTACACCCTGGCCGTCTCTTTGAATTTGCCCATCTCCTCATTCCTCCATTGCACATCATGTATGGCCTTCTATTCCTTGTGGCGCCAAGCCAGCCCCATGTTGGTTTTTCTTTTGGCCTTCCTGGGTGCGCCATCCTCAGCGGGGCACTTTTCTGCAGCCTTTGGTTCACTGGCTGGCTTTTCTTCTTCTTTGGGCTTTCCCTGGCTCTTCGGCTTTCCCTTTTTTTTTTTTTTTTTTTTTTTTTTTTTTTTTTTTTTTTTTTGTGTT